>NW_016107375.1:24269-141426 GCF_001604975.1 Cebus imitator | reverse complement strand
TTTGCTTTTTAAATGGTTTTATTTTATGTGCAAATAATGAACAGGTGTTGTATCTGTAACTTCCACTTCCTAAAAACAGGAGCTTTTTAAAAGAAAACCATATAATGACTTTTAAAAGGCACTGGGATTCCTCTGCTTTTAGATCATTGCTAGGCTAGAAAAATAAAGTTTGTTCTACCAGGAGTCACAAGTTAGAACTGAGTATTTTCCAAAGTGGAAATTCTAGAGTGTAGTGTCCTTCCAGGCAAAGATTATTCAGTTCTCATCCCCAACATCCACAACTACCTGTCAGAAGGGTTAAACCAGGTCAAAACAGTCCAGCATAAATAGGCTTCATCAAATTATGTCATTATGCTCTTCTGAGATGCAAATAAACCAAAGCAGGAAATACTGAAATCAAAAAAATGTTTGACACTGTCATAGAAATTGTTAGTTCCTTATTGTATCCCTCCTTCTATAACATTAATGAAGAGAATATTTTACTGGAAAGGATATTTTATGTTATATATCACTAGCCATGATTTCTTGCCATGAGTTATTATACAAATGCTGCCTAGCATCATTATCCACATGGCAGAACCATTTTGATGTCCACAATTCGCTTCTGTAGTTATACGTAAAATTTTCATGATTTACATGGCTACATCTATCAGTGAAGATTTAACACTGAGATGCAATCTAGCATCCATAATATCTAATGTAGATAGCAATGTAGGAAAGATATATTTTAATCACTTTTCATTTAAGTGACCTTATGTAAAAAATAAACTAATAGAAGTTTCAAGTCTCCAAAGGGCATTTTCCAATGTACATAAAAGAAATGGTTACAGAGATTTTTAAGAAGGATCTTCCATGTCCACATTCTCTTGTAACTGCTGTACCACTTTCTCTTCCAACTGCTTCCCTTTACCTGCAAGCGGGCTCGGATAAGATGGATGTTTTGCTTGACTTCTTTGATATCCTGAACTTTCTGTAGTTCTTTATTTTTCTTCAATCTGTTCCCTGTAAAGTTAACTAGGCGTTTCTATTTGATCTCTTCAACTCTCTTCATTGCATTGAGTTTTATTCTGTAGCTCTCGCAGGTATTTGATAGGTTCATTTCTTCATTTTTCAACTTCAAATGAATTATCCACTGTAAGCTCTTTCCCAGTTGCTTTCTGGAATGCTTTAGTCCACCTAGCTTTGCGAGGATTGCACTTCTATTTAAAGTTTTTATGACATTTAGATTGACAAAATCTGAACACTTTGTAATCGTTGTGGACGAACATCATGCCATGGCCAGGGTAGATGGGCTCTGAACAGAAATAACATTTCTCGATATGTATGTTAAACCTGCGTGGTTCCCCACTGACCAAACACCAAGCTTGAGAGAAGCTGTATATTACTATTAAAAAAAATCCAAATTATTGTTCCTCGCATATAAGGTTTCTTTATGATCCCAGCATAATTTTCTACCCTGCTATTTCTCATTCAGTTCAGTCCAAGCATTCTGGCCTTGATGTTTGCTGCACACCCCAACTATGTTTCCTCCTTGGTAACTTTGCCCTTGCTGATCACTTAATTCATGTCTGCTCAAAGTTACCCCAAGGTTTCCCCTGACCCTTTTATATTCTTCTCTAGCCTTACACTGTATTGTATACCTAAGAGTTGTAATCTACCTCTTTCACTTGAGCATCAACTCCATGAGTCCAAGGACTTCGCTGTTTTGATGAATCTGAATGGATGGATGGATGAATGGATGGATGGATGGATAGATGGATGGGTAGATGGATGAGCTCTGGGTGAGTCACTCCATTCTTTTCAGTCCTGATTCTTCCCTGACTAGCGATGTCTTCTGGACCAGTTTTTCCCTTTGTGCCTCTGTGTTTGCGTCTATGAAATGAGGGGAAATTTCAAGCCTTGGAATGGGGAGATTTTAAAGGGGAGGCCTGTTGGTTGCCTTCCTTTCACGCTGCTTGGGTGGCTTCCTACTTCATGCATCAGGCCAGCCTGTTGCCAGGCAGGATGAGAAGCTGACCTATGTGCAGGTGCTGACTAATGTAGGCATCTCTCACCTTAACCCTGTGGCAAAAAGCCAGCTCAGGCAGCCTAGGGCAAACAAACACATGGAGTCAGCAAAGACCTCTTCTGGGCTTGCATCTTTTTGGCACCCTTCCTACTCCTGTTGACCCACTTCCTACCAGGAACATAATGCAATCCTGATACTGTATGCTTTCATCCTAAGAGGGTGGATTACAAAATTTAACTCATCCACAGCTATCCAGGAAATATTTGTTCCTCTTTCAGGCATCTTTGCATGGATTTCATGAAGAGCAGTCTATTTTCACTCTAAAACCATGTACACCTTTTGTCCAGGTCTAGCTCTTTCACAGCTGTGTGAGCTAGGTCAGGTGTCTCTACCTTTCTGAGCCTCAGTTCTTTCCTCTGTAAGATGTGAACACTAAGACTCACCTCATGTCATTGCAATGACAGTTAAATGAAGTGACAAGTAGAAGGTATCTGATACAATGCATACAGCAGCCCCACAACAAGAAAAGACTACAGAGAGAAGGCAGTGGATAACTCAAGTGAGATTTTGGTTCACCTTGACTTTCTAGGATCCTTTAAATTTCCTCTGTATGCCATTTCTGTTCAAATAAATAGCCAATCTTGCTTATAACCATGGAATTGGGAAGTGCTAGAAGGGAGGCTGAGACAAATCAAAAACAACAGTTAAAAACATTAATGCATTCACAGTCCTAGACTCACCTCAGCAGAGCCTGTAGTCTGCAAAGTGTTGGTCATTAGGAAAACTGCTAGGCCCGTAGCCTGGCTTCTTTCCCCCGCTACCCGTCATGCTTTCCCTCCAAGGGTGGAGCAAACCTGCTGGAGGAGGGTGCTGGTCTGGACTACACGTGCCTAATCTGTAATCCTACCCTGACTCTGGAGGACGGGACTCCCCTTTTTCCATTCCCACATGGCAGGGATGAGGATGGAGGTGGGAGACCAGCTTGCTCATTCATGATAATGTGTACCAGGCCTGTGAGAAATGAAACAGAATGAGCACACACAGCTTGTCCTTCATGGAGCTCACTCTTCCTTACCTTTCACGGCTTGAGCTCCTTTGTGCCAGTGTGAGGTGGGGTGGCTAGGGGCTTCTGCCAGGAAACAGGTGGAGTCTTGCCAACACCTCTGCTTGATGCTGGAGTTTGTCAGCAGAGGAAAACGTGTGTTGAAAGGCCAGGAATCTGCCACTTCCTGCATGTGAGTGAACAAAAAAGCAGTTTTGTTTACCTGGAGAACTACTTTTAGAGCCCATGGCAACCACGGTTTTGGGGGCAGGGTTACTCTGAGATGTCCAGTCAGACTGAGGGCTGGGAAGCCCCTGGATCTCCCAGAAAGGGAGGCTGGCTTCTGGGCCAGGGTGAGGGATTCCAGCCAAGGGGAGAAAGGAGAGAAGTCAGAAAAGAGGCTGAGGCGTCAAACTGATTTCCCCCTCGGGCTTTTGCCTGTGTGCTCTCTGCAGTGCTCTCCGTCCTTCACGGGTGCGGCTTCCTTCTCCCTCTCGTCTTGCCCTCAGTGCCCCTTATCCCTGAGGCTTGGCTTGCCCCTTATCCCTCCTCCCTAACACCCAGTGCCCTCCACTTGCTGTCTCTACAGTGTCTCCAAGTGTTTCCTGGGTATATTCAACATGCCTATGGAGTTCTAAGTCAACATCTGGCAAATAAAGGATAACTCTGATCTGATTTCTTTCCCAATTCATCCATGTATCTATTTTGTAATCAATTTCCAGAATATAACAAAGCCGTCTGAATTCAAAATAGACTGTAATAACTAAGCCATTCATTGGCTAAAGCTTTCACTTGGCAAAAAGAATAACATAATGATGAGGGCCTGGGAAGGTCCTACTCTTGATGAGGGTCCTCCTCTCCTTGTAAACGAATGCTCTGCTTATCTTCAGGTATGGAATTCTTCCTCAAGGCACATCTGTGTGGTTAAATGCAGGCCGCTTTTGTAAAGTCATTATACATTTAGTGCAAAAGGGGTTACAATCATCATTTTACTTGAAGCCTCCCCCAAGCAAATGATGAACCCCATTATTAGTGGGACAAGATTAACTTATTTTTACAAGAAACATATGGAAAGCTTAGGTGGGGGGCAAACTTCTTGCTTTAACCACCATGTGTGTTTATAATGAAATAATTTTAAAAAGAAATGCTATAGAAAGGTTAATTGCTGGGTCTGTATGTTTTACCAGGCTGGGACAATTTCTAAGCACAGTAATCAAATTAATCACAGCAGGATTGTTCCAGTTTGGTAGAGAAGGAAAGCAGGCAAACTGGCCACACAACTGGCTCTTCCATGGATCATTATTGTTTTTTGTTTGTTTGTTTGTTTTTTATTTTTTAGAGGTGGAGTCTCACTCTGTCATCTAAGCTGGAGTGCAGTGGTACCATCTCGGCTCACTGCAACCTCCACCTTCCAGGTTCAAGAGATTCTCCTGCCTCAGCTTCTAGGCTGGTCTCAAACTCCTGACCTCAAGTGATCCACTTGCTTTGACCTCCCAAAGTGCTGAGATTACAGGCGTGAGCCACTGCACCTGGCCCCGTGGATCATTATTGGTCACCTACCATGCCAGACATTTTCTAGGGGTTGGGAATTTAGCAGGGACAACAGAGATAAACTTGCCTGGCCTTGTGGAACTTTCCAGTGTGGGAGACAGATAATAACAAAATTAATAAAGTATACAGTATATTAGAAGGTGACATGTACCTTCTAAAAATGGCAGAAATGGGGGTGGGGGATGCACCTTAAAATGGGCCCATCAGGGTGGCACTTAGGTGACATTCAGGCAAAGATTAAGAGGTCAGGAGATAGCTGGGGGAGGGGCATGCTAAGCAGAGGAAAAGGCCAGTGTGAGGGTCCAGATGTGTTTGAAGAAGAGCAAGGAGACCAGTGTGTCTGGACGGCAGTGAGCCAGGGGCCGGGTGGGAGGGTTGGGGTAGGAAATGAGCCAGGGAGGGAAGGGGTGCTGAGCACCTGGGGTCTGCACCCAGTGGAATAATCTTTGTGCTTTATTCTGAGTGAAATGTGAAGCCAACCCAAGGTTTCACAGAGGAGCTACATGATCTGACTCACAGTTTTCAAAGATTCCCAGAATGAATCATTTGACAGCCTGCGTTAGTTTGGCCAAAACACCCAAGTCAGGGCTTGCAGGCAGGGTCACCCCAAGGTGTAGTGGGGAGTCAGATGCAGATCCCTGCACATGACGCTAACACCCTCCACCCCTAAAGCCTCTGTGTTTTACTCTCAGTAATGCCAACAGTTAAAGTCAAGGGTAAAGGGGTTATAAGCTCTGAAACTATTTCTGGTCCAAGAGGCCCAGATTCCTCACCTTCCTTTTTTAAACTTCCCTGATTGAAGGAAGAAAGTGGAACTGGTGTATGGGACAGGGGAGCTCAAGCTAGAATATTCACGCTAATGTCCTGCCAGGATGCTCCTGGTCATAGCAGACCTCACCCTAGAGGATCTTATGCTAGGATTGCCTGAGTCACTCTTCTCTTCTAAACATTTGGTATTGATGCAATTACTTATTTCATGGCCTGTGAGCAGGGATTTTTATAGAACCTGGGACACTGTGTCTAACATGGGATGTTTAAATTATTTTAAAGTTAGAGGAACAGTCAGGGAAGTGTGGTATAGATGCAAAATGGACTCTCTGGGGTTTTTTATTTGTCACGAAGACAATAAGGCAAGAATTCTTGGACCAGACATTTCCAACAAGTGGGTTGGAACAGGATAAGGTTGGATGTCGTCAGTGAAGCAGAAGAAGTATCCAAAGGCTTAGGGAGAACAGATTTATCGTAGGAGACCAACTCACCCACTCCCTAACTGTGTCCCCACAGAGGGTCCAGAGGCCGCTCCCTTTTCCAAGGCCACTGAGACACACTTGTGATTGGAAGTCCAGCGTCCTTGAGTAGCTCTGTGGTGGGCCAGAAGTGACACTGGGCCTGGCTGCCATTGGACGGGATTCTGACTTTAGTGGCCATGATGGGAGTGGCTGGCAGGGACCAAGAGGCACTGTTTTTGTTTGTTTTTTTGTGTGTTTTTAAATTTGGTTATTTTGAGACCGAGTCTCACTCTGTCACCCACACTGGAGTGCAGTGGCACAATCTCGGCTCACTGCAACCTCCATCTCTTGGGTTCAAGCTATTTTCCTGCCTCAGCCTCCAGAGTAGCTAGGATTACAGGCGAGAGCCACCACTCCTGGCTAAGGAGGTGCTCTTTAATTACCAAAGACAAGATAAGTGTGGCTACTGTAAAGGTCATCAGAAGAGTACTGGGGAGAGCAAAAACCACATGGTGACCATCAAGCAGGCTATCTGGAGACGAAAGACTTTATATTTGAGGAATTTAGAAATAATTAGACTTCTCTTTTATCTAAAGTCAGCACCTGGTTGCAGACCTCTTTTCAACTTAAAATTTATAAGTAACTAGAATTTCCATACATTTCCAGAACACACGCGTGCTGAAACTCATTGTGCAACTCTTGCCGACATTAAGGCACCAAAATGTCTACAAATGAAATCATTTATCATGCAAACTACCCTCTAGGTCCCACTTTAAGGTCCATAAGTACCCTTAAGGAAAAATGATGGGGGCTTGCTCAGGCCTGTCTCGCTGAGGAGCCCCACTGCACTTTTCTGCAGCATTCTTTCTTTCTTTTTTTTTTTTTTTTTGAGATGGAGTCTTGCTCTGTCACCAGGCTGGAGTGCAGTGGCGCAATCTCGGCTCACGGCAACCTCTACCTCCTGGGCTCAAGCGATTCTTCTGCCTCAGCCTCCCAAGTAGCTGGGACCACAGGCATGTGCCACCAGGCTTGGCTAATTTTTTGTATTTTTAGTAGAGACGGGGTTTCACCATGTTGGCCAGGATGGTCTCGATCTCTTGACCTCATGATCTGCCTGCCTTGGCCTCCCAAAGTGCTGGGATTACAGGCATGAGCCAGCATTGCTTCTTTTTAATAAAGCTTTCCTTCTTCAAACATACACTGTCATCAGTAAATTCTTATCGACCCATGAGATGACCACTTTCCGATGCAGGGGCTCTGACATCTTGCACAGCAAGTATGACCCACAGAAATCACTGTCTTGGTTGTTCATCATGATATGCCTTGAGCAGCAATAGATGGGCAGACGAAAGCAATCTCACCTGTTTTGCATAGATGGAAAAGCTTTAGATCGGGCACATGGAATCACCACAATAGTAGGTCCTAGCCTCTCACCTAGTTTGTAGATTTGAGCCACTTCGCAGGCTCAACACCTCTGGAAAAAAGAGGAGGACCAGTCTCCTTAAGGAGATCCTGCGGCATAGCCGACAATGTACACTGTCAATTGTCCTTCCAACCTTCCTCCAGGGACCTGCGGCTGTTTATTAGGGTGACTGTGCATAAGCGAAGGGGATATAACCAGACTTTGGGGAACTACTGGACAATGGAGACCCCAAACTCTGCTACTGTCCCTACTGTCTGCCAATTAAGTGACCAGTGGAGATTGGCTCTGGTTCATCTCTTGGTGGACCCAGAATGTTCTGCAAATCTACTCTGTGGTTATTTCTCCAGTTTCAGAAGTCAGTGTTGGAAAAGATATGTCATCAGTGTGGGCAGAGGTACCACACTGGTTAGAACTCTTTAGCCTATCATCTTTCAGGTTCCCAAGTACTAAGTGCCCAGTGCTCAGGGTACTTCCCAAACACAGATGGTGATGTATGAGGGGCTGTGTGTGAAGAGGCCAACCCACTCTGGCTGGCTGGCTGCTTGCCCGTGGCTGCAGCACCAATTCTGATGCTACACAACTGAGGCTGAGGCAGGAGCTCTTGTAGGCCAGAGCAGGTGGCAAAGGGCAGGGAAGAGAAAACCAGTCTCATTTCTGCCATCACTTTCACGTGGCTTACTGGGCACATCCCTTTGTCTTTCTGAGTCTTGGTTTGCTCATCTCTAAGAAGAGAAGTCAGGTTTGAAGTCACTGATTCTTTGGCTGCATATTGGAGTCACTCAGGGAACTTAAAAAGGATGAATACTTAAGCCCTACACTAGAGATTTTGATTTAATTGGTCTGGGGTGGGGTCCAAGTGCTGATGATTTTATGCCTCCTCTGGTGATTGAAGTGTGCATTCAGGGGCGATCCCTGCTGGCTGAAGTCTTTCCTGAGGTCTCTTCCAGCTTTGACAGGAGGAGTCTATAAGATATTCGTTCAATGAGAGAGAGAAAGAGAGTCTGACATATTTGAAGTCAAAGTTACATGGAGCCATTGGAGAGAAAAACCTGAAAGCCTCTTTCTAAAATTAGAAACCTGCCTCTGTTATTCTCCCTGGGAAAAATGTGACTGGCCAGAGCACAGGGAAGCTGGTTGAGGACGGTCCTGCTATGGTCTGGATGTTGGTATCTCTCCCAATTTATATGTTGGAATCTAATAACCAACTGATGGTATTAATAGGTGGGGCTTATGGGAAGTGACTAAGTCATAAGGGCTCCCCTGGGGCATGGGATTAGTGCCCTTCTGAAGGAGGCTTGAGCAAGTCCCATCCCCCCTGCACCTTGTGAGGACACACAGAAGGCATGACCTATGAAAAACAGGCCTTCACCACACACCCAATTTGCTGATGCCTTGATCTTGGACTTGCCAGCCCCAAGAACTGTTAGCAATACATTTCTACAGTTTATAAATTACTCAGCTTAAGGTATTTTGTTATAGCAGCCTGAACAGACTAAGATAAGTCCAAATCAGCATTTCACTGCTCAAAGATTTGTTCATAGCATGTGCCTGTGTCCTAGACATAGGTCAAAATCTGCCCTTGGGTTTAATCTGCATCTTGCCATACCCCTGATATTATAGATTCAGAAAGATACCCATCCTTTCTGCTTACTGATGGATGCTCTAACTTCTGTGTCTTATTCCTGCCTTCATCTTTAGCTAGACTTTGATAAATGGTTGTTCCTATTCTGGGAATAATAGTAGGATTGGTTCTGGTTTCTGAGCCTGACTTGAACACACACTAGCTGCGTGCCCTTGAAGAGGTATCTTTCTCTTCCTGGCATCAATTTCCTCATCTGTTAAACCTGTGGTCCCGAGGTGTCTTCCGGATAAAATGCTCTATGCTAATGTAATTTTATGAAACTCCGCTGATCCATCCAGAATAGAATGCTGAGATGCCTTCCTGAAGCAAAATGGAGCCCAGACGTTTGCAAACTGATTATTCTCACAGGTATCAGAGGTAGATTTGTGCGGAGCATGTTTCCAACTTAGTCCACCCCAAAAGAATGATCTCTTCTTTCCACCTACCCCTGTCGACAATGAACCCAGCTTTGAAGCACTTGGAGCAAAGGCTGCTAGATGGCGCTGTTTCCCAAGATTTGCAGGGAATCTGCGTTTCAGCAGATGGCTGTTAGAGAAAAATTAACAATTAATGTCCACTCTATCAGCCAAAGCCGGCAGAAAATACGTTATACTCCAGAATATACAGAAAGCTGAGATTTCTCAAAGACGTTCTGCTGTTAGCTTGGTCCTCTGCTGGCCAAAAATGTAATCCATCCTCACATTGGTCCCCTAAATAGGGGACATTAATAACAAGGGTAAATAAGGAATATTATAATAAATTATTTGTATGCTTATTTTCTCAGTCTTATCACATTTTCTTCTGAAAGTTTATCTTCATATTTCAGCTAGAAAACAATCATTACTGGGCTAGAGGGTGATTATAAGGTCACCAATTCTGATGTGAGTTCACTTGGCAACCACTTAAAAAAAGAAACTATCAGATGAAACACATGGGCTGCTTCTCCGAATCCATATGGCGTTTGCAGGGTATCACAAACCCAGGCACGAGGGCTGTGGAGGCAGGCAGATTTCTCCTGTTCGCCTAACCTTTATTTTTCTACAACAAGGCTGTTTGAGTCAAGAGCTTGAACACCGCAGATGTCATTGTCTTCATCAAAAGGCAAAGATGTCCTTTGTCACATAAAAGGAGAGTCAGGAAATGCAGTCAAAGGGAAGGGTAAAGAGGTCGTGTGGCACATTCTCAGCGAGGCTTCTTGCATTTTCCCCCCTTAGTGTTTGCAACCTTCATTCTCACTATTTCCATTCCTGCCTTGCTGGGTGCTGAAAGGTAAGCTCCTTCTAATGATGACAGAGCGCGGTGTGAGGAGGGCACCTTAAGATTCTCCTCTTCTGCCTGGCCCCCGACGACCTGCTTTGCTTGTAGATACGGCCACATCGTGGGTAGCCAGTGGTGCAGTGGCCGGGTTAAGCAGCAGAACCACAGGATTCTCTTGCGGGCATTGCTCATGCTCTGAAATATAAAACCTATGCCCTCCACAGTGTGTCCCTTCCCCTTACTTTTTGGCTCCCTACTCCTTCCTTGCCCAGAAACAGCAGTCTACCAAGATTAAATTATTAACCGCTTCACCCTCCCTCTGCCACGCTGTTTGCCGCTCACTTTTGCAGTCTGGGGAGAAAAAAAATGAAACCTATGTATTTCCCTCAAGTTTCCCTCCTAGTTAAATTTTGCTTTTTGTGAATTCATGATGTACATAGTTTGGATTTAGAAAAATATTCCCAGTGCCAACTCCTCTGTGTGATTTTTTTTTTTTTAAAGCACACATTTTCAATCAACAGCATCAACAACTCAGACCCCAGGCTGGTGGAGAAGGTGAGTAGGGGCTGCCCATGGGAAAGCAGAGCATCTTCCCTCCCGGCAGGGAAAGGCAAGGCCCCTTGACCCAAGGTACCAATTACTATTTTAACCATCCTCCCCCACTGCCCAAGAGGCAGCTGGAAAGGAATCAGCATGCTGGGAGTTCCCAGAGCATCTCACTGGCTCCCCAAGGCTTCCAGGCATTTGCCCATCTGGTGAGGCCTCCGGAGCAGGTGGGCTAATTAGGCGTCATCTGGCCACCTGAGAAGGCTTGGCGGGCCTCCCCTGGCTTCCCCCTCCTCCAGGCAGGACTCCGCTCTGACAGCTGCAAATCTCTGGAGTTTATTTGGTTTAGCAGCTGCCCTGGCTAATTATTGGATAGCAGGGTCCCCAGATGGCTGCCTCAGACTGGAGGGGGTGGGGTGAGCAGAGAGAGGGCTGGGGAACAGAAAGAGGGGAACGACATGAGGGGTAGTAAGAGAGCGATGTGAGAAAAAGAGCAGTTGGATAAACATTCGATTCAAATCTCAGGAGCTGGAAGATGAGGAAGGAGTTTCCTGACTCCTGGCAGGAGAGTTGATTCCTTAGATGGGTCCACCCATGAGAGAACACCAACCCCTACACACATATCTCCTGCCACACCATGATATTCTGTATTCATGCCCAATTCTTCCCTTTTAGCACCATCCTCTGCCTGGACTTACTCCACCATCCAGGAACTAACCAAGAATTTTTCATTAAGAGAAAGTGGCCTTACAGTCCTAATTTGGGGTGGGGATGGTGGGTAAGCAAGCTTTAGAAAGAGAATGTTTTATACAAAATTATTATTTACTATTGTTGGAATTTTTTTTTTTTTGAGATGGAGTTTTGTTCATGTTGGCCAGGCTGGAGTACAATGGCACAATCTTGGCTCTCTGCAATCTCTGCCTCCTGGGTTCAAGCGCTTCTCCTCCCTCAGCCTCCTGAGTAGCTGGGATTACAGGCACACACCACAACACACTGCTAATTTTGTTATTTTAGTAGAGATGGGGTCTCGCCGTGTTGGTCAGGTCTGTCCTGGAACTCCTGACCTCAGGTGATCCACCCGACTCAGCCTCCCAAAGTGCTGGGATTATAGGCGTGAGCTACCTTGCCTGGACCACTGTTGTTGGAATTTTAGGCTTAAAGGCATGTAAGTATTTTAACCCTGGTGTCCCTAAACCATGACAGGTGCCCAGAGAATTGAATACTTATAGGCAAGTCGGTCTACCTACCACTTCTGGGATATTCTCTTTGTCTCCTGGGCAGGCACCCCATGACATGGAACAAATAGGAAGAATGTGGGGATGAATTAAGAAGAAGCAGAATGAAAAGCAGTATCATCCACACAATGGGCTCTATTGCGAAAGATGCTACTTCTAGGTCACTAAATCCTGCTGTCAGTTTGAACCCTCACTTGCTAAGCACCTAGACTGAGACACTGAAACACTGAATTCCATAGTTTTCTCTTTTGTAATGTAAGATTATTTGAAGCAATTAGGTGGGGGTGGGAGGGGTAACCCTGGTCTAGGTCAAAATGAGTTCTAGTTTCATTTCTGGTCCTGTATATCCATGGTATGTTTCTTTGGATTAAGTCATCACATTTTCTTCCTGGTCCAATGTTCCTATCTTGAGATGGAAAATGTGAGACAATGCTTTTTTCAGTATGTCAGAAGTTCCTATTTTCTGTGAATATTAGAGGTTAGAATTTTGTGCTTCTCTATTTTGTTGAACTGTACCCAAGAGAGAATGGCTTTCTCTGTCCCCCTCATCTCTAAACTGCCATTGTGAGACTGAAGCTCATTTTATACCAGAAAAGGAAAGCTACTGGATGGAGACAGCTGTTTTGAGACTCATCACGTGTGCCCCAAACATCAGAAAGGTGGGGGCTCTACATATGTGCAATACTCGTTGACAGCTGTAGTAATAATTGGAAGGGTGGTTGAGATTTCGTGATGGCAGGAAGATAATCTTGTTAAGGTTTTGATATCTTGTCTGGTTCCCTCATAACTGTCTACCCATCCCTTGGAATTCCAAGGCTGAGACGGGAAGACTTAGCCTGGGATAGAAGAGTTCAGAGATTTGGATCCATCAAGCAAGACTCACAATGATGAGAAATTCTCTTCAGAGCACTAGAACACTTTGATTCCATCAGGTGGAGACTGCAATCATCCTTATCCCCCCAGCTCTCTAAAGCCCTTGGGGCATAAATCCCAGGCACATGAAATGGACGCAGTGGGAGCAGAAAGGAAAGCAAATGAGGGGCTTCTTAGTAACCCGTGTCAGCTTTCAGCGGGGTATGTAATAATGGAGACTGAATTTCTTCAGTTTGGGGATAAGAGTCATTATTTTAAATTAGTCTGGGACCAAGATAGACCCCAGAGGATAAATGTTACATTTTTCTGCAGGTCACTAAACATCCTAGCTTTGTGTTACAGCTTCAACAGAAAATGACCAAACCTTTTATTGAAATCTGTAGTTCTTCAGGGGAACTACAGGGCCTCTGAGAGTTGATTTTGTCCAGTTTATAACTCTGGTAGCTTCCCCTCCAGTGTCTCTGAGGAATGGAAGCCCATTGTTTGCTTGACTACTCCTCAATCAAAGGAAACCAGTACATTCCATCGTGGGCAGGTCAAGTGCTTAGAGGACTGTTCCTTATTTTGAGCTGAAGCCCTCTCCTTAAGACTTCTCACTAATCCCATTTCTGCCCTTTGGAGCTACACAGGATAAATATGGTCCCCCTTTCAGATGAAAGCTCTTCAGACAGTTAAAGCCAGTTATCACATTCTTTAACTCTTCCTTTGTACAAAATGCACATTTCAAGTGTGACACAGTCTCTATCTCCCTTACCGTCTGACTCTGGACATAATCTGGTTTTTCTGCATTTGCATCAGAAAAGAAGATAGAAATATTCTCAGTATTTCCAATAAAGGGAAATTAATATAAGGCAATTATATTAATAATAATGAACTAATAAAGGCAAATATGAGAGAATGCAAATATTAGTAATTTCAGGAAGTGGCTTCCATTCCTACAGCTGGAGAATGAATAAGAAGTGTCCTGCTACCTGGAATCCCAGTGGGGTGGGGGTGAGGAGCACCCAAGGCAGAGTGGGAACCATGGCAGAGGCACCATGAACAGTGCTGGTACTGCCAAGGGGAATTGAGCTGCTGATGGTGGAATAACTGAAGGGGCACTGCCTGGCTAATGCTGAGACCACCATGGCTGCTGCTGGCATCACTAACATGCTGCATCTCAGCAGGTGAGACCAGCACTGGCTCCAAGGAAGAGGTTTTCCATACAAATGTGGAAACTGCCAAAAGACCTTGGACGTGAGCTGCCACCTGCTGCTGGAAAGATGTGGAGAGAATGCAGATTCAGGAAGAGAGCTGCTTCTTCCCACCTCTCATATCCCAGTTTCTTGCCATGCTTTCCATTGGCACACCCTAACTGAAAGCTATTGGCAAGAGACTTGCAGAAATTAACTTTGCAGAGTCCCAGGGCTGCTAGATTACAGAGAAGAGAACAGAAGAGAGGAAATGGGGCCTGAGACAAATACCCTAAAATATAGTGTTCTTCCTAAAAGGTAAAATCGGGAATTGAAAACTAAACCCTACATAAGATGGGAATAAAGCTGAGAGATGTAGCTAGCCTCACCCTTGTGTTGACAGTAGAGTGTTATTAAAATCAAACACATGTGACATAAATACTGTTCTCGGTTACTGAACTTGCAGTCAACAACATCCTTTATTTACATGAAGCAGGTGAGGTAAAACCTGTATTTTTGAAAATGAGTGACTGAAGTTTAAGTCTCTAGTCAATATATTTGTATATATTTTTTCTCTCTTTCCTGGGATACTGCCTCTTTCTTCTGGTGATGGAGCCCTTCTTTTTCCCTTGGGGAAATTGCACTCTTCCATCCATGTGGCTGTCCCTTAATCACATGACTCCAGGAGCCCTAATCACAGGGGAGGGCACAAGAGACAAGCTCCGAAACTTGAGTAGAGACACTGAGGGACAGATGGATGGTGGATCTGAAGCTATACTTGGCACTTCCCTGCAGATGCAGTCTTTGGATTCTCCACTGACATCCAGAAGCTACTCTGATTCTGGGTGTTCTCAAAACCTGGTTGTTCACCTTTTCTGCTGTTGCACCCACTGCCCAGTGTTCTTCCTGCAAAGTCTTTTCTTGCTTTGGTTAGCCAGGGTCTATTCCTGTTGCTTGCACCAAATAACCTGGAATGACATGCAGTCTACTTACCTGTATTCCCTCTGGTTGAGAAGACACCCCCTGGCTTAGGGGAGAGCTATCAAATGCTGACTCTACAGCCAGTGTAGCAGCTATTGCTCCATCTTTGTATCCTCACAAATATTAGAAGCATAATGAGCCATGGCCAACCAGGAAAGTGAACTTACGGCGATATGCTGGAGAGATCTGTCCTTATTGCAATGGAGTTCCAAAATCTATGATGTAGATAAATACATGGGAAAAGATTTTCATGCAATAATCTTGATGTGGCTATTTTGATTTGGTCACATCAAAATGGGTGCCTCAAAATAGCTTATATTTTATATCAAATTATTTCTTAAATATCATTTTTTATTCTCTAGTAATGGATATCTCAGAACCCTGCCCCATTCCTGGGCTTGACCTGATTGCATTTCTAAAATGTGCTCAGAAATGGAATAAAGATAGGAATGAAGTTTGTGTGTAGTTATGTTAATTGCTACTTCAACAAGTTTCTTAACATTAAGTTGTTTTCTAGGGCTGTCAGCATGTCTTCAAAATGGCTGCATCAAAATATCATGTGTCTAATTTCTACGTAGTCATATGAGTAATAACAATGTGCCAAATATAAGAGCTATCTCTCCAGAGCAAGAAGAGCACCCCTCCGTCAATGCACACTACTTTCTAGGTAGACAGAATTGAATGTATAAACAGCCTATGTCTCCAGATACTCAACTAGTTAAGAAACTCTTCATTATGTAACCATCATTCAGCCTATGTGTATCTATATTGTCCATAGGGATAGTTTAGGGATGACTTCTTGAAATCTCAACCCAGGAAACTGTGTTGACACCCCATGGTAACTTTTCAACACAGAAACAAAGTTAGTTTGGTAAAGCTTATTTTATAAGAATTCTGTTGGCACAAGTAATTTTGTTTAGTAGTTATCTTTTAAATATTAAAATATATTTAAACTTTTAAAATTTTGCTGGGCATTGATATTTTACAACTTTATGTAGTACACATATTCCATGCCTTAAAAAAAAATTGGAGCATATTCCTGTCTCCCTAATCCTACATTTCTCCCTGCAGCTGCTCTAGTCCACACCTCTCTTTGGTGAAGTAGGATGGAAGTCATTCACTTGGTTCTGTGGACTTGAATTCATTTAGAGAGGCTAGGTGTTTTCTTATTGTCTTCTTGCCTATCTCAGGTTTGAATTTCCTACTAACCATATTTGTTCTAGCCATCCCAGTTTGAAGGTTGCTTTCCTTGAGAGAGAAGTGATATAGAAGTTGAATTGTCCTGTTTCTCTCTGTTTGCTTTCAATATGACACCATTTGCCCCCAAGCAGTGGGCTGATCCATTCCTCATTCTTTTTTCTTTGCTGAAACCAGTGGAATTCCCCCTTTTGGTGCTCTTACACTGTCCTGTGAAGCCTCAGTACAGTTTGGACTCCATTTTTTCCTAGTATTATATGGCTGGTTTGTATTGCTTTGTTATATATGCCTCCTTCCATTATTTCAGGCATTTCTTTAAAAATCTAAGATCATTAGAGAGCTCTTTGTAGAGCTATTTTTTAAAAAAAACTTAGTTTTTTTCCTTCATGATCAGTTTCATTTGTTATTGTTCTGATTGAATACTTTCCTGTGAAACTTCCTTCTTCTTTCAGCCATTTTAACTTTTATAGTGTCATTAGGAATCATACCTACCTTTTCTCTGAACTTTTAGAAACTATTTTTCCTAAGGCCTAGAATTTATATTTAATTTTGGGCAACACCTCCTTCTTCAGATCTTAGAATTTCTAAAATAATTATTCTTTATCCAAGTGTTTTTTTGAGTATGCTGTAGCAGGAAAGGCCACAAAACCTCTCGAACATCGAATTGGGAAGGAAGGGGTGATTTATTCGGCCCGGAGCTGCGGCGGCATAGTTCCCTAACAGCAAAGCTCCCCTAACAAAGAAAATACCTGTCCTTTTAAAGGCTCACAGCTCTAGAAATTACATGTGAAAGGGTCTTGGGCTTACGACTCTAGAAATTACATGTGAAAGGGCCTTGGGCTTACAACTCTACAAATTACATGTGAAAGGGTCTTGATCCATGAAGTAGGTGTGGCATACGTGACTTATGTGGGGGTGTGATTGTGTTTAAGTAAAAACAATGCCTTCTGGAAAGATTCCTCCACACCATGCCTGCGATCTATAGGAGTGCGATTAAGGGTGGCACCCGAGTCTGCCAGCCTTAACTTCTCCTATTGAAATGCAATGTAGAAGTCTAGGGGGAAGGAGTCTTAGAAGCTTAAGAGGATTAAGGGTCTCCTTCCTCAATACTAAGCTGATTGTGGCCAGTGTACTAATATTAAGGTGATGGATTATAGTTAAGAGATCAGATCTGTGTTCGGATCTCCACAGACCTGCTGATGATCTTTAAAAATCTACTTGACTTATCTGACTTCTCTAAGAGAGTTTTTTAAAAATGTAGTCAACTGTACAACTTTACAGGATTGCTGTTGAAACTGTAAATTATGTAAAATACCATTAGCTCCATAAATGGCAGCCATTATTATTACTGCCTTATGTTTTTGATATTTTGGGAAATTTCTTTGCCCTAATATTTGCACTAATATATGTGTAGAAGTTGGTAATATAGTATGAATAAGTTAAAGCTACAAGGGAGATATTAGGGTTGAAATATAAATATATTGTTGGCAAATACATGCTGTGCAAATGGCTGGAACATTCTCTGTTCCCATTTCTTTATAGACAATCCTAATTCATGAGGTCATCACAAAAATTTAAATGAGTGGATATATGTAGTTGCTTAGACCATCACCTGGCACATATCCAGCACTTCATTTGGTCTTATTATTGACACGCTAAGGACTGGAATGTATGAACATGGGGTTGAGAATGCCAGCAGCACTAGCATTTTTATGTATGTAAGCCAGGATGTATGAAATAAAATTGAGAAATCCTTAGAGATAAAGAAGCCTATGGAAAATGAGCAAAAGAAAATCACTGAAAAGTGTTGATTTTAAATTAACTGAGAGTGTCTCAGATATTTGGGGTTCACATTTCGTAACAACAGAGGGATTCTGAGTGGAGATAATCTGATGACTTTACTTTCACAACATAGTAATTTATGCACCCTGGTGCCTACCAAGTCCTTTGTCACATATGATCTTTCTAGATTTCCTTTGGCCCTGTCAATGTGGTATACTAAGCTAGGTTCCCCAAATTCCCAACCACGCCTACTTGTCAACATGGACTATAGTTAGAAGGAGCCCACCAGTGCTGGACTAGCAGGATCTAAATCCTGCCTCTTCCATTTCCTCTCTGTTCTGTCTTGCCCAAGTTGATGTCATTTTAAAATGTGGATGGTGATAATACCCATCCATTAAATGTTTTGGGGATTAAATGAATTAATCTAGTACCTGGCACGTAGTAAGTGCTCAACAAAATTAGCTACTGTTTATCAAAGGCTGTCAAGGAATTGAGGATTATGAACTGAGAAACTTTTCTTTGTTCAAGAATTCCCCTTTCTGTCTTCCATAAATATTCTTGCATATCAAAAGTAATCTTTGAGGTCAATTTTTAGAAGATTTTTGTCTATCTAAACCAAGGTTCTATATAAGGTTGAGTCAATTCAGGATTCTGCTGGGTTTCAGAGCTGATTCAACCACCATTACCCCTTGGAAGCCCCTCCAGCTGTTCCACAGCGTGTGGTGATGCCCCTCTCTGGTTGTCCACTGCCCATTGGCCTAAGCTTTACATGCTGCCAGTTCATTTACATGATATTTTGTATTTCTTTCTCTTCGTTGCATCTGAATAAATCTTTTATTCTAGATTATTGAAGGCAATATATAGTCAGACTGGTTTTAAAAAAAATAATGAGTGAATTTATTTCTCTGTGTAATCCAAGTTTGGCCTATAAAGGAAAGATTGTGTGCTGTGATTGAAAAAAATGTCTAAGTGTTGAAATCAACTTGCCTGCATTTTAGGATTGGGTCCTCTCCTTATTTGTTCTACAGTTTTGTACAGGCTCTCTAAACTCTCGGAACCTTGATTTCTTCATCAGTAATATGAGAATCATTGAGAATATATACATATATACACACACACACACACATACACACACACACATATATGTATATATATGTATGTATGTATGTCTATATACAACTCCTTATCTATTCTATCAAAAAATGTCTCTGAGCAGGGGTTCTTTTTTTTTCTCCCCATTTATTTTATTGCATTTTAGGTTTTGGGGTACATGTGAAGAACATGCAAGATTGTTGCATAGGTACACACGTGGCAGTGTAATTTGCTGCCTTCCTCCCCATCACCTACATCTGGCATTTCTCCCCTTGCTATCTCTCCCCAGCTCCCCACCCCCCACCGTCCCTCCCCTATTTCCCCCCAACTGACCCCAGTGTGTAGTGCTCCCCTCCCTGTGTCCATGTGTTCTCATTGTTCAACACCCACCTATGAGTGAGAACATGTGGTGTTTGATCTTCTGCTCTTCTGTCAGTTTGCTGAGAATGATGGTTTCCAGGTTCATCCATGTCCCTACAAAGGACCCAAACTCATCGTTTTTGATGGCTGCATAATATTCCATGGTGTATATGTGCCACATTTTCCCTATCCAGTCTATCGTTGATGGGCATTTGGGTTGGTTCCAGGTCTTTGCTATTGTAAACACTGCTGAGCAGGGGTTCTGAACCTTGGGCACACACACCCAGACTTCAGGCTTCCAGGAGCTCCCCAGATTTGAAGCCAAATCACTAATCTGTGCATTTCTTCTTTGGGGGGGAAGTTGACTGACAGCTTTCATTTTATGTATATCCCTGAACCCTCTTTCCCATGTTCTTTCTCAGCAAAAACAAAACCAAACCAAAATGAAAACCTTAAGAACCATATCTCCATGCTCCAGGCCAATTTCCACCCCAGCCATCAGGGTCTATCTTTGTATAATAACAATCTGGATGGAGCTGTGCCGGCGACTAGCCTATCCCCTCACGGACCAATATCTCCCCACAATCTCATCAGTTTTTGTTATCAACATGTGGTTCTTCCAGGCACAGTAGTATTTCAGGAAAAGGTGCAGAACATGCAGACATGACTCATCTAGCCTATCTTCAACTGTTCTTCAGGCTGACTGAGGCTCCTGCTGAGCATAGGTCTTGTGGAAACCCTGCTTTGGGCCCTGTGTGGACCCTACTAGGTATCCAAAGATGGCCATCTATCAGGCTTTCTCTGATTGAAAGTTTTCTGCCACGGTTCCCATCAAGAGTTCTGTTTTGCATAGGGAGATCATAGAGTGTCTCCACAGGGGTCCAAACCAACTTTCTTGGGAAAGGTCTGAGCCATTTCCACAGCTTGGTTATTCTCCCTCTGAGAAATATGGCCACACTGCAGCTCCTTTGGGCACTGAGTCTAATCCACAGTAGAATTTTCCTTCCTTCTTATCATGGAGCACGTCCAAGCAAACAGGCTCCCTGGGGAATGGTGGATAGAACTTGCATGCTGCCCTCTACTCATAGCCCCTTAATTCCACTTTCCCTGTCCCCTAAGCTTGTGGGATAGGAACCACCTAGCCACCTAGACCCATAATCATTTAATTGCCTGTTTCCTAAGCTCTTCTCTTTATAGGGAAACATCAAATAACACTCCCCTCTGCCATGTCTGATTCTTTATTTATGAAGATCCTGTTTCTCCTCTAATGTGCTTCTACACTGTCCCAGGCTTTGGAATGTCTATAAATGGCTTAAGAGCATTTGCTGACAATGCCTCATGCATGTGTTCTTCCTCTGGGCAGAGCCTATGTCACAGCCTTTAGACCCAACTAGTTTCCTGTTGCATGGTACTTGTGGGGAAGGCAGTAGGAGACTGGTGTAGCCAAGTGACTCTATCTGATGGCCCCTGTGATCTCTGAGCTCACGTACATCTTCACTTCCTTGATACTTTTTTGTCTTTCAGTCCCATGACAATAGCTTTCCTGGAGAAGTCCAGCTTTGATATCTGCACTGCTGACGTCTCCTCTGCTAATAAAAATGGCATAGTGAGTCTGGAGACAGTGAAGTGCCTTTTGTGTTCACTCCCATCCCTCCAACTGCTCTGTTCTTCTGCCTAGTTGCTTACTTAATATGAGAAGCTTAGCAGTGCTGGGCTCTGGAAGAGAGCAGGCAAATATGGCAATATAAAATGCTAACAACAGCAGATGGCAAGACAAGCTTCCTTTAGATTCAGATGAGCAGTTGTTTTTTTCTGGTGAGTTTTTATTATTAAATTTATTTTCATCATTTGGCTTGATAAGACTATCTTTGTATTTACTTATGATGTGCCAGAATAATCTTGCTTTCAGTATTTAAAACAAAGAGCTGTATATCATACCAATTATAAATACATCCAATGGCCCCATGTGTAATTATCAACTCAGCCTTGTGTTTGGAGGGAGTGAATACTCATTTTATTCTGAAGAGTTGATAGAAGCCTAAAGCTTAAAAACTTACAAGAAATAATCACTTCTATGGCTTTTTTTCAGGGGCCAAAAAATATTGGGTCTTTAATTGATTTCAAACATATTATCCTTATCTTAGGCCCGGAGGTCCTGGATCTAAGCCCTATTTTACAACTATTTAAAGCTGGGACACTTATCTTAATGCCATCACTTCTACCCTTGTGGATTTTTAATTTTTTATTTCTAACTTTCAATAAGAGGACACAAAGGTCAGCAGTTTCTTTGGAATTTAAATTTAAATGATTCTTACTCTTTAAACCTGCCCTCCCGTCCCCCAAGGAAGAATTCGTCACCCCCATGATAGCAGCAGCAGCATCTCCACTATTGCTTGTCTTCCTTCTCTGCAGCTCTTGCCATCAATGTTGATTAATTTCATAAGTAGCAGAAATAGCATAATACAATATATTTCTGACAATTCCAGACCAGAAATCCTAGACTCACAAAATTCCAAGGTTACACGGGAAGACCAGGGGTCATCTAACCCAATCCTCTGCTTTCCAGGAAAGAAACGTTCAAACCATACAGCAGGAATTTCTTTTCCAGTGAAATATCCTTTTTGGTGAGAGGGATAGTGAAAGAATAATGGACATCAACAGGAAGTTAAAATGAAATGGCTCTTCTCTTTTCACAGGATCTCTAGTTAGTAGTAAAGGACCATGGGTGCTGGGGGAAAAGGCCATCATAGATAATTTTGTGAACCCAGTGATAATCTTCCTGTTGAAGAGAGATGTGCCGTGAACCTGATTATGTTTCAAAGAACTGTCATTTTCCCAAGAGCTGGCATTTTCAGCCTCTTGAAGAGCACCAACCACTGTTATCACAGCTCAAACTTGAGCAATCAATCAGGGGTTTGAAACATTAAACTGGAATATATAATTTCAATAGGGATAATTTTAGCAAAATTCATCCTGAACTAAAACAGCTTTAGTCAGCCCAGCCTCAACAAGGGGGCCATTGCCTGCTTTTCTTGGCACTGACAGCCCCTCCTTGCCCTCACCCAACCTCTTCTACAGCCAGAGGAAAAGACACAGCAGGCCATGGCTTTATAATAAGATTTGGAGGGGCTAAGCTAGGCTGATTTACTAGGAGGTAGGTCAATGCCCAGGACGATGCCTACTGGGAAGCTGCAGGTTGTAGGTAGTGGTGTAACAGCCTGGGATGTGCCATCTAAATTTCTTCCCATATATCTGCCCACAGTAGAGTTTTTCTTCCCAGATAACACTTTTGTCTTATATTGGAAGGTAAACCAAGACTTTATAAGCATTTTACAATGTCAGGATTTTTACTAGTCAATTTACAAGTATGTAGCATTTTTCTTCTTTGCTCTTTCCTCTCTTGCTTGCACAATACGTTCCTGAGGACTTTTCCTCTCTCTGGCAAGGAGCCACCGAAGAAGCTAGCCCAGCCCCTCCCAATCCTCCAAAAATATCAGATTAAACAGATACCTGTAGTCAGACTCAGTCAAGCCAAAGAACTTGCTTAATTGGTGATTTCTGCCGATGTCGTGGTGGTAGTGAAAAGGATGATACTGGGAATAATGATGATGCTAAATGACAAAGGCCATGGGTTTGAAGGAAGAGTGCTGTTTTAGCTGGTTTTAAAGTTTCTACACACTTAATTACAATTTAGGATTTTCATGTCCAGAGTGTGAATCAGGGTCCAGTTAAACAAATCAGGCTTGTTAGGTAATGACAGGAGACAATGGGTAGATGTCATTTGAAGCACCATGAGAGAAAGAGGGCTGAGAACGTAAAGCAATGTTTATGTAATATCCGCTACGCGCCAAGCTTGCTTACTCTTGCTCTCTCTCCGTCTCCCCACTCTATATATTGTCATATATGCAAAAGGCAGTAAAAAAACACCTAAAGACATAGAGCCTTTGATGACACCATTTAGGCTTTTGATTAAATGCTGTGAAACTCACTGTGTCTTTGGACTTTCTATTATGTGAATTAAATATCTCCTGTGTATTTTAATCCAAAGATCATAGATTTTATAAATGATAACTGAGACTTTTAAGCCAGGTCTTTGACTTCAGGATGTAGTCTCTTTCTATGACAGCAAATGCTTTCCTAAATGATTAAAATAGTTAACTTTTATGCACAATGCAATACACACACACGTATGTGTATCACTCCATTTAATCATTTAATTATCATAACAAGTTTAGAATTGGTATCATTTCCATTTTATGTACAGGAATCGTGAACAAGAGCAGTTAGCTAATTTGAAATGATTGTTAGTTGCAAGGCCATGCACTTAAAAGGACTGAACACTTGGGTCAGGGTTGGGCCTTGAAAGGCCCATGCCAACCAGGACAATCGCACGCCCTTCACCTTAGTGACTGATTTTAGTGACCCAGATCTAAGCCACTCATGGCATTCCCCTTGGCCCCAGAGAGTGGTTAAATAATAGGCAAGTGGTCCATTTAAGCAGGAAAAAACCACGGAGAGAGGCCTGTTTGAAAGGTTCTCAGAAAGAAGCATCTCTGTTTCTTTGCAATACTCTGGTTGGTGTAATATGCAGATGTGAAGCATGAAACCAATGCAGCCATTTGATCTTACAAGATAAGCCAAACTGGCAATGAAACTGACACTGCGGAAGACAGAGAAACGAGACCTAAAGACATAGGGCCTTTAATGACACCATTTAGGCTCTTGATTAAATACTCTGATTCTCACTGTGTCTCTGGATTTTCCATTATGCGAATTAAATATCTCCTGTATAGTTTAACCCAAAGGTCATAAAACTTGTAAATGGTAAAACTGAGATTCTAAGCCACGTCATTGACTTCAGGATCCAATTCCTTTCTATGACAGCAAATGCTCTCCTAAGCGATTAAAATAATTAAATTTTATGCACAATGCAATAGAAAATTAACTTCAGCTCCTCAGCAGGGAAGTAATCTGATCAAAACAATGGGTGAGACAGATGGCTGTGATTTGGGTATTCAGAATTAGCTGGGGAAGGACAGGAAGGAAGGTAGAGGAATTAAAGTCATTGTTGCATGTTCTAGGGATTTGCTACAACAAATTCATCCATGTCTTCGATAGTATTTGTTTGAGTACTTAGCCTGTGCTAGATACCAAGAACATAGTGTGACAAAATAGACATTCTCCCTGCTTACGTGAAGTTATAGTCAGTCTAGAGGAGGGGTTGTCAAGCCATGACCCATGGGCAGAATACTGCTGCTACTTGTTTTTGTAAATAACATTTTATTAGAACATAGTCATGGTCAATATTTTATGTATTATCTACGACTGCTTGGCTCTACAGTATCAGAGCTGTGTAGTTGCCACAGAGAATGTATGGCACACAGAGCCTAAGATATTTATTATCTGGCCCTTTACAGAAAAAGTTTGCTTATCATTAGAGAGAGGAGACAGACCTTGATCAAATTGGCTACACGGCTTGTAAATATTGGGTGATATATATAATCACCCAATAGATAGGTAGATTATATCTATCACCCAATATTTAGATTGTTATAGATTATCGATTGGTATAGATCAGATCTGATGGTGATAACTGAAGTACATGTGGAAGAATGAGTTGAAGGGACTAATTTGGGTGGGGGAGTCTACTTCTTGGGGGAAGTGATATGTGAGTTGGGGTAATAAATGAGTAGGAATCAGCACTGTAAATGCTAGAGGAAGAGTATTCCTGGCAGGGTGTGTGAATCCTGGCGATGGGAAAGAGAACACTGGAATAGGTCAAGGAATTGAGAGAAGAGTGATGTGGCTTGAGCATAGTGAATATGAAGGAGTGTGTCAGGGGTGAGTCTGGGAGAAACCAGGTCAGATCATGGAGAATCTATAGGCCATGATATGCAGCCTGCATTTTCTCTACATGGAATAGAAAACCGTCTCGCTCAGGAGAAGCTCAACTTGATCATTTATCTTTAATAAATAAGAAACTATATTTTGTTATTTTATATTCAGCATTTTTGGTCTGTTGTCTTTCAACAGTTGTGGCTCAGTAAGTAAGAGTGAAATGAACAAAACTTTTTATAAAATATACAGTCAGCCCTCTGTATACATGTTTCTACATCCATGGATGCTACTAGCCATAAATTGAAAATATCTGGGAAAAGACAATAAAAAACAATAGTACAACAATAAAAATAATATTAATAAAGTACAGTAAAGTAGTGACTTACAGAGCATTTACATTGTATTAGGCATTAGGTATACAGGAAGATTGCATAGGGTATATTCAAACACTATACCATTTTATATCAGAGACTTGAGCATCCTCAAATTTTGGTATCTTTGGAGATGGAGGGTGGGGATCCTGGAACCAATCCCCCTCCAATGTGGGGGAACAACTGTAATTTTTATATCCCTATATATTTTTCAAGGAAAAGGGAACTACATTATGATGGACTTTTCTATCATGGGTAGATGTAAGTTAGGAAAGAATTTAGAGCATTGCAGGGGATGCTGATTAAGTGATGATACAGTGGCAGTTATAGAAAACACTCTCTAGACCATGCCCATGAAAAGAGGTGTACCTCTCTTTGTTGCTGCTATCTCTCACCCAACCTTTGATACTCAGCCAATAAAGGGAGTGTAGAAGGATGGTGTCAAGGGAGGACCCTGACTTCTTAGAAACAGCAATGCTCTGTGTATGCTCAGGGTAGATGGCATTGGCTGGTCCACCTGGCCAAAGGCAGAAGGAAATCTACAGTGGGTCCAGAAGCAGCATGGCGGGACCAAGAACATGGAGGTTGGCAGAATTGAATCCTCTTCTCTTCTCTCTTGAGACTCTCTCTTAGGGGGCCCCATGGCTCCATGCAGAATCTATAGGGAGATGAGCTACAAACTTCTATTTCCACCTTAGAGCTCTTTGTTTTAACCTTCTAACTTATATGTTCAACTGCTGCTTGGTTTGCTATCTTGGATGTCTCGAAGCAGTTTAAACTCAACACATCCTTAAGCCAAGTTGATAGAACAAGCTGCTACCTGCAGAGGTGGACAGCTCCCATCATATGAGGCACCAAGATTGACTTTGCAACTCTTCAGCACCTCTCCTTCCCCTTTTCTCTGCCACTCATCTTGCCTATTATTGTGCTTTGACCCCCTCTATTAGCTGACTAAAAGCATTATTGGCATAATATCCCTTATTTTCATCCTGCTTCTTTTGACTCCCTCTGGTCTGCTACTATTTAAGAAAAATCAGACTGCTCTGGTGTTTTTCTCAGACCACAGCTACTGCTCTCAATAGACCTGATTACTGCCAAAAATTTAATGATTGTTCCTTTAGCAACTTCACAAGGTAGATTTTCTCCTACAGGTCCCTTCTGATACTTAAATTCCCCTCACATAATTCATCTCAAACTTTGGTCTTATAAAAGTTGAATGTTGACACCACTTCAATACAGTGTCACTGCTGAAGTAATGACACTCTGATTGGCAAAACCTACTCTTGAGGAATGGAAAGAATATTGGGGCTCTCCTTGCTGCAGTGGTCTGTTTTTTCTTTCTTTTTTTAAAAATTTATTTTATTGCATTTTAGGTTTTGGGGTACATGTGATTTTTCTTAGTGACACAACTGCTTGCTTTTGAGAAATTGTTGAAACTCCACTTAAGAAATCTTCCCAATTGGAGAGAGGAAAAAATAAGTCTTATTCCTGTTGTGATAAATACCCAGAGTAGGAATAATATAGGTAGAAAGAGTGATCTCAGACTTACCTATGACCCTGTAGGATATCATGAATAATATAACTTCTGCTCTGGAAGCCCAACTAAACAGTTTACGTTTAGATTCATTAGCTGATGTTGTCATGAGTAATTACGTAGGTCTTAATTTCCTCTTAGCCAGCCAAGGGGAAATTTATGCTGTAGCAAACATTTTTAGTTGTGCCTAGGAAGAATAGTCTATAATTAGGCTAAAAAATGCCCCTTGGATCTCTAGAAGAGACTATTTGGAATTTGGGACATGTTTTCATTGCCTGGGTTTGGTAATCTAGGTCCCTGTCTTCAGGGCCTATTACAAGAACTAATAACCATTTTTGTTTCTGTTTCTGGTAATTGCCTTTCTTGCAGAGGGCTGATGTATCTTGCTCAGAGTCGTAAATGCTACTGTGCAGCCACTGTCTTGTCAGATGATAAGCTACTTGTCCTTTAACAAAGAGAACAGGAGAGACAAACCTGGTCCCATGCCTATGAGGTATAGGCCACATGGGTGGTACAACCGCCTAACCAGCAAAAACTCAGCAATGGTGAAACGTGAACGTTCCAGATGAATATCTTGCAGCTTGACCTTACCTGCCCTTGGTCAAAAGAGGGGCCTGAGAATGAGAAAACTACCCCTGATGGCAAGGAACTCACCCGGTCTTATCCATTAGGCTATCACATTTCTAGGCACTTCCTGTCATTCACAGCTAGGCCGTGGTGTTCTCTTGTGGCACGTAAACAATTTCAAAGCACACCGACATCAGGTAAGGCCTCTCAGACAGGACAAAAACAGGATCCAAAAGCATAATCGTCCTCAACACAAAAATGAGCAAATATCACCTCCTCCCGGATACCACAAGCCTGTGTTGTCATTACCAATCACAACTTCAGCTTCATTCAGCTATCTGCGTTAAGAATTATGAAGATATGCAATTACAGAAATATCTTTGCTTCCGGAAAGCATTCAAAGCAGAGAAAACTCCCATTTCCTTGTGTCATCTCCAAATCACCTAACAGAAGCCTGAATTCTCTAAGTCCCTTTTAACAGTCTTCTTCTGAGATCTTCTGTGCTTCCCCACTGTGTGCATTCTCTCTTGTTGCAACGAGTCAGTGTGCCCAATCTCATTCAGCTACAGGTCTGTACTCGCTGGCGTTCAGCTGAAGGGGATCAACATCTTCTTGTACTATGTCACATCTTCGTAAATGTTACCATCATCTCTTCCATTCCAATAAATGTACAGGGATCAAGGAGTCAGACTTGACATCTTCCTCTTGACCCTATCCTCCATCAATCAAAAGTCCTAATATTTTTACCACACAAATAGGTCTCATAACCACTTCCTCCTCTATGTCTCTAAAGTGGCTTTAGTGGTCCAAGCTCCATGCATTCCTCATTTTAGCTACTGTAATAGTCTTTTAATTGGTCTTCCTGTAGCCCCCTTGACTTTCTCCAACCTCTTGTTTTCCACACAGCAGCCAGAGTTTTTATTTCTAATGGGAAGCTGTAAAAGAGTCATTCTCATGTTGAAAGTGCTTTAACACTTCCAAGTGCTCTGAAAATAAAGACATGTTCACTTCGCATGGCTGACAAGGCCACAAGAAGTATGGCCCAATCTTGCCTTTGCAGCCTCATCTTATGCTACTCTTGCATCTTTCTATTCCATCCACATTGGCCTCTCATTTCCTTGAACACCACGTGCTTCTGGCTACAGTAGGGTCTTTGCACATGTCCTCCCTCTGGAAGTTCACTCTTCTCCTTCAGTTAATAACTTAGATCTTAGTTCACCTGTGTCTTAGGGTGGCCTCCTTCACCAACCCGAGGAAATCAGTTCATGTTGTTTACAGCTCATCGCACCAAGCACCTCTCTGTGGTAGCTCTTTTTAAAATTTGCATTGGTTTGATTCTTTGAGTAATACTTGTCTCCCACAGAAGACTTCTTGCTCTTAGTAGGTGCTTAATAAATATTTTTTTAGTGAGTGACTAGTTTCTGTTCTTCTGCTGGTAAGCTGTCTCATTTTGAATGTGTTATTTAACCTTGTGTTTGTATTAGTCTACAAAGGCTGCCCTAAGAAAATAGCACAAACTGGGTGGCTTAAACACGGACGCTTATTTTCTCACAGGACTGTAAGCCAGAAGTCCAAGATTAAGGTACCTTCAGGGTTGGTTTCTGAAGAAGGTTTTCTTCCAGGCTTGTAGACGGTGCCTTCTCCCTAGGACTTCACATGGCCTTTTCTCTGCGCAGGTCAGGGGAGCCCTACAAGTGTCTATTCCTCTTCCTATAAAAACACCAGTCCTATTGAATTAAGGCCTTGCCATTATGACCTCATTTAACCTTAATTACTTCCCTAAAGGTCCCATTCCAGGTACAGTAAGTAACATCGGGAATTAAAGCTTCAACATGTGAATTTGCTCTGGGGAAACAGAATTCAGTCCATAACATCAAGCTTTAGATTTTTTGTCTATACCAGGGATAATTATGCAGCCCTGCTCCCGGGAAGATGTTTTAAGGGAAGAATTAGGCAATGAATATGAAAGCTCCTTCAGATATAAAGCGCTAAGCCATGGAATGGGGTAGGAGTCCACTGTTTGACCAAGAAGGACTGTGATTAATGCCCTTTCAGTGTAGAAAACATTTATAGATAAAAAAGCCCACACTGGGATGAGGGTAGGAATTGTCTTAGTTCAACCTCAGAAACATTTTTCCCTAATAGGTAGAGTCAAGGTGTTTGATAATGAGCTGGGATTCTTGGAATTGTTAGTCCCCATGCCTGGGTGGTTCTTGCAGACATTCTATGGATTAGGAGGCTGGACCAGGGATTGTCTAAATTCTTTTCTCACTTGAAGCTTTGTTCCTTGTGCTGTGTTACAGGTTGCCTTTACCGCATCAGGAATGGGCCCTGAGCTAATCTAATTTGACCATAGATATAAGAAGTCAGCAAACTATTTCTGAAAAGGGCCAGATAGTAAATAAATATTTTAGGCTTCTCAAGCTGTGTGCTCTCTTTTGCAGCCGCTTAACCCTTCCGTTGTGGCACAAAAGCAGCTTTAGACACTACATAAACAAATAAGCGTGACTGAATTTCAAGAAAACCTTATCTACAGAAAGTGAATCCAAATCTCAAATGATTTTTATGTGTCACAACATAGTATTCTTCTTTTGATTTTTCTTTTCAATTATTTTAAAATGTAAAAATCAAAGGCTGGGTGCAGTGGCTTACGCCTGTAATCCCAGCACTTTGGGTGGCTGAGGCAGGCAGATCATGAGGTCAGGAGTTTGAGACCAGCCTGGCTAATATGGTGAAACCCTGTCTCTATTAAAGATACAAAATATAATTAGCCAAAGCTTCAAGTGAGAAAAGTGGCGTGCCTGTAGTCCCAGCTACTTGGGAGGCTGAGGCAGGAGAATTGCTTGAACCCAGGAGGCGGTGGTTGCAGTGAGCTGAGGTTGTGCCATTGCACTTCAGCCTGGGTGACAGGACAAGATTCCATCTCAAACAAAACAAAACAAAACAAAACAAAACAAAACAAGCAAACAAAAAAACCATTCCTTCCTGGTGAGCCTACACATATGCAGTGAGTTGGATTTGACCTAGGGCCATCATTGGCAAGTCTTTGATGTATATCATTAACTCAGAACCTGAAATATTATTAATTTCCTGGCTATCCTTAGACCACCAAGCTACCTTGATTTTTAGGCATGGTTGGAAAAATCGAATCTTCTCTAATTTGACTTACTGGCTAGACAGAACATTTACTTTATTGTTTCCATAAGTTTCATTTCACTGCTGGCTGTGAAAAAATTACTTATCCCTTTGCCAGGTTATAGCAGCTGACGCTAGGCTCTTAAGCCAAACCTGGCCTTTTCCACATTCCCTCTGCCTCTGGCCAACCCTAACTCTGCCATATTCTCGGAGTCCCTTCGCTGCTGCCAATGCCAAGCCCCCAACCTGTAAGCCAGCCTCTTCCAATAAGTATTTCCAACCTCTAGATTTTAAAAATACCCCAGAGCCATATATAGATTCAATTATAAAGCTTAAACATGCACCTAGAAGAAGAAAAGGGCAAAAATTGACTGATATTCTAGCAGCAACCCTTAGGTCACTTGGCAAGAATGACTCCATGTAATTTAAAGATTGTGTTAAATGACAGTGTTTCATTTTCCCAAAGATCCTTAAATTAGAGTGTACAAAGCCTTCTTCAAATGCCTGGTCAGGCATAATTCTGCCATGGATGTTTTTAGTGGTGGCAAATCATCTAGAGATCAGGTCAAGAGAAGTATGGAACCTGAATCTCTGAATTTTCTCCTTGCTACTGAATGGTTATCTCTGTACTCAAACCGTCCTCTCCTTAATAGATATGAGACTGGTTAGAGAACGTCAAGGTGCCTAGAAGTGACAACCTGTGGTTCATGATGTGTGCTGTGCTATGGAAAAAAAAGAGAATTGCTTCTAGCTGGCCAAGGGTAGGTAGAATATTCTGGTTGTAGAGCTTACATGTTGCAATTTGAGTCTCAGTGCTCTTCTAAAAAACTATCAAGCTTGTTTATTGATAAATTTTTATTTATTATAGCCCATGTTTAATGTTCTGCAAAACAACCAATCACACAGCTGCATGCCCATATCCTGATTTTTAAAAGTGCCAACTTATGTTACCAATGTGTGTGTTCATCCCAGGTAGCACAGTTACAACAAATACCTGGAGAATTCCTCAAGCAACTCTTTTCGAGTCATAACTCTATTACTCATTCATTCATTCACTCTTTCATTTATTCCATCCAGCAATAATCCTGACTTACATATTGTTTACATTATTTTAACCGTGTTTCGGTCATCCACCCATTGGAAGAGATACTAGACACTGGGGATAAAAAAGAGAAACAGACATAGGCCCATGTTAAAAAAAATAGTATGCATATTTAGTTATGGGGGAGTAAGGCATTTACAAAATGTGTTATTTTGATGTGCAAAATGGCATAGCAGAGATATTGACCAAGAGCTTTAGGACTAGTCAGGAATGCAATGGAAGTTTGGAAGCAGGGTAGGTTATGGAAAGCTTCAGAGGTGGCATATGAGCTGGGCTGTGAAGAATGAGTGGTCCACCAGGGAGAAGATGGGAAAGAACATTTTAGGCAAAGGAGACAGCACCCACCCCGTTACTATCCCCAGAACATGCTTTCTTTTCTACAACCAGGCGGAATCATATCCTCACCTGTAACTATCTCATTTCATTCGGCCTCTCCCCTTTCTTTGTATGCCTTTTCTCTCTAGGCTGATACACAATGAACTAGGAGTAACTAGTGGAAGACAAATATATAGGAAGGGGGTTAAAAGGCAAGCTAGCCTTTTTGACTTACAGTAATCGATAGATTTCTAAGTAGAGACAAGTCGATGTGAGCAATATTTTAGAAGGGTTTGCATGGCCATGACATAACATGGTTTAGAGGGAAGAGGCTAGGTATTGAAGTCACCTGTGATGCTATGTTGGTGATGTATACATTCCGCTTCCCACAGAACTGTGCAGGCTATATTTTGAGTGAGCACCCAGCCCAAACTGGGCGTCTGGCCCCTGGTGGAGAAAATGTATCTGCATATCCAACTCTAGTTCTGATAACGACTGAGAATCAGGCAAGGATTTCGAGTAGAGGCTTAACTTGCAGCTCACTCAGCCCTTCTGAGCAGAGCCTGGAATTACTTAGCAATCAGGGAAATTTGGCCAACGTGGCAGATGGGCAGGAACGACACTTCTGCTTGGCCTGAGGTTGAAAATGAGGTAGGCTGCTATCGTGCTGAGCAGGGACAGGGAAAGCAGAAGCTCACAGGAAGGATGCAGTAAAAGCTGCCAAGGTGCATGTCAAGCAGGGCTAACAGAGTTCCAGAAGCCTGAGCCAGCAAGGAGTGATAAGTAGATACAAAGTTCCCTGCAGAACCCTGGCAGATAGAAGAGTGTTATCAGGAAATACCCTTTTCTCACCATGGCGGGGAAATTTGTTACTTGCCTGGTCCAGATATTTCAAAAGCTGCTTCCCTTGAAGGCAGAATCCAAATTAAGACGTCAGGTGATGGCAACTCTGCAACACTTCTGTTGAGCAGATAAATAGACTCTAAAATGATTTGCAGATCCCTGGGAGATAGTGCAGAGAAGTGGGGGTCAGAAGAGCTGGTTCTTGCTCAGCTCATCCCCCCGTGTTCCTGTGACTTTGAACGTGCCATTGAATGGCTGGACCTCGGTTGTCTAATGTATGAAAGAGGGAGTAGAAGGTGCTAGCTAAATCACCTCTAAAATTTCTTTCATATTGCCATTCAAAGCATAGTGATTAGGTGTGTGTATTTTAAAGAAAGTAGCAAATTTAAAGTGATGGGAATATCCAAATCACTGTTAGTAGGAACAAAAAATAGTACAACTCATTTGCAAAGCAATTTGGCAATCTATGTTACGAGCCCTGAAAATGTTCACATTCATTGACTCAATAATTTCTCTCCTAGAAAACTATTGCAAAAAGTGTTCTGAAATTCAGAAAGAAAACAATGTGCTTTGTACTATGATTTTTTTATTTTTTTATTGAGACAAAGTCTCACTCTGTTGCCCAGGCTGGAGTGCAGTGGCGTGATCTCGGCTCACAGCAACCTCTGCCTCCTGGGTTCAAGTGATTCTTCTGCCTCAGCCTCCCAAGTAGCTGGGACTACAGGCATGCACCACCATGTCCAGCTAATTTTTGTACTTTTAGTAGAGACAGGGTTTCAGCATATTGGCCAGGCTGGTCTGAAGCTCCTGACCTCATGGTCCGCCTGCCTCAGCCTCCCAAAGTGCTGGGATTACAGGCATAAGCCACTCCCCACCGCCTGTACTATGATTTTTTATGAGTCAAAAATTATCCAGCAATTGTGGGGCAATGATTCATTGACATTCCATATGATGGATATTTTTTAATCATTAAAAATGATTATCAAAGCATATTAAATGATGATTTTAAGTAGTAAATAGGGAAAAATTATTGAAGTAAATAGGGAAATGTTTATGTTGTAATATTTAGTTTTCAAAAAGCAGGATTCTAAGTCATGTAAAGACTAAGATCTCAATTATTTAAAAAGGCATAAACAGACTGCAGGAAAATATTAATTTTAAATGTTTGAGATTATCATTTTAATTTTTTCTCATCGTTCTCTAATATTCTAATCAACTTGAATTACTTTTATTATAACAAAAACTGAAATAACTCAAGTTGATGATTATTAGTTGGTCATATATTAAGAAGCTGTCAGAAAAAAAATAGAAATCACCACAATTACAGAACTTCATTTGTTAGTATAAAATGAAATTATATACCATGTAGCTCATTGGTTGATGGGTTACTAGAAAGCCTCCTACACTCATAGTCAAAAGCTCTAGATTTAAATTGTAGTTTTTACATAGTCTAGCTGTGTGGTCTTGAGTAATTTAGTCCCATCTCTGAATCTCAGGAATATTATCTGTAAAATGAAAATTCAAAAACATTTATTGAATATCTACCATGTGCTAAGTATTTGTGACATGCAATAGTGATATTGAGTTAAACAAAATAAGATTCATGTTAATAAAATATTCATCAATAAAAGACACATCAGTAGATGTCTTCATTGAGTCTTTGAAGTTGAGCGATGAGTGGGAGTTAGTAAAATGACACTATAACTAGAGGAAACAGCAAATCCATTATCAGGGACCTCCTGAAGTGTTTCATGCAGGGAAGTGGCCTGGTAGCATGGCATAACAGAGAATCCACGGCCATGGTGTCATAGGTCTGTGTTCAAGTCCTGACTTAGTCTCTTACTAGCTGTGTGACTTTGGGGAAGTTGCCCAACCTCTCTGTGCCCCAATTTTCTTCACCTTAAAGTGGAGATTCTGTTACCTATTTCTCATGAGTAGCGTGTGTAGAGACAACTTTTGTAAAGTACTTGATGAAGCCATGATCCATGTCTTCAATGATTATGTATTGAATGCCCAGTATGTGTTAAATGTGGCCACAGAGGCTGGGAATAAACAATAACAAGACAACTTCCTGTAATCTTCCATCTAAAATATGTTATTGTCATTCATAATATAATATTGTTATTGGAAAGAAATTCTTAGGATTTTCTATGTGCCATGTAGTGCCATCAGTTTTCATTACTGGTGTAATTTTCATATCAGATCATCGGGGAGGGAGACGAGATCACATATTGATGGAAAATGGTTCTCCCAGATACCCTGCTATGCCCTTCCACCTTCCTGCCCCACTGAGTCTCACTGAGGGGAGAACAGATGTTCCACCGATTGGCTGGGGTGAGGAGGATGGGCTACCGCAGTGGCCTCTGGGAAGTGGGATGCTCACAAACCCCTTCAGCCAAGGATGGCTGTCACCCTGCCCAGAACTGGGGAGACAGAGGAAGAAAAAAAGACCCAGACAGCTAACTCCTTCCAGAGGGCTCTTTGAAAAGTGGGGTGGGGGAATAATTATGGCAAATGTCTGAGCAGCCACAGGAGGAGGTAAAGGGGAAGCAGAGGGGTGGTGGAGGGGAGAGTCTAGTTAATTATGGAACAGATGCCCAGCAGCACCTTGGGGTGAATGCATTAAGAATAAGGAACTGTCATCTCATTCTCCCCCTCAAATGTATTCACAGGCTCTTGTGGCACCCAGCTGGGGCTGGTTTAGTGTGGGTTTTGCCTCAGTTGGAGAGATGTGCAAGTTGAAAGCCTTCTCCTTATTTCCAAATGGGCTCTCCCTCTGGCCTTCTCTGTCTTCCTTCCCCTCTCTGCCTCCCCATTGTGACTCTCCGCACACCCCACTGTGCTGCCTCTGCCTGCAGATGACTTTCATTGTTTTGCCTGTACTCATTCAGGAAAGTGCCCTCCAGACCTTCAGGCAAATAGGAGGAGGGGGCTGGGGCTTCCAGGCATCCTCTGCCTTCCCAGGTCTCACCTCTGCTCCATGGCCTGCCCATGGCCGGGAGCCAAGTCCAGCCAGCAGGGTCCTCTTGCAGAGGATGCCTGAGGGAAGGCTTCAAAGCCTTGCACTGTAGACCTGGGGCTTCTGCTTGCAGCCCAGAGATATGTAAATCAGGCAGCAGGGACACAAAGAGCAGAGGCCCTCATTCTGTTTGCCTTACACTGCTGTTTCCTACCCAGATACTGCTTGGTTTGTATCCCAGCCCCAGGGTCTTGGGACCTGAGGCCGAGCGTGGAAAACAAGGCTGGAACTGGGTTGTCCTGGGTTCTCCTTTACTGCCCTGCAGTGTCTTTCCCACATTTTTCCCAACTGCATTCCCTCAGGCTGCCAAACGGAGTTAAAACCTAAAAATCAGAAGAGGGAAATGCCTGGTATTGTCACCTGCTTTCCTTCCCTCAGCGTTTTCAAATATGACTCACCTCCCCAGGGGCCCAGCTCAATCTACCTTTGCTATGAAAAATGTTCTACCTCCACAGCACCTCTCATCTCTCTCCCAGCTTTATTTGTCCCCAGGTGAGCACTGGCTTTTCCACTAACATTTTCTTCAGAAGATCCTTTCTCTCTCTGGCTAAATGGTAAATTTCTGAAAAAATCTATGCCCACTTCAGAGCCCACCCCCGACACATGGCAGACATGGCGCTCTGGGCACACACCCTCTCCAGTTTTGCACATGTTCACCTATGGGTGACATTTATGGTTGGTCAGCAAATTAAAATGCCCTTCGTTATCAGGGAAGTCTATAATATCTAGCACGAGCATCAAGAAAAATTGCATGGGAAGACCAATAGGTGATAATTTTTCCTGCACAAATAAAATGAATACTATTAGGGTTCAATAATTTTATTGATTACTGGTGGCAATCCATACAGGTCTTCAGCAACCTCAATTCTTGCCTCGTCAGAAGAAAGAATTTGACTGAGGGGCATAAGGCAGAAAAAGAGATCAAGGCAAGTTTCAGCGCAGGAGTGGAAGTTTATTAAAAAGCTTTAGAGCAGGGAAGGAAGAGAGTACACTTGGAAGAGATCCAAGCAGGCACTTTGGAGGTCAAGTGCAGTGTTTGACCTTCTATCTTGGGGTTTTATATACTGGCTTACTTCCAGGGAATTGCATCCCTTTTCCCATGATTTTTCCCTTAGGGTGGGCCACCTGCATGTGCAATGCCCTCCCTGCGCTTGGGAAACGCGCATGCGCAGTGTGTTTGAGACGTTTTACTCATGCGCAACTGACGCTTTTTTCCCTTTTTTGGTGGAAGTGCCCCCAGAAGGAGGAGTGAGGCCATTTTGTTTCTTTTTTTTTTTTTTGAGACGGAGTTTCGCTCTTGTTACCCAGGCTGGAGTGCAATGGCGCGATCTCGGCTCACCGCAACCTCCGCCTCCTGGGTTCAGGCAATTCTCCTGCCTCAGCCTCCTGAGTAGCTGGTATTACAGGCACACGCCACCATGCCCAGCTAATTTTTTGTATTTTTTTTAGTAGAGACGGGGTTTCACCGTGTTGACCAGGATGGTCTAGATCTCTTGACCTCGTGATCCACCCGCCTCGGCCTCCCAAAGTGCTGGGATTACAGGCTTGAGCCACCGCGCCCGGCCCAGGTGTCTTTTTTTAATCTGTATGGGGAGACTGCCTTTCTCTGGTGCCGGCTGTCACCAATTACTATTTTAGAGAGAGAGTTAACAACTGCCTGACTAGGACCTGATGGTCACCTGACTTTCCTGGTCGGGGTGTGGGGGGAGCGCTTTCCTGCCCCTCCTCATAGTCTGGCTGGCTGCCTGCTGTAAGAATACTGTGAGTAATTCAAAGCAGATAACACAAATGATCTCATTGGAAATGAAGCACTTCATGCATTCTTGGCTCTATCCTTGTTCTGTTGTTATTCTCCTAATTTCAAGATATGGGTTATCTATGAGATTCAGAAGTGACCTTCCAAGTTATTTGGTCCAATTGTTGTATTGGCCCGAGCATAGAAAGCCAACACCAAGACAAAAGTATGCCAAATTGCAGGGTCTTTATTGCCGGTGGCCACGGGGGACTCACATCTCTCCAACCTGTGGCCCCAAAAGGAGGGTGTCAAGACCTTTTATACCCATAAAACCAACTCGGGAGTGAGAGTGAGGGGCAGGGTTGGGGGTGAGGGGCTTCAGACATTCTGAGGGCTAGTGGATTCTGTAAATCATCTCTTGGGCGGAGATTAGGGTGAGGGGCTCTGGACATTCCGAGGGCCAGGGGACTTTTGACATTCTGATTATTAAGTGATTCACAAAAGTCAAGATTAGCATTTGTTTACACATTGTCTGGGTAGGGTGGAAATTACAGTCCTTAATTACTTATTACAAGTCGCAGGAGCCAAGATGGCATGGGTTTGGACTGCTTGCCTGCCACATTTGGGTTACAGAGAGCAGTTTCAATAGAAAGCCGAGGTATGGTTGAGGTATGCAGTTTTATGGGGCTTTTACCATGTCACACAATGTCCTACCCAAAAGACAGTTTTCTGACTTAGCAAAAGCTAAGGTAAAATGCTAAATCAGTTTGTATGCAGAAACATATAAGGAATGTGAAATTGGTGTGAGACATTATCGTGCTGTGGAGAAAGAGCAGGGTCTGAAATATGGGATCTGTCTGGCACCACACTTGGAGATCCATAACCTTCCATGAGAGCATTTAAAGCAGGGATTGCAAATTGGCTCCTAAAGGGTTGATTTCCACCTGCAGAGGTGTTTGGTTTGGCCTGCATATAATTTATTAATTTTTAAATATCAGTCAACATTTATAATTCAGGAGAGTTCACCTAAAACAAGTCAGAATTTGAGTTTTTTTTTTTTTTTTTTTTTAGTGGAAGACCTGGAAATAACAGTTCTGCCATTATACTTGGAAGCAATTAGCTAGAGGAATTTTCTTTAGACCTGGGATGACCTTTAGGTTTACCACAGTCCTCACCACTCCCTATTACCTCTTTGTCACTAATGTCAGGTGCCAATTGCCACTTATCCTTATGCCTGTCTTAAAATTTTTTCTCCTGTCTTCTTCCTTTCCTCCTTCTCTCCTTCCTTCCTTCTTTAATTCCTTTTCTCTTTTTTAAAAGCAAAAGTGGGACGATAAAAGTTAGATTAATATTACTTATCCTTCCAAATACTGCTCCATACATCTTATGCTTTCTCTCCATATCCCTGCTATTCATATTACTTGTTTGACGCCTGTCTTTGCCTCTGGCCTGTGAATTCCTAGTGGTAGGGAACTGCCTGTCTTGCTCACACCCGTACCTAGTGCTGTGCCTAACAGTCCACATTGAATATGTAACTGAACAGAAGGTTAGTTGCTTGCTGCATACAGAGTCCAATGAACAAGAGCAAAGTATGGGATAAAACAAAGTGATTTACTCTGAAGCTAGCTTAGGGGAAGAGGTGCAGAAGTCCTGCCTTTAAATGTGCCACTTTATTTTTGGAGCATAAAGTGGGCACTTTTATAAGGCAGAGGAGGAAGTGAGCAAGGACAGGATGTCCCCATGCTAGCTTGTTGCCTTAACTATTGGGCAGTTGAGCTGGCACCTTCCTGGGAAGAAATAAGTTGTAAAAGTGGCCAAGTGGGCATGCTTTCAACATGCCTTCTTGGTAGGTGAGAGTCCTGTGGCAACCCCCTGGAGGATGACAGTTCTATGGTAGGCATGCTTTGTTCTGCAAATCGACGTGTCAACTCCAGAGGAGAGATCTCTCTTGGAGCAGAGTTAGATGAACTTGCGCTATTGGGAATAACCAGTGAAGGTGAGGTGAAAGGATATATTTGCATTTCTAAAGGGCTAAGTAGGAAGCAGAGAAAAGGTGGAAAGGGGAAAGGAGAAAAGAAGAGACAATAATTTTTTAAAAAGTAACTCATTCATTTTTTTTCCTAGAAAAAAATGGGGGCACTTAGTTATAAATAAATATAGTTGAAGTGCTATTACATTCTCTTACTCTTACCTATAAGTAACGAGATATCGCATAGTCAGAACGGACTAAACAAGATAACAAGATGAGTGGGATCCAAAAATTCAACAATATAAATGTGGGTAATTGGGAGGCAGTGAAAACAGTGCTTTTCACTTGGTCTGTGCTGTCACAAGGAGCTGAATGGAGAAAGAATAAACAGTCACAAATCAGTCACTTCCTCACTGCCTCTTCCCACCAGAAGATAAGAAATTCACCTGCTTTTGAGAATGGGGATTAGGCACAGCATGGGAGCCAGTCATTAATCGAAATGTCCGAATACCCATTATCACAGCAAATGCTTCCCTGAGACCCACAATCAAAGGCTTTTAATGGATACTGACATTCTGGCTGGAAGTTGTGAAATCAAAACTCTGCATCGTGACTGGCTGTTTCTGAGGTGCTCCTACAAAGACCACAGCTAACGTGATGCACTTCTCAGTGTGGGTTTGTTGCTGTCTCCTTCACTTGCTTTTAAGCCCCGAGACTAAGAACTTTATTTCTAGCCCCTAGCTGCCCCTGGGCACCTGCTCAAAAACACTTGTTCCTTGGTCCAGTGTGAACTCTTTTGAAAATGTCATTCTCTACCTGGCTTTGCTCTCCAACTTTGAGCACTGAGAGGTTCTGCCCTCCTCTTGGGTCCTGGACATAGCCTGAGCAGGGAGCTCAGGAAAGAGTGGTCAGCCTTCTCACAGGCTTGAGTCAAAACTCTAGTGTATGTCAGGGGTTCCCACTTTTTTCTTTGAGGTTTAGGGGGACATAATTCCTGGGAGGCTTTTCTTGGAATCTACTACTATCTGTTATTCCTTGCCTGCAATGAACATCTGGTTTTTGTACTTTGTCATTCTCTCCTCTTTCTGGCCTGTGCTAAACTCCTGGGCAGGGAACGTGGCTGGAACACTTGAGAATCACTCTCTACCCATCGCCAGGCACCTGGTTTAATCCTGGCACCTGGCTGAGGCTGCTAGCTTACGGGCTTGCAGGTAGACACTCAGTATCTGTGTAACACCCAGCCCTATCTCCTTTGATCACAGGTGACAACTCAAAGCTGACCTTTCCAATATGGAAAACCAAAGGGAAAATGATTTAATCCATTTGGCCTTCTGCTTTACTTTTTTTTTTTAGTAATAATTTTTTGTTTTGCTTACTCTTTATGCCCTTCTTGAATACAGCATCTGTGGGCATTTGAACAAGTCAGTATTAAGGCCAAAGGTAGCCTAGTTCTCATGGGGGCTGGAGGTGGGCTTGCAGGAAGCCATGATCAATACTGGCAGGGTAAACGCCTGAATATAGGTACAGGACACTGCTTCAGTGACACTGATGATGCTACTACATACCTGCCTTCCACCAGGAGCAGTGATTGTGCATCAGAGAGAGCAAGTGGGTCAATTTTGATAATCCACACCACCCAGCAAACTTTGATAGCTTCTACAATCAGTCAGGAGAAATCCCACCATGCTAGGTTGCTGGTAGGCTTTTCCTAGGACTTAAAGCGTACCTGGGGGGGGGTCACTCTTAATCGTTTCTGATAGAGCATATACCTTCCACTCCCTCCCACGTGATCCCTGCCTCCCCAGATCCTGCCTTGAAAAGAATTGCCTGCTTCAAGGGCGGCCTTCTCAAATGTCACACTGACGCAGTTAGTACCTTATTCTTGTCAAAACCTTTTGCAAGACCACTGCCTCAGCTACCTTGAGCCTCTTCCCACTGAGCACATCCCTTCGTGAATGCTGCATTTCTCTGATGAGTTTCCCCCTCTGCCCTGCTTTCTTCATCTGTTTAATTTGTTTGCTGTGCACTTTGAACCCATTCCCTGGAAGACATGACATAACACCATCTCTTTCTATTTAAACTGTTATTCAGGACATGTTTGAAATGTGCATTATTCATGGGCATTATTGGAGATCAGTGCAAATCAGCTTCATTGGGCACTCTGGAGACTGCAATAGAGTTGCATGTACTTATACATTGGGTAATATCATTTCCTGAAAAGCAGGTTTCCTCTGCCTTCTGTGGGGTGGGAAATGATAGTTTCATGGAACTTCTGAGAACAATCATGCCTTTGAAAGGGATCACGAGGCCATTTCATTTGTCATTGGATGCACACACTTCAGCAGGGCTGGAAAACTCCTCATGTGGTTTGATTCACAGGGTTTTGAAATCTTATTCAGACTCTGACATTGGCCAGGACCCTGTAGAAGTCACAGGAGAGTTGGGGTTTCAAGACAAAACAACAACAACAATAACAAAACCAACAATCTTGAGTCCATTTTGCTTAGTGGGGATGGAAAGGCCAGTATAGAGAACTTCTTTAATCCAAGGACACCTACACCCATAAATCAGATAGCAGTGAATCCGGACAAGCATGGCTGTGAAGGTAAGTCAGGTGTCACTTTGGTGCCCTGCTGCCCTTTCTAAGTCTTTTTTTTTCTGTTCTAATATCCCATTGTACCCTTGGGCTACATGAGGGACCTCTTGTTCTGGAGAAAGTGGTTCGTGTGTTGGGTGGTAGAATTTTGCCATACTGCCCCTCCTAGGAACACTTGCTATTAGAAAGACTGATGTGGAACCTCAAGGGGGGACATTTCTGTTGATGGAGATCAAGGATTGTGGCCCTTGAGTAAAGAGACATTTTTAAACAGGAAAGACTTCCCAGAGTCTCTCTAAGTCACACTGCACCATGAAGCTCTTCCAGCATTTGAGTGGATCAGGTCTTGTGCCAAAGTGAGCTGGACCCTCTAGTTCTATTTTCTTTGCACTAGTATTCTACATGCTTCAATAGTCCCTGGTGGTGAAGGAGAGTTTTTGGAAAGCACTTACTCTTTCAGGCTTCTGTACAGGTATGTACTAGACAAATGTCTTGACTTTTGAAAAGTCTGGGTTAGGAAAGACTATTGAAGTCAGTTTGTTCCAAGAGTTAAAAGTGTTGATATGAAAGTGGCTGCTAATGCCATTGGTTGGTAATGGGTAGAGTTGAGATACCTCTGCCATGGGTTCTGCTTTGTTCTGTTGATAGATGTTCTTATGTGGAAAGTTTTAAATGAAAGGCCTTTGTGGAGAGGAAAAAAATTATTGGGTGTTTAAAGGATTTAAAGAGGAAATATGTTTCTGTTATGCATTTAGCTCCTTACATTAACATTTCAAATGGTCAGGGCCCAGTAAACCTCAAACCTTAATTTTCTCATTCATACATTTAAAAACTTATTATTTTATTCATTTAATTCAGAGCTTGTGAATGTTTACTGTACCCTGCAACACTCTGCTAGGTACATGGAATAAAATGGGTAAAGGCTTCTCTATTATGTATGTGTGTATGTGTGTGCATGTGTGCATGCGTGTGCATGTGCACATGGACACACTTGGGTTGCAAGGCATAAGTCTAAAAGTTTTGATTCAATGGGCTGAGGGGCGGGATGGAGGGAAGGTAAGAGTCTATTGGAGTGAAGAGGATAAAAGTACGCAGTCTAGCACTGGGGGAGATAGTTGGGAAGACAAGCCAATGAAACTGATGCTTGAGTTGAACCTTGAAGAATGATGAAGATCATTGAAAGGAGAGGCTGTAGCTTTGTCAAAGCATGGAAGCACTTGTACAAAAGCACAGAGGAAATGAGGCTGTTTAGGGAAACTGAAAGTGTTTTTACAATTGGGAGTTCTGAAGCATGTTAGGATTTTGATAAAAGACAAGATTAGAGAGGAAAACTGAGTCCAAACAGGAGGTGCTAAAGATTTGAGATTCTTAAAGTGATAGAAAATTGCTGCAGATTTGAAACAGGACTGTGCAGTTTTGAAAGATCGTTCTGGAAATGGTGGATGCAGGATTAGAAGAGAATGAGATGAGAGTAAGGGAGGCCAATTAGAATGCTGTAGCCATAGCCCAGGTGGGAAAGGCTTCCCAACAGCAGTGGCAAAGCCCAGGTGGGAAAGGCTTCCCAACGGCAGTGGCAAAGCCCAGGTGGGAAACGCTTCCCAAAAACAGTGGCAAAGCCCAGGTAGGAAAGGCTTCCCAACAACAGTGGCAAAGCCCAGGTGGAAAAGGCTCCCCCACAACAGTGGCAAAGGGGGATAGAAAGGAGCAGAGGGGCTGGAGACACCGAGGAGGGAGAACTGGCAGAGCTGGTGAATGTGTGGATGTTAGGGAGGTGGAGGATGGCTCTCAGGTGCCTGGTCTGGGTGCTAATGATGAGTGGACCATTCCTAGAGATAAGGCGCCTTGTCTTGAGGAGGCTCCTCCATTAAGAGAAGGAGACCCAAGTTGGAAGAACATGTACCTCCTTGGGAAATGATTAGACAACACGAATTAGCTTGTATTAAGCAAAGGGAATTCTTAAAAATATATAAGCCAAATAGCCCACAACTGTGCATGCAAGTGCTAGACTCAATGGAGCAGCCGTCTTCAGTCATCTGTCTCCCTCCATGGGAGAAAAAGACCACTGATATTTAGGGTGATGACTTTGTGGCCTTAAAAATCATGAACAAAGCTGAAATATTCCATTATATTCATTAAAGCAGGAAGGTGAACTTGGGCATTTGAATTTGAATTTATTCCAACTCTGCAAGCTGCCCACTTTCAAAACAATTAGAGCCAGTTTACAGATTTGGACTGTTCAAGACACATGAGGAAGGCAGAGGAGTAGGAGATTTTCAGGCCCTGGAGTTGAACAGACATCACCATTTGATGATAAAATACCATGAGACAAAATTTTGAGTTCTTTCCACTAAGGCAAAAATATCGTTTTTGATAATAAAAAGGATGTACTTTCATCAGTTATTTTAAAAATTCTGCAATGAAATTAATTTTAAAACATTTTATTTTTTGTGGGTATATAGTACATATATATATTTATGGGACATATGAGATACTTTGATACAGACATGCAATACATAATAATCACATCATGGTAAATGGGATATCCATCACCTCAAGCATTTATGCTTTGTGGTACAAGCAATACAATTATACTTTCTAGTTATTTTAAAATGTACAATTAAATTATTGTTGACTATAGTCACCCTGTTGTGCTATCAAATACTAGATCTAATTCATTCTTTCTGGGTTTTTTTTTGTTTGTTTGCTTGTTTGTTTTCCATTAGCCATCCTACTCCCCACTACCCTTCCCAGCCTGTGGTAACAATCCTAGTCTGTATCTCCATGAGTGCAATTATTTCGATTTTTAGCTTCCACAAATAAGTGAGAACATGCAAAGTCTGTCTTTCTGTTGCCTAGCTTATTTCACTTATCATAATGACCTCCAGTTCTATCTATATTGTCTGTAAAGAAATTTTAAAATCCATTAATAATTACTTCCCATAAGGTAACATCAGTCTTGAAGTCGTCCAAGATTTAAACTGGAACTTGTTGCCTTCACCTTTAAGGCTCGAGAGTCATCCTTTAAACAATGTTTAAGCATCTCTTTTCCTTCTATTCTAAGCCCAGGCCTCCCTCTCTGCATGCTGGGCCCAGTGCCTGGTGTGCGGATGGCACTGTGCCTTCACTGTTTTCCCTCTCTGACCCAGCTTGTGTGCACCTGTGCTTGTTCATTGACACACAGATGACACCCTAATTGATATTTCCAGCCCTCACCTTTCCCCTGAGTCTACTCAACATCTCCATAAGTCAGCTACTGATTTTATACCCCAAAAGCTATCCTCTGTCTCCCCCAGTATCCCCACATCTTGTCCCCTCTGCCAGTTCTCCCTCCTCGGTGANGTCTGGGTAGGGTGGAAATTACAGTCCTTAATTACTTATTACAAGTCGCAGGAGCCAAGATGGCATGGGTTTGGACTGCTTGCCTGCCACATTTGGGTTACAGAGAGCAGTTTCAATAGAAAGCCGAGGTATGGTTGAGGTATGCAGTTTTATGGGGCTTTTACCATGTCACACAATGTCCTACCCAAAAGACAGTTTTCTGACTTAGCAAAAGCTAAGGTAAAATGCTAAATCAGTTTGTATGCGGAAACATATAAGGAATGTGAAATTGGTGTGAGACATTATCGTGCTGTGGAGAAAGAGCAGGGTCTGAAATATGGGATCTGTCTGGCACCACACTTGGAGATCCATAACCTTCCATGAGAGCATTTAAAGCAGGGATTGCAAATTGGCTCCTAAAGGGTTGATTTCCACCTGCAGAGGTGTTTGGTTTGGCCTGCATATAATTTATTAATTTTTAAATATCAGTCAACATTTATAATTCAGGAGAGTTCACCTAAAACAAGTCAGAATTTGAGTTTTTTTTTTTTTTTTTTTTTAGTGGAAGACCTGGAAATAACAGTTCTGCCATTATACTTGGAAGCAATTAGCTAGAGGAATTTTCTTTAGACCTGGGATGACCTTTAGGTTTACCACAGTCCTCACCACTCCCTATTACCTCTTTGTCACTAATGTCAGGTGCCAATTGCCACTTATCCTTATGCCTGTCTTAAAATTTTTTCTCCTGTCTTCTTCCTTTCCTCCTTCTCTCCTTCCTTCCTTCTTTAATTCCTTTTCTCTTTTTTAAAAGCAAAAGTGGGACGATAAAAGTTAGATTAATATTACTTATCCTTCCAAATACTGCTCCATACATCTTATGCTTTCTCTCCATATCCCTGCTATTCATATTACTTGTTTGACGCCTGTCTTTGCCTCTGGCCTGTGAATTCCTAGTGGTAGGGAACTGCCTGTCTTGCTCACACCCGTACCTAGTGCTGTGCCTAACAGTCCACATTGAATATGTAACTGAACAGAAGGTTAGTTGCTTGCTGCATACAGAGTCCAATGAACAAGAGCAAAGTATGGGATAAAACAAAGTGATTTACTCTGAAGCTAGCTTAGGGGAAGAGGTGCAGAAGTCCTGCCTTTAAATGTGCCACTTTATTTTTGGAGCATAAAGTGGGCACTTTTATAAGGCAGAGGAGGAAGTGAGCAAGGACAGGATGTCCCCATGCTAGCTTGTTGCCTTAACTATTGGGCAGTTGAGCTGGCACCTTCCTGGGAAGAAATAAGTTGTAAAAGTGGCCAAGTGGGCATGCTTTCAACATGCCTTCTTGGTAGGTGAGAGTCCTGTGGCAACCCCCTGGAGGATGACAGTTCTATGGTAGGCATGCTTTGTTCTGCAAATCGACGTGTCAACTCCAGAGGAGAGATCTCTCTTGGAGCAGAGTTAGATGAACTTGCGCTATTGGGAATAACCAGTGAAGGTGAGGTGAAAGGATATATTTGCATTTCTAAAGGGCTAAGTAGGAAGCAGAGAAAAGGTGGAAAGGGGAAAGGAGAAAAGAAGAGACAATAATTTTTTAAAAAGTAACTCATTCATTTTTTTTCCTAGAAAAAAATGGGGGCACTTAGTTATAAATAAATATAGTTGAAGTGCTATTACATTCTCTTACTCTTACCTATAAGTAACGAGATATCGCATAGTCAGAACGGACTAAACAAGATAACAAGATGAGTGGGATCCAAAAATTCAACAATATAAATGTGGGTAATTGGGAGGCAGTGAAAACAGTGCTTTTCACTTGGTCTGTGCTGTCACAAGGAGCTGAATGGAGAAAGAATAAACAGTCACAAATCAGTCACTTCCTCACTGCCTCTTCCCACCAGAAGATAAGAAATTCACCTGCTTTTGAGAATGGGGATTAGGCACAGCATGGGAGCCAGTCATTAATCGAAATGTCCGAATACCTATTATCACAGCAAATGCTTCCCTGAGACCCACAATCAAAGGCTTTTAATGGATACTGACATTCTGGCTGGAAGTTGTGAAATCAAAACTCTGCATCGTGACTGGCTGTTTCTGAGGTGCTCCTACAAAGACCACAGCTAACGTGATGCACTTCTCAGTGTGGGTTTGTTGCTGTCTCCTTCACTTGCTTTTAAGCCCCGAGACTAAGAACTTTATTTCTAGCCCCTAGCTGCCCCTGGGCACCTGCTCAAAAACACTTGTTCCTTGGTCCAGTGTGAACTCTTTTGAAAATGTCATTCTCTACCTGGCTTTGCTCTCCAACTTTGAGCACTGAGAGGTTCTGCCCTCCTCTTGGGTCCTGGACATAGCCTGAGCAGGGAGCTCAGGAAAGAGTGGTCAGCCTTCTCACAGGCTTGAGTCAAAACTCTAGTGTATGTCAGGGGTTCCCACTTTTTTCTTTGAGGTTTAGGGGGACATAATTCCTGGGAGGCTTTTCTTGGAATCTACTACTATCTGTTATTCCTTGCCTGCAATGAACATCTGGTTTTTGTACTTTGTCATTCTCTCCTCTTTCTGGCCTGTGCTAAACTCCTGGGCAGGGAACGTGGCTGGAACACTTGAGAATCACTCTCTACCCATCGCCAGGCACCTGGTTTAATCCTGGCACCTGGCTGAGGCTGCTAGCTTATGGGCTTGCAGGTAGACACTCAGTATCTGTGTAACACCCAGCCCTATCTCCTTTGATCACAGGTGACAACTCAAAGCTGACCTTTCCAATATGGAAAACCAAAGGGAAAATGATTTAATCCATTTGGCCTTCTGCTTTACTTTTTTTTTTTAGTAATAATTTTTTGTTTTGCTTACTCTTTATGCCCTTCTTGAATACAGCATCTGTGGGCATTTGAACAAGTCAGTATTAAGGCCAAAGGTAGCCTAGTTCTCATGGGGGCTGGAGGTGGGCTTGCAGGAAGCCATGATCAATACTGGCAGGGTAAACGCCTGAATATAGGTACAGGACACTGCTTCAGTGACACTGATGATGCTACTACATACCTGCCTTCCACCAGGAGCAGTGATTGTGCATCAGAGAGAGCAAGTGGGTCAATTTTGATAATCCACACCACCCAGCAAACTTTGATAGCTTCTACAATCAGTCAGGAGAAATCCCACCATGCTAGGTTGCTGGTAGGCTTTTCCTAGGACTTAAAGCGTACCTGGGGGGGGGTCACTCTTAATCGTTTCTGATAGAGCATATACCTTCCACTCCCTCCCACGTGATCCCTGCCTCCCCAGATCCTGCCTTGAAAAGAATTGCCTGCTTCAAGGGCGGCCTTCTCAAATGTCACACTGACGCAGTTAGTACCTTATTCTTGTCAAAACCTTTTGCAAGACCACTGCCTCAGCTACCTTGAGCCTCTTCCCACTGAGCACATCCCTTCGTGAATGCTGCATTTCTCTGATGAGTTTCCCCCTCTGCCCTGCTTTCTTCATCTGTTTAATTTGTTTGCTGTGCACTTTGAACCCATTCCCTGGAAGACATGACATAACACCATCTCTTTCTATTTAAACTGTTATTCAGGACATGTTTGAAATGTGCATTATTCATGGGCATTATTGGAGATCAGTGCAAATCAGCTTCATTGGGCACTCTGGAGACTGCAATAGAGTTGCATGTACTTATACATTGGGTAATATCATTTCCTGAAAAGCAGGTTTCCTCTGCCTTCTGTGGGGTGGGAAATGATAGTTTCATGGAACTTCTGAGAACAATCATGCCTTTGAAAGGGATCACGAGGCCATTTCATTTGTCATTGGATGCACACACTTCAGCAGGGCTGGAAAACTCCTCATGTGGTTTGATTCACAGGGTTTTGAAATCTTATTCAGACTCTGACATTGGCCAGGACCCTGTAGAAGTCACAGGAGAGTTGGGGTTTCAAGACAAAACAACAACAACAATAACAAAACCAACAATCTTGAGTCCATTTTGCTTAGTGGGGATGGAAAGGCCAGTATAGAGAACTTCTTTAATCCAAGGACACCTACACCCATAAATCAGATAGCAGTGAATCCGGACAAGCATGGCTGTGAAGGTAAGTCAGGTGTCACTTTGGTGCCCTGCTGCCCTTTCTAAGTCTTTTTTTTTCTGTTCTAATATCCCATTGTACCCTTGGGCTACATGAGGGACCTCTTGTTCTGGAGAAAGTGGTTCGTGTGTTGGGTGGTAGAATTTTGCCATACTGCCCCTCCTAGGAACACTTGCTATTAGAAAGACTGATGTGGAACCTCAAGGGGGGACATTTCTGTTGATGGAGATCAAGGATTGTGGCCCTTGAGTAAAGAGACATTTTTAAACAGGAAAGACTTCCCAGAGTCTCTCTAAGTCACACTGCACCATGAAGCTCTTCCAGCATTTGAGTGGATCAGGTCTTGTGCCAAAGTGAGCTGGACCCTCTAGTTCTATTTTCTTTGCACTAGTATTCTACATGCTTCAATAGTCCCTGGTGGTGAAGGAGAGTTTTTGGAAAGCACTTACTCTTTCAGGCTTCTGTACAGGTATGTACTAGACAAATGTCTTGACTTTTGAAAAGTCTGGGTTAGGAAAGACTATTGAAGTCAGTTTGTTCCAAGAGTTAAAAGTGTTGATATGAAAGTGGCTGCTAATGCCATTGGTTGGTAATGGGTAGAGTTGAGATACCTCTGCCATGGGTTCTGCTTTGTTCTGTTGATAGATGTTCTTATGTGGAAAGTTTTAAATGAAAGGCCTTTGTGGAGAGGAAAAAAATTATTGGGTGTTTAAAGGATTTAAAGAGGAAATATGTTTCTGTTATGCATTTAGCTCCTTACATTAACATTTCAAATGGTCAGGGCCCAGTAAACCTCAAACCTTAATTTTCTCATTCATACATTTAAAAACTTATTATTTTATTCATTTAATTCAGAGCTTGTGAATGTTTACTGTACCCTGCAACACTCTGCTAGGTACATGGAATAAAATGGGTAAAGGCTTCTCTATTATGTATGTGTGTATGTGTGTGCATGTGTGCATGCGTGTGCATGTGCACATGGACACACTTGGGTTGCAAGGCATAAGTCTAAAAGTTTTGATTCAATGGGCTGAGGGGCGGGATGGAGGGAAGGTAAGAGTCTATTGGAGTGAAGAGGATAAAAGTACGCAGTCTAGCACTGGGGGAGATAGTTGGGAAGACAAGCCAATGAAACTGATGCTTGAGTTGAACCTTGAAGAATGATGAAGATCATTGAAAGGAGAGGCTGTAGCTTTGTCAAAGCATGGAAGCACTTGTACAAAAGCACAGAGGAAATGAGGCTGTTTAGGGAAACTGAAAGTGTTTTTACAATTGGGAGTTCTGAAGCATGTTAGGATTTTGATAAAAGACAAGATTAGAGAGGAAAACTGAGTCCAAACAGGAGGTGCTAAAGATTTGAGATTCTTAAAGTGATAGAAAATTGCTGCAGATTTGAAACAGGACTGTGCAGTTTTGAAAGATCGTTCTGGAAATGGTGGATGCAGGATTAGAAGAGAATGAGATGAGAGTAAGGGAGGCCAATTAGAATGCTGTAGCCATAGCCCAGGTGGGAAAGGCTTCCCAACAGCAGTGGCAAAGCCCAGGTGGGAAAGGCTTCCCAACGGCAGTGGCAAAGCCCAGGTGGGAAACGCTTCCCAAAAACAGTGGCAAAGCCCAGGTAGGAAAGGCTTCCCAACAACAGTGGCAAAGCCCAGGTGGAAAAGGCTCCCCCACAACAGTGGCAAAGGGGGATAGAAAGGAGCAGAGGGGCTGGAGACACCGAGGAGGGAGAACTGGCAGAGCTGGTGAATGTGTGGATGTTAGGGAGGTGGAGGATGGCTCTCAGGTGCCTGGTCTGGGTGCTAATGATGAGTGGACCATTCCTAGAGATAAGGCGCCTTGTCTTGAGGAGGCTCCTCCATTAAGAGAAGGAGACCCAAGTTGGAAGAACATGTACCTCCTTGGGAAATGATTAGACAACACGAATTAGCTTGTATTAAGCAAAGGGAATTCTTAAAAATATATAAGCCAAATAGCCCACAACTGTGCATGCAAGTGCTAGACTCAATGGAGCAGCCGTCTTCAGTCATCTGTCTCCCTCCATGGGAGAAAAAGACCACTGATATTTAGGGTGATGACTTTGTGGCCTTAAAAATCATGAACAAAGCTGAAATATTCCATTATATTCATTAAAGCAGGAAGGTGAACTTGGGCATTTGAATTTGAATTTATTCCAACTCTGCAAGCTGCCCACTTTCAAAACAATTAGAGCCAGTTTACAGATTTGGACTGTTCAAGACACATGAGGAAGGCAGAGGAGTAGGAGATTTTCAGGCCCTGGAGTTGAACAGACATCACCATTTGATGATAAAATACCATGAGACAAAATTTTGAGTTCTTTCCACTAAGGCAAAAATATCGTTTTTGATAATAAAAAGGATGTACTTTCATCAGTTATTTTAAAAATTCTGCAATGAAATTAATTTTAAAACATTTTATTTTTTGTGGGTATATAGTACATATATATATTTATGGGACATATGAGATACTTTGATACAGACATGCAATACATAATAATCACATCATGGTAAATGGGATATCCATCACCTCAAGCATTTATGCTTTGTGGTACAAGCAATACAATTATACTTTCTAGTTATTTTAAAATGTACAATTAAATTATTGTTGACTATAGTCACCCTGTTGTGCTATCAAATACTAGATCTAATTCATTCTTTCTGGGTTTTTTTTTGTTTGTTTGCTTGTTTGTTTTCCATTAGCCATCCTACTCCCCACTACCCTTCCCAGCCTGTGGTAACAATCCTAGTCTGTATCTCCATGAGTGCAATTATTTCGATTTTTAGCTTCCACAAATAAGTGAGAACATGCAAAGTCTGTCTTTCTGTTGCCTAGCTTATTTCACTTATCATAATGACCTCCAGTTCTATCTATATTGTCTGTAAAGAAATTTTAAAATCCATTAATAATTACTTCCCATAAGGTAACATCAGTCTTGAAGTCGTCCAAGATTTAAACTGGAACTTGTTGCCTTCACCTTTAAGGCTCGAGAGTCATCCTTTAAACAATGTTTAAGCATCTCTTTTCCTTCTATTCTAAGCCCAGGCCTCCCTCTCTGCATGCTGGGCCCAGTGCCTGGTGTGCGGATGGCACTGTGCCTTCACTGTTTTCCCTCTCTGACCCAGCTTGTGTGCACCTGTGCTTGTTCATTGACACACAGATGACACCCTAATTGATATTTCCAGCCCTCACCTTTCCCCTGAGTCGACTCAACATCTCCATAAGAGATGTTTAAGAGGCATTTTCAACTTAACATGGTCCAAAGTCAGCTACTGATTTTATACCCCAAAAGCTATCCTCTGTCTCCCCCAGTATCCCCACATCTTGTCCCCTCTGCCAGTTCTCCCTCCTCGGTGACTCCGGCCCCTCTGCTCCTCTCTTTGTCACTGTTCTTGGGAAGCCTTTCCCACCTGGGCTATGGCTACGGCATCTTAATTGGCCTCCCTTACTCTCATCTCACTCTCCTCTAATCCAGCCCCCACCATTTCCAGAATGATCTTTCAAAACTGCACAGTCCTATTTAAAATCTGCAGCAATTTTCCATCAGTTTAAAGATTAGGTGTCAAATCTTCAGCGCTTTCTCTTTGGACTTGGCTTTCCTATCCAGCCTTCTCACTTGAATCTTCTTATCTCAGTGGCAATTCTGGACCTCCGGTTGCCTATTTTAAAAAATTCTCTTGGTTCTATCTATCTATCCAGAATCTGATCACCTGTGACCACCTTTACCTCCACTTTCTGGCATCATCATCTATCACTTGGATCGAGTAAAAGCCTCCTGCTTGGTCTTCAAGTCTGCCTCTGGCTCCTACATAATGTTCACAGAGGCATGGCCAGAGTGATCTTATTAATACATATATGTGTTCCTCCCCTGCTCGGAACTCTCTGGCAGCTCCATCACCCTCAGAGTAAATCTAAAGTCCTTGCAGGGGCCTCCTGGCCCTTTCATCTTGTCTCTGCCTACCTCCTTATTTCCTGCCAATCTCCCCACTGTGCTCCAGCCACAGTGACTGCCTTTCTTTCCTCGCCTCCAGATCCTATCTGCCTCAGTGGGAATTCCCTGCCCTGTTCTCCAATCTTGGCCCATACTGTTCTCCCTGGAGTCCTTCCCACCGGCCCAAACGGTCCTCTTACTTTCAAGCTCACCTAAGCTCATTTTCTCTGTGAAGACTCCCTTGACATCCCAGTGACCTTCCATTTTCACCAAACCCCAGAGTTCTAATTTGACCCTTGTGCTCCTCGCTTGTAGGAGGCCGCCTGGTTTCTCTTCCTGATGTGACACAGCTGGCTGGGTGCCCACCAGCCAATGAGATGATCACTTGATGATCACTTTCCTGAGGCCGAGGACCATTTCATTTGTTTTGACCTCCTGAAGAGCTTCAGTATGTTCCTCCTATAAAGAAGCCTCTTAAGGATCTTGTTTGTTTGCTTTGGCCTCTGCATCGAGCTAGGAAAAGGGTACAGGAGAATGGAGGAACTTGTCTCAGGATGGTTCTGACATCATCAGCAATGAAGAGGACTGAACCACTGATACATCGGACCACATGGGTGAATCTCAAATGCATTATGTTAAGTGAAAGAAGAGACACCCCTAAAATACACAGAGTATGATTCCACTGATATGACACGATGGAAAAGGCAAACTGGAGTGGTGGAGAATATAGCAGTGGTTGCCAGAGGCTGACAGTGAGGGAGGGGCTGACTACAAAGGAATAGCAAGGATTAATTTTTTTGTGGAAAGTGATGGAAATGCTCTATCAATTGTGGTGCTGGGTCTGTGACACTATGCATTTGTCAACATTCGTAAAACCGTATACCAAGAGCAGTACATTTTGTTTCTAAAATAAATGTAGAAAACACACACAAAAAAACAGAACACTGCCTGACACATCTAAGTGTTTAATTAATGTTTCTATTACTAAGGAAAAAGAGTTCTGCCTTGCAGAAAATACAAAATTACCAATGGCAAAAATTTATTTACTTAAGGAGTATTATCTGAAAAACAAATAAGATTGGTTGCAAAAAGATTTTCTAGTTTGTAAAATACCCAGTTGTACTTGTGTTTCACAGGGATCACGTTGTATCTTTAAAGTACTAAAAGATAAATTGTGAAAACATGACACCTAAGTGCTGATTTCTTTAAATAATCTAAAATAAAGCAATGTGTTTTAGTTTTAAAAAGTTCTGGTGCCCAAAGACATACATTTTCATTGTTATTAAGCGCATGCAAAAAATTATAAACATGTATATACATAAACATAAGTAGTTGTTTTTGCAAGGTTCTTTGAACTGACTGCATGATGGACCACAACATAGTGACCCCTGGGACCCACATGTACATTCCACATGGCCTTCCAGAACCAGAAAACCTAAGGTAACAGAAAAACTGCAAAAGGAGAAGAATAGCTAGTTCCTGTAGTGCCTGATTAACTGACCTTGTGACATTCCACCATTGCTCCTGCCTCAACCGTTCCTGCCTCAACTGATAGGTCAACCTTGTGGCACTGGACCTTGGACTCCCCAGTGACACCCACCAACTTGCAAAAACCACCCTAAACTGTAACTTTCCCCTGCCTACCCCAAACCTATAAAACCAAGTCCTATCCCACCACCCTCTGCTGACACTTTCTGGATTCAGCCTTCTTGCACCCAGGTGAATAAACAGACTTCTTGCTCCCACAAAGCCTGTTTAGGTGGCTTCTTCGTTCAGAGCGTGCCTAACAGTTTTCTTACTTTTCAAAGGTAAAACTGTAGGGAATTAATATTGAATCCCGCTTGTGCTAGGCACTGTTATATTCTTTAGTTCTTATAACAATCCCATGAGAAAAGCAGTATTATCCCCATTGTATAGATGGCAACTATGAGACCCAGGGAGGTGAAGTGAGTTAAGAAAGGTTACAGGGCTGGTAGCATCTGGGCCAAGATGCAATCCAGGTCTTCCTGACTCTGCTGAGGCACTTCCCACAGACACACACTCCTGGCTGTACAAATGGCAGGCAGCCAACAGCTCCAGCTCACAAAGACGAGGCTCCAGCCTGAAGAGCATGCAGCTCTCTCAAGCCTGGCCTCTGCCGAGAACCTCTGTCCCACCGCCGGACCTGCAGCCCCAAGGCGCCTGCCCGGTCACTGGCTTCAGGGTGGTCACTCTGGTGAGGAAAATTTGCCCCTTTGCGAAGTCACTGAGGCAGGGCCTGGATCTAAGCCATACCTTCTTCTGCTGCAGTGCCAGCACAAAAACAAACAGCCTCTTAGGGGGCCGTTTTGTCAGGAAGATAAATGCTGTCTCATTGATTCCCTCACCGAGGAGCTTGTCCGAAATGGCAGCTGCTAGACAGAAACGCTTTGAAGATTGAACCCAGGAGTCCAGTTCCAGCCTCCCTTGCAGTCTTGACTAGCAATTCAAACTCACATGACAAATTTAAGTCCCTGTCACTGGCTAGAACAGAAAGTAAAATGGGTGAATGACACAACTTGCCCAGGAAGATCCTTAGACAGTTGCCAGGACTAGAACAGATCCTACTGGTTACTCGCTGCTGGAGGATTTACAGCCAGTCCCATCCCAGAATTTACATAGGTCACAGTGTCCTTCAACTGCAAAGGGAGGACCTGAAAAGACAATAAAGTCAAGAAAGGGAGGGCACAGAGCCTCTCCCTTGGCAGGACGTGGGGAGGGAGAAGGTCCCTGGGGGCTCTCTGTGTAGATGTGTGAATGCATACATGCACTCATGAATGTGCATCACGGCTTTTGTTTCTGTTGTACCAGCTAACAGTATCACACCAGCTGTCCCCGTGTCGCTGTCTTGTGTCACCTGCTGCTCACATCAGAGGGCTAGGACTCAGGCAACCATCCCCAATTCCCTGTGCGCCAAGGAAGTGGCATAGTGTCCTGGGTGAGATGGGATATGAGCAACAGCAATTGATCACATCCAGGGGCACACCCCGCCCTTGGCATTTCCACCTGGCCCCCTCAGTGGAGGAGGTTAGTGCAGTGGGAGATTTCTCCACCAGGTGGCGCTCATAATTTAGCTTTATTTTTATTTTCATTGATGAAAAAATTTGCCCTACTACTGCCTCCGGAGACCGCGCAGGACTTATGATTTCTAATTCATCTGCAGATTTCATGTACTGTCATGTTTGGGGTTATGTTGAATTTTGTACAATTATAACTAATTCTTTCCCTCTGGGACCTTGGCAAGCAACACTATATAGGGATAGGCATTATAACCTGTTGAGGGGTGGTCATTTTTAACACACACACACACACACACACACACACACACACACACACACTTGCTTTAGGGCTAAATTCTGTCAATTTTTTTTTCACTTTTCCTTTCCTGCTGCCTCCCTGACCCTTTCCTGGTCCTCATCGTGATCAGAATGGTGTGACCAGCTGATACGCTTTGTTTACTAGAACACGGAATAGCAACCCCAGTTCAATATTCATGTCCATTACATGGTGGACAAAGCTTGAATTGGCAGCCTCAAAAAATGCTCACCCACACCGAGGCCTAGAGATCAAAGCTTAGAGGAAAAAAGCTGATGGCAGGCTTGTCTTTAAAGAAGGACATCAGAGCTGGTATGTGTCTGAGATGCTGGGGCTGGGTTTTACATGGTAGCTGTCTCTGAGGAAGCTATCTGTAGGGCTGAGCTAACCGGGGTTTTTGGAAGCCTGATAGTAATTTTACTACATATGATCCAGTTATAAGAGTTTAAGACAACAGATGTACAATATCATCCCTTTCCTCAAAGTATCCAGTCTACTAGAGAAGACAAGAAATTTGGTCACTCTAGTAACACAAAAGATAGTTTCTGCTAAGTACATCATGTCGACAAATTTGCTCTGAGAGTTCATAGGAAAACTGATCCCTGTGTCTTGGACGGTTGTGTTCAGGGAAGGATAGATCTAGGACAGGCTCGGACAGGATTAGGCATTAGGGAGGGTAGGAGAGGGCATGACCGGGGAAGTGGGAAGGAATTACGAAACAGAGCACAGATGTAGACTGTAAAACCTCACAGAGCTGGAGCTCAATTAATTGGTATCCTTAGTAATAGATGGTTCCTTTAAAAATTCTATTTCATGCAAAGACAAAATCACAGCAAGATGACAATTCCTTACTGTATAGAAGGATGGCATCCTGAAGCCCAGCAAAATGATTACTCTTTAAGGTACTATTTATTTATATTCTTATTAAATACTGAGAGTGACCTCATTCATTCACCACATATTTATGGAGTATTTTCATAGTGCTGAATGTTTTGTGGAAAACTAAGATATATCAGGCAGGATTGTCTTCTCTGGAGCCTTTGTGCTAGAAGAGAAGACAATAAATGTGAATAGAATGATGATGTCAGAGAAAAGACAAAGGTAAGTACAGAAAAGTGTAGAGCAAGACAAAAATTATTTCAGCTGGGGGTTCAGAGGTAGGATGTATTCATATAAAGATAAAAGGAGAGGAGGAGATGTTTGCGTTGAGAAATGGCCAGCACAAAATAAACAAGTTTGCGAGAAGAGGCTGAATGGGGAACACAGAGTAAGATAGCAGAAATAGTGAGCAAGGCTGCTGCCAGCTTAGGTGACAGCCGGCTGTGAGGCAGCTTTGTGTGGCAGGTTCGAGTTTGAGTTCAGTAGGATGCTACATACTTTGGAGTAGATGGAAAAGTTGATCTTTATAAACACCTGTGTTTCAAAAGATTAGCACATAATACCAACATATAAGATGGACTGACCTGGGGGGAGAAAGGAGATAGAGGATTTGGTTAAAAGGCTACCCTATAGGCCCCAGAATGAAGAGGACTTTATAAATTGACATTTGTTATTATCGTTCTGGGACTTATCAAAATCCACCCCTCAAAATTAAAAAATATCAAAGCATATCTAATCCACCATATCTGAAAAGACTGTGTTAAGGGTTACCAAAAGTAGCTGAGAACAGGAAGAAATGATGCGAGAAGAAAGGAAGAGACGGGACATGGAGAAGGGAGGGCAGCTATTTTGGAATGCGCCAGCATTTCCTGAAGGTGAGAGATATGCCCAGGAGAGCAGATGCTAGATTCTCTGTTTACGACACTGGATGCAGGAACTGGGTAAAGCAGAGATATGGGCAGAAGCTGTCACAGAATGAATTTGGTAGAGGAAAGCAGGGGACAAGGACCTCATCTAGAATTGCACCTACAACAAGGTGACTATAGTTAATGACAGTATAGTCTCAAAAAATGCAGAAAGAGTGGATATCATTGTCACCACAACAATGGTAACTATGTGAGGAAATAAATTTGTTAGCTAGATTTAACCATTCCAGAATGTCTGTATACTTTAAAACATCCATGTTGCATAGGATGCTTACACTTTGTCAATTTTTGAAAACATTACAACTTAAATCTAAAAAATGAAGACAAAATTGTGCCTATGAACAATGTTGAAACTATTATGGTGACTGTCACACACATATCCTTTTATAGCCAGAATCAATGTTACAACAATATCAATTATCTCATGTTAATTTTAAATTTAAAGTGGCTCAGCTTTATGGATGGTTTACTGAAATAGACAATGTACTTTCAAAGCTCACATGGAAAACTAAAAAATAAGTATAGTTAGGGCTGGGTGCTGCAGCTTTTACCTGTAATCCTAGCACTTTGGGAGACCGAGGTGGGTGGATTACCTGAACTAGGGAGTTCAAGACCAGCCTGAGCAACCCTCTCTGTTCTCAAAATGGTGAAACAGTGTCTCTACTAATAATACAAAGAATTAACCAGATATAGTGGCACACACCTGTAGTTCTGGTTACTTAGGAGGCTGAGGCATGAGAATAGTTTGAACGTGGGAGGCAGAGGTTGCAGTGAGTAGAGATTACACCACTGCCCTCTAGCCTGAGTGATAGAGTAAGACTCTGTCTCCAAAAAAAGTATAGCTAGAAAAAAGTTTTAAAAAGATAAATGAGAGGTAAATAGCATTGATATACGTGAAAATTTATTATAAAGTCACAATAATTATAATAGTGAATTACCAGTGCAGGAATTGATGAATGAACCAAAGGAAAATGATAGAAAACCTAGAAATAGTTTAAAATAAATATGAGCAAATTTAGATTACAATGATTCAGTATAATATGGTTTGTCTGTGTTCCTAAAACTCATCTTGAATTGTAGTTTCCATGATCCTCATGTATCATGGGAGGAACGCTGTGAGAGGTAATTGAATCATGGAGGTTGTTACCCCCAGGCTGTTCTTGTGATAGTATGTGAGTTCTCAGGAGAGCTGATAGTTTTATAAGGGGTTTTTCCCTGTTTGCTTAGCACTTCTCTCTCCTGCTGCCATGGAAGATTGTGTTTGTGTTCCCTTCTGCCATGATTGTAAGTTTCCTGAGGCTTCCCATGCCATCTGGAACTGTGAGTCAATTACCCAGTCTTTCCTTTCTAAATTACCCAGTCTTCGGTGGTTATTTATAGCAGCCTGATAACAGAATAATACAATAAATAACTGGGGAAAATGATAGAATACCGTAATAAACTCTGAACAGATTATATATTTAAGGATAAGAAATGAAACTGTAAAAATAAAAACATAATTGTGGGAATACTTTAAAATCTTAGTTAGGGGAAGATCTTTCTGCTTTTAATTCAAAATTTGTGAAGTCATAAAAAATGTTTGCCTAATTGAACCACAAAAACAATTTAAAATTGTTCTATATAGCATTTTTGGTCTTCTAGTACATTGCCTTTTATTTCAGGCCCAAACAAATTATTCTATTAATGGCAGTAATAATAACAGAACATTTACAACCAAGTTAATGCATGAACAGGCAATAGCAATTACATCAGAACTACCAGCTGTTTGACAGTTCAACCATTGATTGTAAAGTCAAAGATGTAAAAAGCTTTTGAGTTAGAACTGTCAACATTAATGATATCTGTAGTACAAAGTATATACTTGTATTATTAAAAGTAGAATAAGCTTTCTATGTACCAGTTTGTACCTAAGATAATTAATATTTAATAATTAATTGATTGATCATAATTTCAGTTCCAAAATGGTAGTGTAAAACCAAGCTGGCTCCCACCACAGAATACCAAAAAACAAATATACAATGCCAAGATTATCACCAGCAATATCCCAGAACTGATATGTGAAAATGAGTCAGTTACTGGGACCACAGAGAAGTGAAAAAAACTGAGCAGATGGTAAAAGAATTGGATTTCCATATCTGTAACACCCCTCCCCTACATCTGCCCAGCACCAAACATGCAGAAAATTCCTTCTAACTCATGATTTCTTCACTGGAAAAAGTAAGATTGAGGCGGACAACCAGCTTCCCCACTATCTTATGTTTACTGGCAGGAGATCTGTTTCTGCCTCAAGCCATGGGTAGCATCATAGTGCCTGAAGGGAGAAATGCCTCTGAGAACAGCAAGAGACAAAGGAAGGAGGCGGGATTTCCATCCAGCCCTGGAAACTCTACTCATAACTCAGGCAAAAGAGACAACAAATCAGAGTGGCTGTTCAGCAGCTCCAGGCTGTAGGAGGTATGTTCCACAGGACCCATGGGCACAAATCCCTAGCCAGCCTTCTCTTCCTGCTGCAACATATTTGGGACCTCCCACGTTCTGGAGGGGTAGCACTCTGATTATGTGCTAGAGCCAAGGCAAATCTGGGCTTAAGGGGCCACTTAATGCTGATAAGGAGGCAGTGACCTAGCAGGAAAAAAATTAAGAAATTCAACAGGTAAATTACTAAGAACCTCTAAGCAAACATATACACATATAAAATCACCACCACCACCAACAAAAAGCAAGACAGAAAAGATAGAAATAAATAACTAATATTTTAATGCAAAGACATATATGTATCTCCACAAAAAACAACAGTAAGAACCATGACCTCCCCAAATGAACAAAGCAAAGAACCAGTATCTGACAGAAAGAAGATGGCAGCATGTGAGCTCTCTGACCTAACATTCAAAATAGTACTTCTAAGAAAACTCAGTGAATTACACCATAACATAAAAAATCAATTCAGAAATTTATTGGAGAAATACAACAGAGATTGAAATAATAATAAAAAAAAATCAAATGGAAATCTTAGGCTGAGAAATATGTTTGATAAACTAAAAAATTCATAAGAGTTTCTCAACAGCAGAATGGATCAATCAGAAGGAAGAATCAGTGAACTTGAAGACAGGCTATTTGAAATTACATAGTCAGAGGAGGAAAAGAAAGAATAAAAAGGAATGAAGATTGCCTACAAGATATAGCAAATTATCTCCAAGGACCAAATCTAAAACTTATTGGTATTCAAGAGGGAGTTGAACAAGACAAGAAGGTAGAAGGTTTATTCAAAGAAACAATAAGAGAAAACTTTTCAAAAATTGAGAAAGATATAAATACCCAGGTACAAGAAAATTAGATAACATCAAACAGACTCGATCCAATGAGACCACCCCAAGGCATATAATCAAATTTTCAAAGTTCAAGGAAAAAGGGGATCCTAAAAGAAGAATGAAAAGAGAAACAGAAAATATATAAAGAAACTCTAATTCATCAGGCAACAGTCTTCTCAACAGAAGCCATACAGGCCAGGAGGGAATGGGATGGCAGTTTCAAAGTGCTAAAAGAAAAAAAAAAAACTTGCTATCCAAGAATACTGTATTTAGCAAAGCTTGCCATCCAAGAACACTGTATTTAACAAAACTATTCTTCAAATATGAAAAAGAGATAAAGTTTTTTTCAGATGAATGAAAGCTGAAAAAATTTACTGCCACCAGATCTGACTTACAAGAAATGCTAAGGAAAGTTCCTAAGCCAGAAAAAAAAAATACTAATGTGCAAAAAGAAAATGTTTGAAGGTATAAAGTTACAGAGGTAACTCCAGAATACTCCAATACTGTAGTTGTGGTATTCAATCCACTCATAACTTTGGTACGAAGCCTAAAAGAGAAATCTATCAAAATCAATAATAGCAACAGCAACCTGGTAAGAGACAGGCAATATAAATAGATGTAAATCGAGACAATAAAAAGTCAAAATGTGGGGAGATGAAGTTAAAGCATAAACTTTTAGTTTTCTTCTTCATTTGTTTCTATTCTTCTTTTGTGATTGAAAATGAATTATCATCTCTTTGAAATAACTTTTTATATCTGTAAGATGTTTTTTGTAAGTTCCAGGGTAACCACAATGCAAAAATCTGCAATAGATACACTAAAAACAAAAAAGTAATCAATTAAAATATACTGCCAGAGAAAATAACTTAACCAAAAAGGAAGACAGTAAGAAATAAAGAAAGGAAGAGAGGAGTTGCAAAACAACCAGAAAACCAGCAATAAAATGGCAGTAGTAAGTCCTTACTTATCAGTAATAATATTGAATGTAAATGGGCTCAATTAACCAATTGAAAGCCATAGAGTGGCTGAATAGATGAAGAAACAAGACTGAACTATATTTTCCCTACAGTAAACCCACTTCACCTATAAAGACACGTAAGAACTGGAAGTAAAGGATAGAAAAGATATCCCATGCAAGTGAAAACTAAAGAGCAGGAGTAGGTATACTGATATCAGATAAAACAGACAAGTCTGAGTCTGTAAAAGGAGAATGAAAGTCATGCTAAAATAATAAAATGGAGTCAATTCAACAAGAGGTTATAACAATCATAAATATCTATGCACTCAACACCAGAGTACACAATTATATAAAGCAAACATTAATACAGGTAAAAGGAGAGTAGATTGCAATATAGTTAGCAGTAGGAGACTTCAACACTTCCCTCTCAGTAATGGGCAGTTCATCTAGACAGAAATTCCGCAAAGAAACATCAGAGTTAGCATTTTACCTAATTGCTGCAAAATACATTGTTTTCATCAATATATGGAACATTCTCTAGAAGACCATATTTTAAGCTGCAAAATAAGTCTCAACAAATTCAAAAAAGCAGAAATCATATCAGCTATCTTTTCTGACCATAGTGGATTAAAATTAGAAACCAATAACTAGAAGAACCTCAGAAACAACATAGCCACAGAAAAATTAAACAACATGTTTCTGAATGACCAATGGGTCAATGAAGGAATTAAGAAGAAAATTTAAAAAATATTAAAACAACAGAAAGACAAAATACAAAAATATATGGAATACGGCAAAATCAGTACTAAAAGGGAAGTTTATAGCAATAAATGTCTACATGAAAAAAGGAGAAAGATTTCAAATAAAAGACCTACTGATGCACTTCAATGTATTAGAAAAGCAAGAACAAAACCAAACCCAAAGTTAGAAGAAAGAAAGAAATAATAAAAATTAGAGCATAAATAAATAAAATAAAAACTACAAAAATATAGAAAATCAATGAACTGAAAAGTTGGTTTTTCAAAAAGATAAACAAAATTGACAAGCCTTTAGCTAGACTAAGAAAAAAAGAGAGAAATCCTAATAAAATTAAATGAAAAAGTAGACATAGTGACTAAGAACACAGAAATCAAAGAATTGGAGACAACTGTGAACAACTATATTGCCAACAAATAGAAAAACCTAGAAGAAATAAATAAATTTCTGGAAACATACAACCTATCAAAATTGAACCATGAAATGATAGAAAACTTTGGTAAAGCAACAGTGAGTAATGTGATCAAAGCTGTAAGAAAAAGTCTACCATCAAAGAATAGGCCAGGACCTGATAGCTTCACTGCTGAATTCTACCAAACATTTATTTATTTATTTAGATGAAGTCTCACTTACTCTGTCACCCATGTTGGAGTGCACTGATGTGATCGCAGCTCACTGCAACCTCCACCTGTCGGGTTCAAGAGATTCTCCTGTCTCTCTTGGTGAGCCCAGCTAAGTTTTGAATTTTAGTAGAGATGGGATTTTACCATGCTGGCCAGGCTGGCCTCAAACTCCTGACCTCAAGTAATCCACCTGCCTTTGCCTCCCAAAGTGTTGGGATTAACAGGTGTGAGCCCCATGCCCAGACCTCTACCAAACCTTTAAGAACTAATACCAATTGTACTCAAACTCTTCCACAAAACTGAAGAGAAGGGAATACTTCCAAACTCATTCTATAAGACCAGCGTTACCCTGACACCAAAACCAGACAAGGGCACCAGTGAAAAAAAAAACTGCAGGCCAACATCACTGATGAACATAGATGCAAAAATCCTTACAAAATACTAGCAGAGTGAATTCAACAATGTTATAACATATTAAAAACATAATTCACCATGATCAAGTGGGATTCATCCCAGGATGAAAGAATGTTTCAGTGTATGCAAATCAATAAACATAATACATCATATTATTAGAACCAAGAACAAAAGCCTTATGATCATTTCAATAGATACCAAAAAAATATTAGATAAAATTCAACATGCCTTTATGATAAAAACCTTCATTAAATATATTAATATAAGAACCTCAAACAACTCAACGGCATAAAAGCAAACAAACAATTCAATTAAAAAGTGAACAAAGGGCATGAATAGACATCTCTAAAAAAAAAAAAAAAGACATACAAGTGACCAGCAGATTTGTGAACAAATGCTCAACATCACTAATCATCACAGAAATGCAAATAAGAAACCCCTCATCAGAATATATTCAGTCAGGAGCTCAAACAACTCAATAGCATAAAAGCAAACAAACAATTCAATTAAAAAGTGGACAAAGGACATGAATAGACATCTCAAAAAATAAAAGACATACATATGATCAACAGGTATGTGAAAAAATTTTCAACCTCACTAATCATTAGAGAAATGCAAATCAAAACAACAATGAGATATTATCTCACCCCAATTAGAATGGCTTCTATCAAAAAGACAGGGAATAATAGCCGTTGCTAAGGATGTGAAGAAAGGGGACTCCTTGTTACTGTTGGTGGGAAGGTTAATTAATACAGCCACTAAGGAAAACAGTATGGAGGTTTCTTTAAAAACTAAAACTGGAGCTACCATATACCCAGCTGGGTATATATCCGAAAGAAAGGAAATCAACATATCAAAGAGATATCTGTACTTCCATATTTATTGCAGTTGTATCTCTAAGAGCCCAAATATAAAATCAATGTTTGTGTCCATCATTGGATAAATGGATAATAAAAATGTGCCATATATACAATGGAATGTCATTCAGCCATGAAAAATGAAATCCTGTCATTTGCAGCAACATGGATGAAACTGGAGATCATTATATTAAGAGAAATAAGCCAGGCACAGAAAAACAAAAACAAACATTATATGTTCTCACTCATATGTGGGAACTAAAAAAGTGCATCTCATGAAGATGGAGAGTAGATTGGTGGTTACCAGAGGCTGGGAAAGGTAGAGGATAAGAGGGATGAAGAGAGATTGATCAATGGGTACAAATATACAGTTAGAGGAAATAAGACATAGTGTTTGATAGATCAGGTGGGTGACTGTATTTAACACTAATCATTTGTACATTTCAAAATAGCTACAAGAGAATAATTAGACAGGATTAATATTTAAAGTGTTGGATGTCCCAATTACCCTGATTTGCTTATCTGAATGTATCACATTATTGCAAGTACCCTGAAAAAATATATATCTTATACACCTGGCACAGACGAAGATTTCTTATAGTACAAATCACTAAAAAATGTGATAAATTAGACTTCAATAAAATTAACTTCTATCCAACAAAACAGTACTANATCTTATACACCTATAAAAATAAAAAATAAATAAATTGATCATTGAAAAGATTATGATCTCAACAGATTGCCATAATAATTTGTGTATCACTCATTGAAAGATTAATTATACTAATAGTCTTAAAAGAATATATCAGTAATAATCTTAGCTCTGTATTAAAATTTCAGAACACTTGTTATACCCATTTGCTAAACATTTACTAGATGGTATTATTTGTGGTTAGTAAAAAAGAATGAGCAGAGTTCCATTTTATTGACTATTTACATTCACACACACAGGCATGTGTACACCCAGTACCACATTTCTGTGTGTACACAACATTCTTTCTCAGTGTGTTCCAGGGTGGGGAAAAAAATAATGCCCACAGCAGGGAAATATTAAAAGCATATTCATGAGTCAGAATTCTGTTTTTCTATTGTGAAGGGTAATTGTTTGTTACCATAAGTAATAGCATGTGCCTTGGTTGCAGTTTTCAGCACGGGGAAATATTAACTGTGCGTATCCTTCTGTGAAATGCAAGCTCTTTTCAATTACTTCTAAGTAACTCTAGCACAATATCACTTAATATCAGGCATTGATTACTTACATAGGCACAGAAGGCTTTATTTCACCCAAAAATAAACAACAGACATTCCCAACAGAGGTCGTACAGTGGTCCAAACCACTGGACAATCACAAGATAAGCTCATTAGGAAGTTTCCAGTCACCTTTTTTTTTTTTCCAAGATGGGTGATTGATCTAAAAATCAGATTCCAGGTGTTTTCTTATGCCCTTCAGGGTTATGCATTTGATCCAAACCAGCCAATTCTTTAGAAATTTATTTTAGAGTAAATAACCTTTCATGGGCAGAATGCCAAGTAATTCTGTTGAAACTAAAAGAACACTTGGCTTAGTCATTGAATAAATGTGTTAATTATTCTTTTCTGCCATAGATTTTAATCTAACTTTTGTTCTTCACTCTGACATATCTGAAATGCTGATTATAAATCTAAAGAACAAGAAATGTAGAGCTGATGGCTGTAATATTCAATTTATAGTATCTAATACTAACAACATAGGTCTTCCAGAAGTGGCTCATATTGATTTTACAATAGAAACCTCCAGAAAGAACATAAAAATAATTCTACACGCAATATTCTAGAGATTTTTTTAAAATGTGAGGACCCAAAGCAGTCTACTCTGAGTGTGACTGATGTCCTCATTGCCCTTGTCTGGGAGCTGGTGGCCTCCTGGTCTGTTGCCACGGCCCGTCGCTAAAGAGTTAAACCTATTGGCATGTGTGTCGTACCCCTGCCCAATGGTCCCTTAAGCAAGCCACAAATCTTCCTTGCTCTGGATGACAGTTAATGAACTGTAAAAGTCTTGCACCAATATTTCTACTTCATCTGCAAGCTCAAAGAAGGCAAATTTGTTTTTCACCCTCGAAAAGTACATGCTGTATTTCTCAGGCAGACAAAAATGATTTGCTTGTGTGGATTTCTTTTTAGTTAGGAGAATATCTTTGGAGCTTGGAAATTTGATTCAGAAAAAAAGCACAAGCTTCTAATTATTTCAGGATGTTTTATGTGCCTTGAGTGTTTTATTAGCCCAACTATATTGCAAGCTCTTCTAACTAACTCTGTGACCTTGAGCAAGCCACTTAACCTCTCTGGGCTTCTTTCCCCCTGTAACAGGAGGATTACAATACCTGGTGTTTCTACCTCACAAAATTCCTTAGAAAATCAAATGAGATGGTCACTATTATGTTTACTTAAAGATCATTTAAAATGACTCAATCAAACATAACATTAATTCTCAAGAGCTTTAAATTACATTCATCATAATGCAACTTATGTATATACATATATATACATGTGTGTATATATCTCTATGTGTATTTAGATATATACGATATATACCATGTATTTAAACACATATATATTCTTTCACCCACTGAACAGGTTCTATGAAATATTGTTGTTACAGATTAAACAAAATGAAATATAACTGGACATGAGAAAGCAAGTGATTAGAAGCAAGCGTAACAATGCATTTTAAGAAGCATCTACTGCACATTCTGGGATAATTGCTATAGGCATATCCCTAGTCATATAGTTTGCCTTAACTTTTGGCCTGAGCCACTGCATAAATTCTAATGTCCTTCTGCATTGTTGCCTCAGTTGCATTCTGTTTAATATTTACCACAATGGTAGCATTAGAAATGTTGCTAGCATTTTATTCCATTTCTCATTTATCCTTCTGTTATTTTAGGGAAAAAAAAAAAAAACTATTCCTTTTAGTTTCTCCTCTCTTTTCCCAAGTGGCACCACCTCTTGCCTTAGACAGCTGGGATGGGCAGCACAATATTCCTGAAGCAAGTGTTCAAGCTGATTATGGATACATACTTGTTAGCTGTTGATGTTTTTGAGAATGCTGCTAACTTCACTACAAAATTTATCAAAATAATTCCTGGGTCTCTTATAAAGCGGATTGAGCTCCAGCTTGCACTGGAGAACTTCATCAGTGTAGATTTTACATGTTCTATGACCAGTCCAAATCACAACTTTTGGTTGTGGTATAACAGATCCACCAGCAGAAGGGATTCTGTGCATTTACTGTAGAATCCAAAAGAGCTTCTTGTATGGCAGGATTCTCTTCCAGTTGCTGGCTCTGTGTCTTCAAAATGTTGATATTAATAAAGCTTTTGTCATTGTCCGTCTCTTCTTTTGAAATTTCTTCATTTGCTTTTTAAAAAATTCACTATAATGCATACTTTATAGAGATTTGCTTAGTTTTTACTTAATGTCCTTTTTTTTTTGTTCCAGGATCCCATCCAGGAGACCACATTCCACTTAATTGTTATGTTTCCTTAGGCCCCTCTAGACTATGACAGCTTCTTGACATTCTTTATTTTTGATGACCTTGACAGTTTGAGGGGTAGAGTACTGGTCAGGTATTTTTATAGAGATTATCCCTCAATTTGGATTTTTCTGATTTTGTTCCTCATGATTAGGTTGGGGTTATCGGTTTTCTGGAGGAAGAGCACAGGAGTAATACCGTTAGCCTCACTGTATTATCCTTCAGTATCCCACTAGATCATATCAAGGGTATACATATGATTCATTTGACTTAGCACTATTGGTGTTGACCTTGATCACTTGGCCAAGGTAGTGTATGTCAGGTTTCTCTATAGTAAATCACTTCCTGCTCCCCACTCACCTTTCCATACCGTACTCTTTGCAAGGAAACCAGTAGAGATAGCTCACACTTTTGGGTGGGAGTTATGCTCCACACACTAGAGGTGGAGCATTCACATAAATTACTTGGAACTATTCTCAGAAAATTTGTCCCTTTTACTCCAATTATTTTTATTTATTTATTTATTTATTTTTATTTTTATTTTTTTTATAGAGACAGGGTTTCACTGTGTTGGCCAGAATGGTCTCGATCTCCTGACCTCGTGATCCTCCTGCCTCGGCCTCCCAAAGTGCTTGGATTATAGGTGTGAGCCACCGCACCCGGTCTATTTATTTTTAAAATCACCTATATCTGCATGGACTCATGAACATTTATTTTATAGTTTGGACTATAATTCAATACAACTTTATTTATTTTGGCACTCAAAGTGATCCAGAGTTGGCCACTGGGAAGTCTTATAGTTGTCCCCTATTGACATACCCCATCACTATGGCCCCATCTCCACCCTTTTCCTCTTTTCCTTTGCCCTGCCCTTCCCCGCTCTCTCTTTCTTCCTTAGCACTTTCTTACCTTTTGGCAGTATAAGGTGCTGGTCCAGGCTTATCTTCAGTGTTTCCTTCATCAGTCCTAGAATAGGCCATTTCTTCAAGGATCCCTGGTTCCTTTCATTGCAGAATGGTATAAGGAACCAAGACTTGAGCACTAGGTGTCCTGTAAAGGTGTTATTTCTTTTGGGATTTCTTAGCTGACAGAGGAAAGAATTATATGTGTGTGTGCTAACCTATGTATATACACCTATTTACAAGTATTTATACATTTAACTATATTAAGCTGAAAATGAGGACTTTTTTTTTTTTTTTTAAAACAGAGTCTCTGTTTTCATGCTGGAGTACAGTGAGTGGCATGATCTTGGCTTATGCAACTTCTGATTCCCTGGCTCAAGTGATCCTCCCACCTCAACCTTCCGAGTAGCTGGGACTACAGGTATGCAGCACCATACCCAGGTACTTCCCATGTTTTTTGTAGAGATGAGGTTTCATATGTTGCCAAGGCTGGTCTTCAACTCCGGCTTAAGTAATCCTCCTGCCTTGGACTCACAAAGTGCTAGGATTCTAGGCACGAGCCACCACACTCAGCAGAGTTAATTCTAACCTGTTTAATCTATTACCATATGAGCCATTCTAGCCTCCTCCAGTTGCCTGTAATCTCCGTAGGAAAGCCTTTATCAGTTAGAACACAGTGCTTGTGTACAGTTTCTTTTGCCTTTAGTCTTAAGGTCTCTGCTCATTTCCAAAGCTGCTTAAATCAGCACCTTTTCTCTTTACCTCCTACAGTGAGGTTGTTTCATATTCTTATAACACAGTTGATTGTCCCTATTTTGCATTCCATCCTGTAATTTCCTGACTTCATTAATGATTTTTTAAAAATTGTCTTTATCCATTTATGCACTTTCTAAACCGTAGCTTCTTGGCCTTCTCAGGCAGCAACACATATATGTGTTACTACTTCTTTACGTAAAAAGTCAAGTACAAAGCATGTTGCTCTTCGTATTAAGCTGTGCTTTTACTTGTAGACAAGAGAATCCACTTTAGCTTGTTTGAAATATATTATTAATAATAATAACAACAGAAGCACAACCATAATGTGACATTAATATATTTACCATGTGTCAGGACATGTTCTAAAAGCTTTATCTATATTAACTCCTTTATATGGTATAAAACCCTGTGAGATAGCACCTGTTTGACCTACTTTTCAGATAAGGAAACTGAGGCATAAAGCAGTGAGATAACTTGTCTGAGATTACACAATTATTAAGTGACAGAGCTGGGATTGGAGCCTTGGCTACTTTCTCTAGCTCCCAGAGTCACAAAAAGGACTAGACGGACAACTCTAGGCTGCTTTCCAGCAATAACTCCTGAAAACACCCTGAGGAGCTGGCCACTGATCCCAGGACCCCACTGTTCTATCCATGATAGCAAGTGGCCTCTGTGCTTTCCCCACTTCCAATCACAGAAACATGTGGCATCTGCCACCCCCTAGGCTGCAAAATGGAAATCCTATGCCTGCTGTTCCCTCACTTCCAAATCATAGGCCCTTGCAGATAGGTTTGGTTGAAAGAACCTAAATCACATGCCTGAACCTTAGTATCTCGACAGACTTAGACTTGTACTGTTATAGCAGAACCATCATATTCTTAGTGCTGCCCCAGTGGGTAATTGTTTTTGTAATTAGCTAAGCAACACGAAAACGAAACATTATGTTTTGGATTCTCCTAACAATTCTAGTTCTAGATGAGGAAACCAAGGCACACAGAGTAAGATAACTTTTCCAAGGTCACACAGCTAATAAATGGGTAACTCAAGTTTTGAACCTGATAGTCTATTGTAAAAAATTAAGCTGTGAATCACTCAGCAATATTTCAAACCATTTTTCTAGATAGTGAAGTAATTCAAAATGGTGTATGGGGAAGAGATTTTGCATTCTTTTTCTGTTATTTTATTTCTAGTAGGTTAGCTACTTCAGCTGAGGGCTGTCTCCTAAATTCATAAGCCTGCAGACACCACCTCCCAGGCTGGGCACCACCATAGCCCGTCGTACTGCACCTTACAAGCTTGAGAACATGGGACAGAAAGTGCTTCGAGGGGCCTCTGGCAGCTTCTTGGCTACAGAGCTGCTTCTATAGTTCTGGCCTCCCATTATGAAGCAATTTAAAACATTCAAAGTGCTTTAAAGTTATAAAATGTTCTTATCACCAGCAATAATTTTGGAGAGGCAGGGATAGTGTTTCCTTATTACTTTTGACTTTCCTATAGTGCCCACACATTTGCAACTAGTAGGTCCTCAATCACTCCTTGATACAAGAAGCAATAAAGAAAAAAACTCATGAACTCCCGTCAAGGGCTGCAGCGTGCTGCAGGCTACAATTTGCCTGAGCCCTGGCCTCTCCTCACCAATCTTGAGTTTGCATGCTGGGAGAATGGATGAGGCTACTGTAGAATCACGAGATTTGCTGTCTCTCTCAGTCCCTGTGCGAGGCTTAGAATTCAGCCAGGAGTAAGAGGTTACTCACTTGTTCCTATGTGAATTAATCACTTTTGTGGCCAGCCTCACCTCATTTAGTTGGCTTTCATCTCATGATCCTCCTTACTGTCTTCTTCCCATTAGCTACTGTGTGTGTGGGGAAAGTCAAGCAACCTTCACAATGATCCCAGTTAAACGGAATCAAGAAGGGAACTATACCGGCTACAGAAATCACAAATAGCATTAAGTATTCAAATATCAAGGAGTTTTGGATTATCTGTGCCACTGCATACCCAAATTTCTCTCTCCTGCGTGTATAACCCGAAAGACATCTAAAGCCCCGGGGTGGGGTTGGGGATGGTCTCTTTAGAGGACTCCAATCCAAAGCACATGTTACAGGACTCCTCCCTTCACCTGACCCAACTCTTTCCTCCTTTTACATTTCAACCTCCTCCACCCCCTTCTAACTCTACGGGAGAGTTTCCAGAGGGTCGAAAGTGTGGTATATTCTCACTTTTTTTGTTTTTTTGAGATGGAGTCTTGCTCCGTTGCCAGGCTGGAGTGCAGTGGCGCAATCTCGGCTCACTGCAATCTCTGCCTCCCATGTTCAAGCGATTCTCCTGCCCCAGCCTCCCGAGTAGCTGGGACTACAGGTGTGTGCCACCCTGCCTGGCTAATCTTTGTATTTTTAGTGGACATAGGGTTTCAGCATGTTGTCCAGGATGGTCTCGATCCCTTGGTATATCCTCACTTTAAGGACAGGTCCAGATTAGGACTTCAACAGACCCTGTGTACACTCTGTGGTTGATTGTATTATTTCTCTCAAGTACGTGCTCTCTCCTTCTCTATCAGAGGATTATACACACCCACTCATGGCCGTGGGACTTGTAGTCCTCCTGAGGGAGCAGCTGACATCCCTCCTTACGTGGCCATGTGACAGGCTTTGGTGTAAGGGATGTGAGCAGAAGCGTCATCAGCCTTGTGTGAACAGATGCTTTAAGAGGCACCATGGGTTCCATGAATTCTCCTGCTCTGTTTCCTCTTCCACAAGTATGCCATGTCCCGAATATGGACTGCTTTTTCAGCCTGGCTCTTAGAGAGAGAAAACATGGCGAACAGGGCTGGGAAGAACCATCACAAATGACCTGCAGCTGCGAACAATTAAAATTCATGAGCAATAAATGCTGGTTGTGATAAGCCACTGGAATTTGGGAGTTCATACTGCAGTAAAACGGATATTCTCATGTATAATTCAAACTAAGAACTATCCTAAAGATTAGGGATGCCCAATAAATTATGATTTTTCTCTCCCAGACACAATGATTACTTCAAAGATTTATTGAAACTCACTGAATATCAATTTATTTATAACATTTGTTTCTTCATTTTGTTATGGCTACCTGCTGTGTGTGTGCGGGTGCTCCAAACATGAGCTCAGCCCCCTCTTGGGTAATCCTGAAGAAAGCATGCTTAAATGGACAAAAGAAACACTTCCCAGGAAGTCAGGATACCTAGTGGCTTATGTGTTAATCAGCTTTTTGTGATTTTCAGCAAGTAATAAAACCTGACTCTTACTCAGATGATTCATTTTTTAAAAGCAGCAGCTTAGACCAAATAACTTCAGGTTTGATTCAACTATAAAATTTATAAGGTCTGGGGGGGACTAATAAATAATGCCCCATTTCCCTACCCATGTTTGGAAGCTATTGTAAAAGAGCCACACTCAGGAATTACAGATGATGGAGATCAAAATAGGTTTTATTGTGATAAAAGCTCTACTGGAGGGCATGGCTCAGCATGCAGCTAAAGTAGCTGCTAACCCTCCTCTGAATTTATCTTTCTTCCTCAAACTGTGTGCCTTCCCTTGCCGTAAGGCTGGTACAGAAGAGGGTGTGCACTGCCTGCAGATGCCCACAACCAACCACAGAAGGGGATAAGCCCAGGGCTCTCACCCTCTGCTCCCAAACTTTCCAATCATTTGTCACTCTTTCTACCCTCTGTTGGGGAAAATGGTTAATGTAGATAGAGGTAGGGCTGCTACTCCTCACTTGGGAACATGCGTCTTGGGAAAGGAGGTTCCCCCAAGAGAATTCTATAAATCTGTAATTTGACAGCAGGTTCAGAACACAGTGGAAAGAACTCGTGGCTGAAAGACCTGTATTCAAACCTGGGTTCATCACAGACTTCTGTAATTTCATGCAGGTCAACTGACCTCTCTAGGCCTCAGTTTTCCCCTCTGAAAAATATGGATAACAAGAATACTAGCACTGCCCACTGGATAAGATTGTTCTGTGAATCCAGTGAGACAATATATATGCAAAAGTTTTGAAAATGATGCACTGTATAAGATAAGGGTAAAGTGAAAAGGATGTACTATCAAATCCTGGAAATTAGGGACTGTATAGCTACAATTTCTAGCCACAATTTTAGCTTTACTAAGAAAAGCAAATCAGAGGATGGAGGCAGTTTTCTGAACGCTATGCTTGGGTTTCTGGACACACAGCCCAACATCCTTTTCGCCCCACCATCACACTGATGGTTCCTGAGTCACACCGGGAAGCCAAATACTCCAGTCCCAACAAAAATTCTATTTTGTTCCAGCTTCCGGGTCAGCCAAAAGCTGAGTCCACTACAGTTCCCCTGTGTTGCGTTGTTTTGCTCCCCTTGGACAGGGATGGGCAGTTTCTATCCTTTTTGAGTGCTCTCTTCCTTCTCAGTAAAGTGAGTGGGGGTAACAGGCTAGAATTCTCTGCTAGGGGAGAATTAGGAGCAGGAGAGTCAGGAGCAGGAGATCCATGAGCTCCCCTAGGCTCTGCCTTCGCTCAGCTTTCCACACTGCTTTTGGCATTGCCATAAATTAACATTTTCCAAAGTGTGTTTCTCAGTTTGCCAGTTCCCTAAGACACCCAAACTCAAAAAATGTCTGTGGTTAAATTAGTTTTGGAAAGGCTCTGTGTATAATTCCCCCTCTCTGAGAGTTTCAAGATCTATTGACATAACAAAGGCCCTTAAAAGTCCTATAAATCCTCTAACAAACAAAGGCTGTTTATTATTTGCTGTTGTTTAACCCAGGACTTGTAAAATGTATTTAGCATTGAAACGCTTTTCAAGAAGCACTCACCACATGGTTTCATGTGGTGAGTAAATCTGACCTTCAAAAACCCCACTCACACTTCACCCCCATGAAAGGAAGTTTGGGGAGAGTTTTCAATCTTGGCTGTGCACTGGAGCCACCTGGGAAGCTTTTAAAACGCCCAATACCTATACGGCTCCCAAACTAATTAAATGAGCATCTCTGGGGTTGGGTCCTAGGCATCAGTACTATGTAAAGTTCCCTGAATTCCAGTGGAAGGCCAAGGCTGAGAACCCCTGGATTAGAGGAAAACGTTTTGGTGATAACTTTCATTGTCATTGCCTTCCAAGGTAAGGTGAGTTAGCTTTTCACGTAGCAGGGCCAGGCTTATTATTATTTTTAAATTAATTGATTAATTTTTAAAACGTACTTTAAGTTCTGGGGTACATGTACAGAACATGGTTACATAGGTATACACGTGCCATGGTGGTTTGCTGCATCCATCACCTCATCATCTACATTCGGTATTTCTCCTAATGCTATCCCTCCCCTAGCTCTCCAGCCGCCTGCTATCCCTCCTCTAGTCCCCCACACCCCAACAGGCCTCAGTGTGTGATGTTCCCCTCCCTGTGTCCATGTGTTCTCATTGTTCAACAACCACTTATGAGTGAGAACATGTGGTGTTTGGTTTTCTGTTCTTCTGTGAGTTTGCTGAGAATGATGGTTTCCAGCTTCATCCAGGTACCTTCAAAGGACATAAACTCATAATTCTAAATGGCTGCATAGTATTCCATGGTGTATATGTGCCACATTTTCTTTATCCAGTCTATCATTGATGGACATTTGGGTTGATTCTAAGTCTTGCTATTGTGAACATTGCTGTAATGAACATACATGTGCATGTGTCTTTATAATTGAATGTTTTATAATCCTTTGGGTATATACCCAGTAATGAGATTGCTGGGTCAAATGATATTTCTAGTTCTAGATCCTTGAAGAATCACCACACTATCTTCCACAATGGTTGAACTAATTTACACTCCTACCAGCAGTGTAAAATTGTTCCTATTTCTCCACATCCTTTCCAGCATCTGTTGTCTCCTGATTTTTTTGAGGATCATGTTCTAACTGGCATGAGATGGTATCTCAATGTGGATTTTATTTGCATTTCAATAATGACCAGTGATGATGAGCTTTTTTTCATATGTTTGTTGGCCTCATAAATGTCTTCTTTTGAGAAGTGTCTGTTCATATTCTTTGCCCACTTTTTGATGGAGTNTAATAAATTTGTTTAAGTTATTTGTAGGTTCTGGTTGTTAGCCCTTTGTCAGATGGGTAGATTGCAAAATTTTTTTTCCCATTCTGTTGGTTGCTGGTTCACTGTAATGATAGTTTCTTTTACTGTGCAGAAGCTCTTTCGCTTAATTAGGTCCCATTTGTCTATTTTGGCTTTTGTTGCCATTGCTTTGGGTGTTTTAGTTATGAAGTCCTTGCCCATGCCTATGTCCTGAATGGTATTGCCTAGGTTTTCTTTACGGTTTTTATGATGTTAAGTCTTATTTTTAAATCTTTAATCCATCTCGTGTTAATATTTGTATAAGGTATAAGGAAGGGATCTAGTTTCAACTTCCTGCATATGGCTAGCCAGTTTTCCCAACACCATTTATTAAATAGGGAATCCTTTCCCCATTGATTGTTTTTGTCAGGTTTGTCAAAGATCAGATGGTTGTATATGTGTGACGTTATTTCTGAGGCCTCTGTTCTGTTCCATTGGTCTATATCTCTGTTTTGGTATTGGTACCATGCTGTTTTGATTACTGTAGCCTTGTAGTATAGTTTGAAGTCAGGTAGCATGATGCCTCCAGCTTTGTTTTTGTTTGTTTGTTTGTTTTTGCTTAGGATTGTCTTGCTATGTGGGCTCTTCTTTGGTTCCATATGAAATTTAAAGTGCCTTTTTTCCCCAATTCTGTGAATAAAGTCAATGATAACTTAATGGGGATAGCATTGAATCTATAGATTACTTTGGGCAATATGGCTATTCTTCAGGCTTATCATTTCACAGGAAATAGGAATAATGTAAAATGTTCATGGTGACTAAGCGGAAATGTTTACTGAAGGAAACTAATAATTGCAAACATTTATATGACATAAAAACATACATCCTAAATACTTTTCATATATTATTTAAGTGGCATCATTTGTCTGGGGCAATACCCAAGGTTTGTTGTCTCGTGTCAAGGAAATCAAAGACACAGACATACAAGGATTGGGTTTAGGAGCAGAGATTTAATAGGCAAAAGAAAGAGAAAGGAGAATAGCTCTCTCTGCTGCAGAGAGAGAGGGGCATCCAAATGGGAATTCTGGTCCACAGTGTCATGTATCGGGTTTTATAGACTGGCTTGAGGAGGAAGTGTCTCATTTACATAGGGCCCAAAGATTGGTTGAAGCAGGTGTGACGTTTGCATAGTGTGTGAAGAAGCTGGTCACCCCATCCTAATCTTTTTATTATTCAGATAGGTTTTCTATCTGGCCTGGGCCATGTTGTCTGCTCCTTACTGTGCATGTGGTTGACAAAGAAAAGGGAAGATGGAGCCGCCATGTTGAACTTGTCTAGCCCCCAGGTAGCCTTTTCTTGTTGGCACAATTGGCAGCATTCATCCATGCAAGCTTCAGCTTGCTTATCTATGCTTGTGGCTTGAATTTTTAGGCTGCATTTTGTTAGAAAAAAAATGATTGTGGGCTTCTTTTTATTAAAAGGAAAACCTTACCGAGGACTTCCTTACCCTATCTGTCTAAATGACTTTTTTTTAACTCCTATATCATTATCACATTTCCACATGTTATAATATAATTCTCTTGACAGTCCTTGAGGGGCAAGCATTTTTAATCACCATTTTACAGGTGAGAAACCTGAAGCATGGAGTTGGGGGTTAAGCTACTTCAGGAAGAGTCAGCTGACTTAGTAAGTGAGAAAGCTGGGATTTGAACTAGAGTGGGCTTGCTCCCAAATCTCTAGCCAACCTTATTGTAGAGTCCTGATAAGGTAAGCAAGCAACAATGAGGAAGGAGTTCCAGGTGAAGGAGAACAATTGTTCTGAGAGATTGTGTGATGGTTAATATTGAGTGTCAACTTGATTAGATTGAAGGATGCAAAGTGTTGTTCCTGGGTGTGTCTGTGAGGGTGTTGCCAAAGGAGATTAACATTTGAGTCAGTGGACTGGAATAGGCAGACCCACCCTCAATCTGGGTGGGCACCATCTAATCAGCTGCCAGCCTGGCTAAAATAAAGCAGGCAGAAGATGGAAGAGCAGACTGGCTGACTCTTCCGGTCTTCATCTTTCTCCTGTGCTGGATGCTTCCTGCCCTAAAACGTCAGACTCCAACTTCTTCAGCTTTTGGACTCTTGGACTTAGACCAGTGGTTTGCCAGGGGCTCTCAGGCCTTTGGCCATAGACTGAAGGCTGCACACTTGGCTTCCCTACTTTTCAGGTTTGGGGACTAGGACTGATCCACCTAGATTTCTTGCTCCTTAACTTGCAGACAGCTTATCATGCGACTTTACCTTGTGATCATATGAGTCAATTCTCCTTAATAAACTCCCTTCAGTATACACATCTATCCTATTAGTTCTGTCCCTCTAGAGAACCCTGACTAATACAGATGGTTAATCGCAAACAACCTTTTGGCACAACTACTTCACTCTGCAGAAAGCCCCAGCAGCATGACCTCGTTTTGCAGGGAGCCCCTCCAGCATGATCCAATGAAACTCCCTCCAGTCCATGCCTCTTTGCATATAGCCCTTTCTCTTCTGTGCTGCTTGTTGCGCCCTTGCAACAGATCTTTGTACTTTCTTTACTAAATCTGCCTTTCTTCACCTACAACTATCTTGGTAAATTCCCTTACTGCCTGTGAAGTAAGTCACGTCATGACATTTATTTCCTTTTCCATGAACCTCTGGGTACTGAGATGAAACTAGTTACAGAAACTTTAACAAAACGTCAGATGCAGTTCAGATTAGAGCCCCAACATATGCCTCATCTAACTCATTGTCTTGATCTCCATGAACTAGACATGGTTGTCTCCCTCCCATTTGCCCCATGAAAGCAGCAAATATGGGGACCAAAGCTCGCCCAGAAAACTGGGTGGAAGAGGAAAGCTGTGGATATTTAGTAAGTGCTTGAGGCTGAGGCATTCCTAAGATACCTGGAATCGCAGTTTGCCAGAAGTCTTCAAACATTTGAAAGAAGCAGGTAGGGGAGTGGGTGGAGCATCTAATCAGTTAGGGCTACAAAAGGGAGAGGACTCCAGGAGGAAGAGGGGAAGGGAAAGAGTCTGAAGTCATGCAGGGCACTGTGGCTGGACAGCTTGCCACATCTTCTGAACACTTTGTTAATGAACAGTTCCATTCCACATTGTGGGAGGGGCAGGTAGAGTATTATCTGGAACAGAGAGGGGTAAGCAAGTTCCACAGCCTTTTGGTGAGCTTCAAAGGACCACGTGTTGGGCAGTGAAGAGGAGCTCTCTGCAGACAACCATCATCAGAAAAACAGTAAACTCAATTACCAACTTTCCTCCCTAGAGAGAGAACTAGTTAGAGCATCAGATCATTAGGAAGGCCTGTTAAAGCATAGATCACTGCCTCTCATCCCTAGAGTGTCTGATTCAAGGTCTGAACAGGGCCAGGGACTTTGCATTTCTAACCAGCTCCTAGTGATGTCCATGCTGATGGTTTGAGAGCACTGAGCTGGAGATGCCCCTGTGGGGTAATAACAAGGGGTCAGCCATTAGGGATGCACTTTGGACAAAGCTGCTTTTGGCCACTCTTGCTTCTGTGTCCTTGCCTGGAAGGGAGATTCTCTGCCACTAGCCAGGCCTCCTCCTCCTTATTCCAAGGCTGTTGTGACCCCTCTAACCCCAGGTGTCTCTAGGTCATCCTGTGCATCTGGAGTCTTAGCGGTAAAAATGTCTCCTTTCTTTCAAGGGAAATCCTTCCATTTCCTAAGAAGCAGAGGAGGAAGCCCATCAGCAGGACTCAGCATCATGACTCCACAAAGTCCTTGTCCGTCCTGAGAGCCACTGCATCACTGCCTGTTGCTGGCTGAGGAGAGTTCCCCTGCTGGAGCTGTCTTCTCTGAGGGTTGCAGTGGTTCAGCAACTAGTTCCTCTTTCCAAGAGGAGTTTTAGTTTGAACATAGTGAATGTGACTAAGCCCCCAAGTCCCTTCCACAGGCCTGCCTCAGAAGTTCAGCAGGATTATGCAAATAAGGCCCCAAGGCTTGCCTTCTGCACCTGGGGTTCCCCCAGGCAAGTATGCAAATGAGGCCCATATAGTGACCCCCGCCAGCTCACGAAAACGATGTTTCAAGTTACATGCTTTATTCTGCGTTGCTTTTCTCTGCCTCCTTTCTTACCTCAGTCTCCCCACCTGGGAAAGACACATGTTTGGTTTATGTACTATAATAATGCTTGCTGAGGCAGCTTGCTGGTTAAGAATTATGCTGCATTAAGGTTTTCTACACCGTATTATACACACACAAAAAAATGTCAGTGGGGTTTGAGAGCAGACAGGAGGGCTAAAGGAGATAGCCTCAAATGGGAAAGGCAGAATGAAAAATCTGTGCCTCCACTCCTCACAGAATTCCTAATTTGTAGTGCAATATACTTTACCTTTCAGTTGTAATTTAATGCAGACAACCTGAAATGAAGACAAAGAAAGAAACAGCAGAAGGGAGTATCCTTTGCCTTTTCTAATGTGGAATTGATGACATGTACCAGTGTCCCATAAACCTCTGAATGTTTAGCGATAAGAGGGAAGGAGGTGGGTGGCGTTAGGTTGATTTACATATTGTCTTTGTTCAAGTGCTGCATGAGGAGGAGCAGGCATTTGCTTTCATTGGTATTCTTGGTCCTTTCTGCATACATGGAAATACAGTAATACACATAAAGGGTACATCTATTCATGGGACACTCTTTAAGGTACTTTGCATACAAATCCCATGCAATCTTTACAATATCAGCAGTGGAGGTGGTATTAGCTCCATTTTCCAGCAGAAAGAGCCGAGGTTTAGAGAGGTTGGGGAACAGCTTGCAAGCTGCGGAGCCGGACTTGAGGTCTCATAGTCTTCAGGCCCCTTGCCACTGGTCCTGTGCTAAGTGAAAATGTGTTTACAGGCCCCTTAATCTCCTTCCTTCCTCCTAGCTGGCTCTAGATTCTTTGCTGCCCTGGCCTCTTTCAGAATTCCCCAAATCCTATTTTCCCAGTCACTGCCTAGTTCTCTTCCTCTCTTGGGGCTACCCTTATAAATTAGAAATTTAGGCTGCTTGTACCTGCTGTGTAAAGGATGACTCACATTACAGGGAATGGTTTTTAGCATAAAAATGATCTGTGGAATAAGGTTTTAGAGTCCTGAGGAAAGGAATGTAGAGCACAGAAACACCTTGGGCCAATAAACTTGTCCTCCTCCAAGAGAAGAGACAGGATAAAAAGCTGACACAAATGTAGAAACATTTCTTGGCAAATGTGGAGAAAGAAGTTGGGAGGGTTCATACCAAAGTTTTATTATTACTTAAATCAGCCCCTTGAAAACTCGGGGATAGCAGCAGGCTTCTACTTGGGTAATTAGAGGTGCTATTTCAGGTGGTATCTCCTTTTAGGCCTCATTTTATTTAAATATCTATCTTTAGCTTGCACCAACGTTTTGAGCAAGACATTCTTTTGAGGGCTCCTTGCCATACTTCCTGGAAAGGAGGCCCTGGCTGATTTCTGAATCCTGCTGTTTACTGAACTGAGTATTAACATTCTCTGAGGGGAGAAGTCCATTCAGTTTCCTAAGAGAATCTATAAAGAGACTTAGAAAATTTTTCTTTAAAAAGATCATGATGAACTATAAGCTAACCAGACACCAGGAAAAGAGGCAGTATATCCAGAGGATTAATTACTTAAGAACCAACTTTAAAGAAAAAAAAATCAATCTTTTTGCCAGATGCAATGGCTCATGCCTATAATCCCAGCACTTTGGGAGGACGAGGTGGATGGATGGCTTGAGCTCAGCAGTTTGAGATTAGCCTGAGCATCATGGCAAAACCCCATCTCTACTAAAAAATACAAAAATTAGCTGGCATGGTGGTGCATGCCTGTAGTCCTAGCTACTTGGGGGGGCTAGGGCAGGAGAATCATCTGAGCTCAGGAGATTGAGGCTGCAGTGTCCTGTGATCATGCCATTCTCATATGGGCAACAGAGCAAGACCCTGTCTAAAAAAAGAAAAAAAATGTTTTGAATTAAAGAAAATTCTAGAATGCATTGAACTCTTCACTTTCTCTTGGAAGGAGGGAACTAAACATACATGCATCTTTTCTTTGTCTGTCTGTGGGCCCAAATCCTCCTATATTCATTAGCAATCAGACTGAGCTGTGATCGTGTGTGACTGTGTTAAAAAGGTTTTTCTTTCCTGGTTTGCTAGGGTGTGAGTTTTAAGCGCAGGAACTTTCCGGCCCTCCGGCCAGGTAAAGCTGTTTGTTTCCTGCCCAAAAGCCAAGCAGGGCACTTTGTTTTCAAATTTTTCACCACTGGCCTTTGGAGGACGGCTTTCTAACTTGGGTTGTAAAACAAGTAACCACTCCGGTATTGGAGTTAAAGATTAATTATCAGAGGAAGTTTTAAAGAACTCCTCTCATTGGACAAGAACACAAATGGGAAAAAAATAACTTAAGGGTTAAAACTTTAGTGGCTCCTACCTGAACAAATTCCCTCTCTGTGTTCCTTCCCGCAACAGCGGAGGAGGTGGCTTTTTTTTTTTTTCTATCTAATAAATCGCTCTTTGACAAAACTGTTTGGGTCCACAATTTCTATTCCGATGGTAAGCTCACCTTGCCTCCGGGTCCCTTTCCCCACTCTTCAGGGTTAAAAAGGCCAAAAGCCTACAAGCTGGCAACCGTTTCCGTTTCCGTGGTGGTTTCGCAGTTAAAATTCCTGGTTTTCACCCAGGAAGCCAGGACTCGACTCCCAGGGTAGGAACCAGGCAATCCAGTTAAAGTTTTACTCCCTGAGTAACATGTGTTGGTGAGCCAGCTGGGAGACATCGGTCTTCAGAGCAGTGAATGATATTGGGCCCCTTTTGCTTGCTAATCTTTCCTTTCCCTTCTTCTAAAATTGTTAAGAAGGTGAAGACCGGGAGCCTGTCGGCCACTTAAAAGCGATTAGTATGGCTGCTGGACTCAAGACATGGGTGTCAGACTTTCTGGGAAAGGGCTCTCTAATAACCCCCAGCTCTTTGGAACTGGGAGCATTGGTTAGCTCCGAGCCAATTTTCCTTTCTTACTGCTGTTTCTTTCTCTGGGCCAAGCCAAGGGATGGCTAGGGGCAAAGAGCAACAGTCCCAAACTCCTGGCTCAATCTGGTTGAGGTTTTGGCCTTGCTTAGACCCCCTAAGAAAAAGCCGCCTATGTGAGCAATGCCTAGCCTTTCAGCCCTTGACCTACTGGGTCCAGATATCTGTGAGGCAAACTTCTTCCAGGCTGTTTCCTCTAAAATATGTCCTACACATGAGGCCATTACCCTTCTTGCTAGGCTCTTGGGGTGGCAATCCATGGACCGTTGCCCATGGTGCCCTCAGGCTTATGCCAGTGAGGACCTCCTACAGTATAAATACACAGGGCCAGTTCCCTTAGTCCACTGTGCTAGGCTATGTCCTATCAGTGGGTACTGGAGGCTATAGGACATTTTGTTTTCTGCCACCCACAATTTCCCAATCCAATTGAATGGTGCCAGGATCCAATGACGTACAATTTGTCCTAGGATTGGATCTCTGTATGGCAGAACTTTTCTATCTAAAATACCATAGTCAAACCTGGTCTGAGACTCAATAGTTAATTACAGGCCCACATCCCTATGGCACATTCCTATAATGGAAAGTGGGGAAGAAGGCTTGGGTCCCAAAGGCATTGTTCTGGCCTTGGCCATGCAGCCAGCCATTACCTTCTTTACGACTATTGTGCTTAGAGGCCCTTCCCAAGGAATTTATCCTCCTGGGGCAGTTTTATGGCCAGGCCTGTGTTAATTGGAGCTTGCTAGGGAATATAAATGTCACCCATCACCCAAGCCTCACTGGCTTAGTTCTTCAAGGGTGTGGCAGTACAGGGCCACTAACCCCAGCAGTCCCCATGTCCTTAAAGGTGGCCAAAAAGGACATTAGACAGTGAGGGTATGCCCATGACGCCAGTGAGCGTGATTAAACCGGGCACATGGGGAAGGCCCAGCTGCTCCTACCTCAACAAATTCCCTCTCTGTGTCCCCTCCCACAACAGCATGAGAGCTGTCTTTTCTCTATGTTTAATAAATCACTCTTTTGCAAACTCTTTGGGTCCACAATTTCTATTCCAACAGTAAACTTGCCATGCCTTTTGAGGCCCCTTTCCCCATTTTTGGGGGTTAAAAAGGCCAAAAGCCTACAAACTGGCAACGGTTTCTGTTTCTGTGGTGGTCTAGCAGTTAAAATCCCTGGTTTTCACCCAGGCAGCCTGGGCTCAACTCCTGGTATGGGAAACAGGCAATCCGATTAAAGTTTTACTCCCCCAGTAACAATAGGAAAAGTCTCAGGGGTATTAATGTTTCAGTGCTAACCATGTAATTGCCCAACAGATATTCCTTGCAAGAGGACAACTTCAACCCCCTGTGATTTTATCTCCAACCCGATCAGTCAGCACTCCCTACTTTCTGATAGCCCTACTAACCAAATTATCCTTAAAAATCCCCATCCCTGAGTTTATGGGGAGACCGATTTGAGTAATAATAAAACGCTAGTCTCCTATACAGCTGTTTCTGCATGAATTAAACTCTTTCTCTATTGCAATTCCCCTATCTTGATAAATCAACTGAATTTAGGCAGCAGGCAAGGAATATCTGTTGGGCAATTACATGGTTAGCACTGAAACATTAATACCCCTGAGACTCTTCCTATTGTTACTGGGGGAGTAAAACTTGCTAGGGAATATAAATGTCCTCTTGCATTGAGTCAGTTCCTGGGTGGGAGCCACAAAAGTACATGAGCCAGTTTATTGATCTGGGTGGTGCCAGCTTATCCATCAAGTGCAGGGTCTGCAAAATATCTGAAGCACTGATCTCAGGTTTTACAATAGTGATATTATCTGAGGAGCATTTTGGGAGGTTCAAAATGCTGCAGCATGATTCTTGAACCGTAAGTTCTAATCTTGTAGCTAGTTCATTAGTCTTGCAGAGGCAGTCTAGTCCCCAGGCAGAAATGGGTTTTGTTTTGGGAAAGGGCTGCTATCGTCTTTATTTCAAAGTTAAACTATAAACTAGGTTCCCCCCAAAGTTAGTTTGTCCTATACCCAGGAATGAACAAGGACAGCTTGGAGGCTAGAAGCAAGATTGAGTTGGTTAGGTCAGATGTCTTTCACTATAATAATTGTCTCAGTTATAATTTTTGCTAAGGTGGTTTCACCCAGTCTTCCATTAAATGGCACAAGGCTATGGAGTATTAGTTGGCCATTGTGTCAGCTATTTAAATTTTTTGGCTTTTACTGTTGGGTATGCTCTGTATAGCCTGTAATATGTGTATATGTAGATAAATCAATAGTAATACATGTTGCTCTAAACTCTAATGATAGATTATTATTATACTAAGCATTATTTTTCTCAAAATTGGTCATGAGCTTTATTATCTTTCCTGTATTTAAGCAGACACAACCATAGATACAACCTGAAATATTGTTTTTAGACTATGATTGGTGACTGCGTAACTTTTAATTCCTCTTCTTTTGGTACCAACAAGTGGAGGTCACCATTTTCTTCAAATAACACTAGGGGTCCATGCCAGTAATTGATTTTGTCATCAGTACTTTTAGTATCACTTTAAATGAATGCTCCTACATAGGAATTTAATTGGATTTAATAGGAGTACATAACAAGTAAAAACATATTTACTGAAGATTAACCACAATGGAGATATAAATCCATTATGAATAAACCCTGATAAATATTTTTAGAATATTAAATTATATGTAAACAATGTATATAATTTTAAGTAAATCCAGATCTTTAGCTATATTTGCTATTGTCTTTTCTAAGTAAACATAGCTGTTTATTATAACTAAACTCCATCTTCATTTTATTAACTGGTACAATACAGTTTAGGGTTGGGAAGGAAACATCCTCACCCTTAATGTTAAAGCAGACTTTCTCCGTCAGTAAGTCTAGGATGGGACCTGAGAATCCATATTTTTAACTATTTTCTGGGTGATGTGGCTGGTCTGGGAACCACACTTGGAGAAGCACTGAGGTCAAGAATTATCTTGTTTTAAGATTGAAGACAGATGTTTCACTTTTTCTGCTCTAATCTAATGTCTAGTCTTAACTAAAATCCATACTCACAGGTTGAATATGGCCACACATATTTTTTGTCACTGTCCCCATTGAGAGGCATGGGTTATTTCTTTTACCCTTCAATCTAGACTAGTTTTGTGATTGCTTAATCAATAAAATGCAGAGAAGTGATGTTTTAACAGGACCAGCAGCTTTTGTCTCTTCCCTCTTGGACCCAGCTGCCGTGCTGTGGGTAAGCCCAAGCAAAAAGATCCCCATGGAGGAGAACTGAGGCCACTGGCTAATAGACTGGTTGAGCTCTTGGGCATTGGGACTGACTTGCCAGTCATGTGAGTGAGCTGTCCTGGAAGCTGAGCTGCACCAGCTTACACAACACAGAGCAGAGACAAGCCATCCCTGCTGAGCCCTACACAAATTGCAACCAGAATAAATAACATTACTGTTGCTTTACACTGTTTGGGATGGTATATTTTACCAAGATAACAAAAATTTACCTGTCCATAAGCTTTTCAAGATAAGTCAAGCATAGATTTAGATTTTTCAGAATTTGTGTTATAACATCAAAAGAAAAATGTGAAGTGATATTTTATGAATGGGCAAAGGTTTGTTTCAGAATTTGGCTTTTCAATGGCTTTATTCCCCACCGGCAGAGGTTGACTTTCTGTGGACAAAATAAGTAACTATCAAGAAAGGTATCATTTCAGGGTGTTGGGAAGGTCTTTTTCATTTCTTAACATATGCTCTCATAGGGTCACTGATGCCTCCATTTTGATAATTATAACTTAATTTTGTTGCCTTGCATAAATGAGACTTTGCTATTAAAATGTAAAGAACAATGATGATTTAACACTTTAATGTTTAGTAGCCATTTACCACATACTATTGTGCCCCATTTGTTCTTCCCTAAGAGTAGGTACATCTGGTTTCTTCACAGTGGGCATGTGCAGCCCCTCATAACCACAATCAGGTGCCTTATGTGTATTGTGCAGGAATTTTGCTCTTTTCAGTATAGACCATGTTAGAAATGGAAATTCTCAGGTCTTACTTCAAACTTACTGAATCAGAAACTCTGGAGGGGAAACCCGCCAGCAGCCTGTGTTTTAACAGTTCCTCCCCCTGATTCTGATGCATGCTAAAATTTGAGACTCACTGATGTGGGGTAAACAGCGCTTTTAGTATCAACTTTATTGGAAGAAGCAATGAAGTTGAAAATACATTTACTCATGGAATCAAAGCCATACTTGAAAGATTTACACTACTGATCAAAAAACTTACACAACTTTTAAAATGCATGGCCATAAATAGCATACTTAGCAATTATCATTTATGTAAGCATAGAATTTATTTGGTGTTTACAATTTGATCACATAGTTTATACTGTGTCAGTTTCAATGTGACCTTAGACATCCATTTCATGAAAATAATATATTGTGTGCTTTGTAATATGTTCCGACTGTGTTTTTGTTACAATAATCAGAAAGTAAAGCAGTATTCTTATAATAAGAGATGTTTAACTCAGTTCAACAGCTTATTGCCCAGAATACCTATTGTGTGCAAAATAGTCTACTGTGCACTGCAGGGGACTGAAAGATTTCAATGAAGTATGGTTGGTGTAATAAAAACAGAATAGAAATCACTTCAGTCCTAGGTAGACTATCAGTAGTGTCAGAAAAAAAGTACAGAGTATTTCAAAGATTTTCAAAATAAAAACTTCAAAAATCTAGCTGGAGAGACAAAGAAGCTTTCTTAAGGAATTCAGTGCAGCAATAAAAACAAGACTCCCTTACAGTAATATAGCAATTCATACCGTATCAAACAGCTTTGCACATGTACTCTTATGTGACTCTTGCATTATGTAGGGCAGGGATTCTCAAAGTGTGTTCCCCAGACCAGAGGCATCAGTATCTCCTGGGAGCTTGTTAGAAATGCAGATTCTCAGTTCTCACTTCAGCTTTACTGAATCAGAAACCCTGGGGTGGTGAGACCCACCAGAAATCTTAGTTTTAACAGATTCTTCCCCAATTCTGATGCACGCCAAAGTTTGAGAACCACTGACACAGAATAAACAATGTATTAATACTTTTGGTTTCAAATATGATTAAATGAATTATTTAAGTTGAATCTACACACGTTTCTAAAACTACACCTGGAAATCAAATCCCAAATCCACATTATTGTATGTCTAATATGTAACTTTCATTTGAATTGCATCTTGAAGAATGGGTAGGATTTTCACAGGTAAAGAAGATTGAGTATTAGAGAGCGTGGAGGAGGCTGGAGTTATTTCAACAAGGTGGAAAATTATCTTTGAGATTTCAAAAGATCGATTTGAGGAAACTGGCTTTTAGGCACTTTCCCCCCATAAAATATCCTAGGATGTTTATTTTGCTTGTCTGTATTTCTCATTGAATAAATGCAGAGATAACTCTTTGGGTTGAAATTCATTTCCTTCAAATGTTTGGGCCTTTACAAACCTTATGCTTCCTTTTCTTGCTATGCTACTTTAAGAATAAACCTTAAGAGACAGAGACTAATCCTATTTATTTCTTTACTCCAAAAATGACATTTTTCAAATTTGTAAGTGACTTATAATAAGGGATCCTAAGCTCATCACATGCAGGGATTTCATGCCTTTGGTTTTCAACTAGTGGAAATCAGAGATAAATTTGGGCCAGTTCCAACAGATGAGGCAGGGACCTCTAACACCCATTGGGGATAGCCTGCTATTCTCACTGCACTGAAAGCACTAAGGCTCATCTGGGACATTTTGATGATTGATAACTTGGACAAAGATTCTTAAAGGCAGAGCCTTAAAAAAGGAAATTAGTTCCTAGTCATTTTACTGTAACACTGTTGATATGGAATAAATTTGGCCTGATTTAAGTTTTCAGTTGGATATTGATTTTGACTTTTATCAACCATTTTAATAACTTTTAAAAAATCTTTAAAAATTTTATTTCCTTTTTACATATAGTAAAATGAGCTCTTTATGGTGTACTGGTCTATGAGTTTGACAAACACATATAGTTCTACAATTACCTTCATAATCCAGATATAGGACCATTCTATCACCTCAAAATATTCCCTCACATTGCTCCTTTGTAGTTAACCCTTTGGACTCTCTCCAGTCCCTGGCAAACAGAGTCTGTTTTCTGTTTCTATAATTTTGCATATTCTGATGATCTTATAAGTTGTATCATTTAGAAGATAGACTTTGGAATGGCTTATTTTATTCAGATAATGCATTTGAAACGTTTCTCTTTTTGACAAGTAGTATTCCATTGTATGTTTGTACCACAGCTGGTTTATTTATGAATTGTTGGACATTCGGTCACTTCAATTTTGAACAATTATAAATAAAGCGGCTATAAACATTTGTGTACACTTTTCATGTGAACATAAATTTTCATTATTCTTGGGTAAATACCTCGGAGTGATATTACTGGGTCATATCGTAAATATATGCTTAACTTTATAAAAGACTCAGTTTTCCAATGTGGCAGGAGTATTTTACATTCCCACCAGCAATGTATGAGAATTTCTGATGCTCCACATCTTTGCCATTATTTGGCGTTACCTTTAAAACTTTTAAAAAATTTAGCTATTCAAATAAAGGAATGGTGGTGTCTCATTGTGGTTTTAATTTGGATCTCTTTAGTTGCTAATGATGTTAAGCAATTTTTGATGTACATATTTGCCATTTGTATATCATTTTGGTGAAAAGTCTATTCAAATCCTTTGCATAATTTTCACTGGGCTGTTTTTCTATTATTGAGTTTTGAGGATTTTTTTATATATGATACAGTTAGGCTTTGTGTCCCCACCCAAATCTCATCTTGAATTCTAATACCCTGGTGTTGAGGGAAAGATGTGGTGGGAGGTGATTGAATCATAGGGGTGGTTCCCCTCATGCTATTCTTGTGATAGCGAGGGAGTCTTCACAAGACATCTGATGGTTTTATAAATCGCAGTTTCCCCGGGCTTTTCACTCACGCTCTCTCACCTGCTGCCATGTGACAAGGTCCAAGCTTGCTTCCCCTTTGGCCATGATTATAAGTTTTCTGAGGCCTCCCCAGCCGTGCAGAATTGTGAGTCGATTAAACCTCTTTCCTTTATAAATTACCCAGCCTTGAGTATTTTTTTTACAGCGCTGTGAAAACAGACTCGTACAATATATTCTCCATACATCTTTTTTAGAGACATGCTTTGCAAATAATTTTAGCAAATGTTTGGAGACTTAACACATTCCTCTTTTTTGCTCTGTGATATGATAAAAACCTCATGGTCTTGTCCTAAGTTGTTGAACTGTTACATCACCTGGACTATAACTGCATCACAATACAATTTCCAATAAGCCAGCTCTCTCCTTTTGATTTCTTAATAAAGTATTGGCATTCAGATTGAAACCAGATGTACAAGGTCTCAGAAATGTTATGTAATGTGGTGGCAGAGGCCTGGGGAAATAGAAAGGCTAGAATTAAAGGAATGAGCCACATGCTCTTGAGCATATTAAGAAGCAATTTGACATGATCCATTTGTGGGGTACCTCTCATATGTTATAAATACTTTTGGTGCAATTGGTAGAATGTCTCATGAGGGGTTATGCATAGTGGTACAAGAACAACTGGATTTGGGTATATACCGGTGAGTCCCAGTTAACCTCTCAATACTGTCATTGCATAGACATTCTTCTGGTCACCAAATTATCTTTTTTTTAAAGGTTTTGTTGTCTTATCTTCAATTACTGATAACTTAGATTCTTAGACTTTTAATTACCCTATGGCCTAAATGTCATAATCTTCACTCATTTGTAAAGATACTGATATTGTTGGAGGGTGAGCACTGTGAAATGGCTTCCTTGTGAAAAGTAAAGGCTTCATTTTTTATATGACTGTTTTCATACCTATCTCCCTTGGCCTTACCTCTACTTGAATAAAGTTCAATCAGATCTTGGAAGTATTTGGAGCAGGGGTGCAGTGTGTTGCTGTCAGTGATTGCTGTAGGCAGCACACTTCAGTGCTCAAGAGAACTTCTATTTGTTCTTCCCCAGCTATGCCCAGTTGAACCAATGTCTCCAACTACTAAGTCCAGTTGCTCTCTCTCAACAAGTCTGGCCCTGAAAAAAAGCAGTGTGTGTGGTGCCACCTGCTGGTCATGTCTGTCTTATGCCTGGGTATGTTCCCTGGGCAACTGCATGTTCCTCCAGTTTGGTCCTGAATACTATCTTTGTGTTTATATGACTGCATTCTTCTTCTCTGTGTGAGTGGTTTTTTAAATTTTTTTTATTTTTTATTTTTTTTTATTTTTAACTAGACTCTTACCCTCCCCTAAAGCTGACTGAAGATTGAACATGCTGTCCAACTGTTACCAGTCTCATTTGCCAGGACTAGTTCTTGCATCTCATGTGTTCCACACCTGGCTTAGATCTTGCTCCTGAATCAGGTAGGCCTGCGGAACCTGTAATGCTCCGGCCATTCCATCTCCACTGAGTCCTGCAGAGGGATGTTTATTCAGAACATAGGCCCCCTCCACCCACCTAATGTCTGTCACTCTTGGAAGGCAGTGGTTATATATTGGTGGTTGACCAATTTCCTGCTTTTCAAAGGACCACAGATGTTGATTTTTCTCTTTAAAGCTTTTGGAAAGCAAACCACTTACTACTTAAACAAGAGAAGATTTATTACATTTAACCAAAAGGATAAAATGTTTCTATAGGAATCCTCTACACATCAGCAAAAGTATCATCCCAGCTGCAGCTGAGTCAGCTGTCAATGCCTTCCGGAGCATCCCTCCTTCTACCACCTCTGTGCAGTAACTGTGGGTCCAGGTTTTACCCCTGCAGAACATAACCATGAAAGAACAGTCAGATGTCAGACACCCCTGCATTCCTCTGCTGAAATGACCTCCCACAATGCAAGCCAGTTTCTTAATGCAAGTCAGTTTTATGGGTTTTGCTGCCACTCAGGCTGGCGCTTGGCCATTTATTCGTTGGTCACTGTGAGCACAGTATCCAAATGTTCCTCAAGTTATCAGAAAGCAAGGAGAAAGCAGTGAAGTCAGATATTGGTTGTATTTCAGGCATCAGTTTAAATCTGGGATTACTTGCAGGTATGGAGTTCTCAAACAAGTTAGACTATTTGTGTACTTCAAGGGTTAGGAAGCCTATACATTTCCTTTAAGAAAAATGGAATTTTTCACTTAAAAAAATCTCTTATCGAGATATGCTTTCAATTTCTTCCTATTTGGGAATGAAATTCAGTTTTTCTGCTTTCAATAACCACTTGGAACCTTATAGGGTACAGTGGATTTATCAACTCAGACATATAGAATCCAAAATATGTGTGTGTGTGTAGGTGTGTGCACATGCATGTATATGCACGTCTGTGTTATTTGTTGGAAAGAGCCCTTGAAGTCTGTTAAAAGCCTTATAGAATTAAACCCTGCAATTGTTACTGTCTAGGAAATCTTATGTTTCTATAGTCTTTTAGTCTATAGATGCGGCTGTTGGCTGAGTTTGAGCCCAGCTTGTTCAGACCCTTCTGAAAAACCTGATGAGTACCATTCATTAGCCACTCCCAAAGCAGTAAACTAGAGATGGGCTGGTGTTCCTGGTCCAGCCTCTTCCTCCTCTGCCTTCTTTCTCAGTAAGCCTGTATTGCAAAGGTCCTGGGAAGGTCAGGGAAGGGGAACACTGAAATCCACTTGACCGTTATTCATTTGACTATCTGCTATGATATTTGTGGGATCATTGGCAACAAAGGTCATTTTGCAACCAGGTTTGAGTTCTATTTCGTCTCCTTCATACCTTCCTCCTCTTCCCTTCTTTTGGGAAAAAAAAAGTTAACCATTTATATTTTTGCATGACAGCCCAACAAATTCCAAATGCTCGCCGACTGGACTGCATTTGTTCTCGCTTAAAATGAAAGGAAGTCTGTTAAGTACCCTGGACAAATTTAGACATTCACTACTTTATGCACTGGAAGAATAACAATGAGAAATATGGTCCTGCTCTTTAGTTGCTAAAATGGTAATGCCTGGGTATATTTGAAAAATAGGAATAAAGATATAGCTTTTAACTTTTCGTTCTAAAATGAGATCAAAGCTAGGTAGAACAGTGGAGACTTAGGGTGGTTCCTTACCTTTCATTACTCTATCTCAGTCTCACTAGAGTCTTCATTTAAACATTTAAATGAAGACTGATTCTTCCTCTGAAGATTTTGGGATAAGGATCAACAATCTGTTTTTTTCTAAAGCAGTGCTCCTACGTGATTCTCAGGGTCTTTCAAATTCAAGAGACACTGTCCTAAAGGAGCTAAGCCTGAGTCTTACGGCGTTGGGGTAGTAAAAGGATTTCAGTGATCACCACTTCCCCTCATTTATCAGATCCATAGTCTAGGGTACAGTGAGTGCCTGGGACCTGCTAGGGTTATCCTTCTCACTGGTCGAGAAACTATTCTTGAGAACTTGGGTTTCCAAACTCCTGGCAAAGTGTAGGGTGCCTTTTCTGCCACACCACCGGAAGATCACCAGGGTGGATGTACACACCTGGTGCCTTCGTGGAGATCAGAGAAGGACCAGCAACAATGTGTTACTCTGAGAGAATGTGCCTTTACAATAATATCCAACTAGCAGCTCACATGATCACCCAGCACCTCAACAGGGCCATCCACCTCAGAGGGCTGGACAGATGGCACCGATTAATTTTTCATGCCTGTTCCCAGAAAGAGATGGTGTTGGCCATCTTCAGTCTTGTCAACATCTCTTTCCTGAGGCTTCTTTCTCCTTTCTTTGTATTTACATCTAGGGAATTACTCATATAGATTGTGAATATTGGGCAAAGATTGTATTTGATTTTACATTCTGTATACAGCCAAAGATAGGTCCTCAGAATATGGGGAAAATAATACAAAATTAGCTTTTTCTCCTCTTTTGACTCAACTGAATTTTACCATATGCTCTTTAACTCTAGTATCTGTAAGTTATTGCTGGGATATCTGGTATCTTTAATGGAGAAATCCATTTATTTTAAGGACATGTATAAAAATAAGGGAAAAAATCATTTACAGAGAGTATAAAAATCTGTTTAGCTGCTTTGAATACATTATATGTATTATATAAGTGGTAGAAATATAGAGTACTAGGGCTATTCATTATTTTAAAAATGAACCCAAGTTTTCATCCCCTTCAAATAAGTATTCCTGGAAATTAACCTGTGAGTTATATTAAAAAACAAACAACAAACCCTACTTTATTTTTGATTCCAAACTCTATGATATTGATTATTCATACCACTACTCAAATTCCAAGTGACTTTTGAAAGGGGTTCCAAGAATCAAATTTGCCTGGGAACACACGGGTTTAAAATATTTAAATGCATGTGTTGCAGGTGTCGGGGAAATACAGTTCTGCCAACACCAGACCCACATGAAACGTACAGAAAAGGAAGAAACCATTTATTACGGGGTGAGCATTATCAGATTTACACACACATCTAGCAGCGTCTATAAAGTCTGGACAGAACTGTACACAAATTGATAGAGTAAAGTAGAAAAAAGGACAATTAAAATGTCTCATCTATTTGACAGATAAATTGATATGCACCTTGTGATTGTCTCTATACACCTCCCATGTTAATTTTGGATGCATGTATTTATAGTTCCAAGGGTCAGAAGGCTTGTGACCTGCTTTAAAATCAAAAGTTCTGTGGCCTCTTAGTTTTCAAGGAGACACGCTAAAGAGGGGAGAGCGAGAGGCATCCACATCCTTATTAAAAAACGTTTCGTCATTTTACACTTACATGTGCCTTGAAACGATTCCCTAAGAAATGTTCCAGCAGTGGTTTGAGCAAAATCTGTATGATTGTAAGCAGGATGTCACCTACTGGGGTGACTATTTGGAAAAAAACCCACTAGTTCAGTTATCAAAGTCTCAATATGTTTACTTAAAAAGTCAGTTCCAGTCCTACTTTGCATTTGGACAGAATTGCTCAATGTGAATGCTCATTTAAAAAGTCATTTTGCTGAGTCACTTATTCAGTGAAAACCCAAGGGAGTTAATTACCCAGTGGGAGTAGAGGCTGCGAGGGCAGATGACTCGATTTGCTCACGGAAAGGAGATGGAAGTGAAGGCTCGGCTTGAGGAGCTGCCTGGGTAGGGTTTTCTGAAAGACAAGGAGTCCAGACACTTCCCAACCCTAAGGAAGTGCTGCTCTTTTGTTTTAATGCTGTGACTTTGACTAACAGCTGAGTGGAAGCTGTGAGGTAAAGTGCCAAAACTAGAGAAAACAGAGGTAGAGGATTTGCCAACAAATAGAAAACATTAACATTTTCTTTTAAGCAAGCAGTGACATGGGAGGCAGCCTTATTGATGTTATGCTGGTTTGTTTTTCACTTTCTTTGATATACTCAGCTTTTTATTTTTTTATCTTTTGAGATGGAGTCTTGCTCCGTCACCCTAGGCTGGAGTGTAGTGGCGTGATCTCGGCTTGCTGCAACCTCTGCCTCCTAGGTTCAAGCAATTCTCCTGCCTCAGCCTTGTGAGTAGCTGGGACTGCAGGTGCCCACCACCACACCCAGCTAATTTTTGTATTTTTAGTAGAGACCAGGTTTCACCATATTGACCAGGCTGGTCTTGAATTCCTGATCTCAGGTGATCCACCTGCCTCACCCTCCCAAAGTGCTGGAATTATAGGCGTGAGCTACTACACCTAGGCTACCCAGCTTTTTAGAGCCCCTCTATCCCATAAAATTTTCTGTGATGATGCAGATGTTCTATATCCGTGCTGTCTAATATATATCCAGTGGCCACGTGTGATGATTGAGCACTTGAAATGTGGATCATGTGACTGAGGAACTCAAGATATAATTGTGTTTAATTTAAGTAATTTATTTTTTCTGAGATGGAGTTTCGCTCTAGTTTTCCAGGCTGGAGTGCTATGGTGCAATCTCTGCTCACCACAACCTCTGCCTCCCGGGTTTAAGTGATTCTCCTGCCTCAGCCTCCCAAGTAGCTGAGTACAGACATGGGCCACCATGCCTGGTTAATTTTGTATTTTTAGTAGAGATGGGGTTTCACTGTGTTGGTCAGGCTGGTCTCCAACTTCTGACCTCAGGTGATCCACCTGCCTTGGCCGCCCAAAGTGCTGAGATTACAGGTGTGAGCCACTGCACCTGGCCTTGTGTTTAGTTTTAATTAACATAAATTTAAATAGTCACAAGGGCCCAGCAGCTACCATATTGCATAGTACCTTGGAAAGAACCAAGTCCTTCCATAGTTCCTGGAAAGTACTTATACTATTTTTATAAAGTAAATTCTGCTCATTTATTTTTTTCTTCCACAGCCATATTGTTAACTGAAAACACTCAAAGTACAAGTATTAGTATTTTTTTTTCTCGCTTGTTCCAAGCAACTTTTCCCTGTGTCTGCAGTGTTAGAGGCCACAAAGGTCAATCTCATCCTCTAGGACAGGACTCAGTGGGAAGCCTGATTGCCTGGTGATACTAGGCTTTTTAAGACTTGATGGCACCCACCCTGATCAAGAGCTAGTAGAGCTGACATGTCTTAGCAACTTAGCAGACAGAGAAATCACCTCTCAGTTGGCTTTGGTCATTTCCCCTTGTGTTCTCTATCTCTCTTCTGAGAAGACTCTGGGGAAGTGAAGAATTGCACTGCTCATGCTGTGGGGCTCTGGCACAGAATTCTGGCTGTTGGGGAAGCAGATGTGCTGCGGGAGGTGTTTTTCAAGGAACTGCATATGGGCCAATGTTGGAGGAGGACTTATCTTTTTAGATGGGATTCTTTCCCTAACACAAAAATGCTGGCTCTTTTCTCTATAATTTGCCTGTGAGATTTAATATCTCTTTCAACACACGGCCATGTGTTTAGCATACACAGGTTGAATAAAGACACAAAACATAATTACTTTCATTTCAAATCCTGCTGGCTTTATTTATATTCCTTAAACAAACTAGAAGGACACTTAGGGGTGCTGTGACATTATTTCTTCATTTCACTAACATCTATGCCAGAGACCCAGGAAGTAGGAGTGTCTTTTGTGGGGTCGGGGTTGCATGGCTGGTTCCTACAGAGCATGGATTTAGTTGGTAAAGTCTTGAAATTGATTTGAATTTGATTATATTGTCTTAATCATGAAAATATGATATATTTGATTTAAGGGTAGTATATTAATAATATTGATCCTAATCTCCCCAAGAAATTGGGAAAGGCCTTTGCTTTAATTTTTTTTCAAGGCAGCAATCCTGTAGTGAAATCCTGCATGTATAAGAAAATTGCTAGGGCTATAACTTCTGCCTGGTGTCATTACCCTCATTAATATCAGAGTCTTGATAATAAAAACCCCAGAGCTAGGACTTCTGGCCCAATGTTGGGAAATAAATTCAGCAACTTTGACTTTAGTGACCCAGAGAGTCCACCCATTCAAAGGTGACTCATTATATTCAGTGAAATTCCTGAACCAAAGGGAAAGCCTCTGTCTCACTGGAAACAGGGCCCCTCTCATGACTGTTGCTTATTAGAACTGAACTGAACTTCTCAGAGAACCCCACAGCCCTCTGCTAAAGAGAGGCATGTGTTGTGGGAGTTACTTCTTTGGTTACCCATCCATCTGAATGCTGCCTTTGATCTCAGCAGAGAAGCTTGCTACTTACTACTTCTGTGAGTTTACTAGCCGTCTTAGCCTGTGTTCTATTTGTGTTTTCATGATTTTATCACCTAACTCTATTCCATCTAAGTTCCTATTTCCTCTTTCCTTTTCCTGCCTTGCTCTTGGTTGTGTCCTTTGTTCAACCCTCAGCGTACACCTGTGTTCCGGATGAGTCCATCTTACATCCTGACCCAAAATAGGGGAACCTTATTGTGAAGCCTTTCTCTGGCTTCCTGCCTGCTCTTCTGTGGCCTGCCTGGCAGCCTGTCTCTGCCACAGAAAGGAGATTCTGATTCCTTGTCTTCGGCCTAGTCCCCATAAATGTTTTTCTAATGCTTTTCTAGATAAAAAGGAAAGATGACTACTCCATAATCCTGCCCCTTTATTTTCTCCCTCCCAGCTGCTGGTCTGGAGGAGAGAACGCTGGATGCAGGAACACTTTGGCACAGGCTCCTAGGATCCTGGGATCAGGACATAATAAATTTACTCTGAATAAATGGTAATGAGGGTTCTTATTTGCATATGTTCTCATCTATTTTTCTCCAAGCACTTTCATATTCATTATTCTATTTGCTTTTCTTGATCTGGAGTAAAGAAATTACTAGATCGCAAATCAAAGTAGAAGCTGAAACAGAAACAATCCAAGTCTTTGCACTTGCTGAGTTTAGAGATTTAACACTGGCCTTTTTAATATGGTATTTCTGCAAACTTGTTACTTCTGCTGCTTTCCTTGTTTCGTTAATATCATAACATACCCCATTACCCAATTTAGAAACCTCTGAATCATCTTCTATTCCTATGTCTGCCTACTCACATCTATCAGTCATCAACTTTTCCTCTTTTTTTCTTTTTCTTTTTTTACTCTATCCTCCAAATATTTTTCCAGTCTGCCCTTTCTCTACTTCTCTGAGAGGCAGTAAGGGTGTAATTCTGGTCTTTCCCATATATTACTCAGACAGTTAAAACTGCCTTCTAATGAGGTCTTCCCCTGCCCCACCTGTTAAGCAAGTTTAATGTAGGCATTTGCAATACTGCTTTTAGGGTAGCCAAAATTGTCTTCTCAAACATATTTCAAAATTTCTCTCCTCTCCTTGAAGCCTTTATGACCAACAGGATATGTCTAAACTCTTCGGCAAGACCATCTCCAGTGTTCCTTATTGCACGTATCCATCACACAGCCCAGTCTCCATCAAAGGATCTTTCGAATACCATCCGGGCCGTACTGAGCTTTTGTGTAAGCTTTTCTTACAACCAAAAGGCTCACCCACTACTGTGAAAAAGATTCCTCCTTAGACTTCAAGATATAACTTAAATTTTCCCTCTGCAAACCTGTCCTCACTCCCTCTCCCAGACAGTGGCAACTTTCCCCTAGATTCCAAGTCCATTGTCCATTCTGCACCGTTCTCTCTTGTCACTTGGGTGAGGCATATACTTACTGTTGTACTTATCTAACTCAAAGCCAATGGATGGGAGTGAAGCTATTCTTACTCCTGTAACTCTTACATTCCACTTGCCATTTTCTTGCTATCACACCAGCCTTCATAAGTGCTGATATACTGTCTAGCAGATATTAAATATGCATTAAAGGTTAATTTTCTTGTCCACTCAAAAAAGTAAAGTGACTGTCATTTATTTAGTGATTAGTCACTGTGCTCTATGCATCTTATTGAGACTTAGTATTATTTCCATACTCTTTATAAGGATAATAAGGTTTCTTATCTTTTTGCTTTTTCTTCCAGGACATTGCAAAATGATTCATCACTCAATATAACAAATTAACTTGCTATAAATTGTTTATTGATTCTGTTGCGTGATTGTGTTCTTCTCTAGCATGATATATCCACTCATTAGGAACCTTTCAAGATTTTCCCTTAAACAGTGACATTAATGATTGTATAGTGGTGGGGCAGTGACGTGCTGGAGTCAGATTGTACTGACTTCTGAGAATCAATTATTAAGTTTTCATGAATTTTATCAGCTGGTTGTTAAAAACAGCCCTCATTAAAAATTAAATTATGTAAACTTAGAAAATTAATTATATTTTAAAAGGCAAATACTCATCACTTTGTAATTATTTTGCAGCATTTAACTATTATGTATATTTTGTAGTTATATATTTATTGTATCTGTGTTTAAGCTACGAATGTGATGTCTTTAAACATGGAGTTGGGAAGAGATGCCCATTAGCACATTATGTTATACATATATAGTACATATAGAGAGTTATATTTAATATAATTATATATAATATATAAGCATATTTAATGTTATATTAAATACTATATATACTATATTATTATATATTAAATACTACAGCATATATAATTACATATAGTAATATATGTTATATACTATATATGTATATTTTATATATAGTTATATGTAATATATATTAAATATAATACTGTATATATTATTATATATAAATACTATATATAAAATAGTGTGCTAATAGGCATCTCTTCCCAACTCTGTGTTTAAAGACATCACATTGGTAGCCTAAAACTGGTCATGATGAGAATATTTACATGACAAGCATTAGCAAACGTTACAAATCAGGTCTTCTGCCTCCAACCCTGCCCTGATTGTTAAACATTTATCAGAACAACCCAGGGATAGAGGCATATCAGAGGTGGGATTCTGCCAATATACCTCGGCATAGTCAGGGATATAGTCAAATTATAGGCATACTTCTGTACTAATTGGCAAAAAATAAGAAAAAAACAAAATCCTGAAAACCCATAAGAAACCAAAATCCTGCTACTCCAAAATCTTCAAGGGCCCCTCAGCCATCTAGGTCATTCAATCCCTTCATTAGGATTTCTGGAACAATGATCTAGCAATGAAATGATCAAAGCCTGGCCCAAGAGGGACTTCCCAAAGCCTGATCCTGAACCAGCCTTTCAGCCCTTCACTATTTCAGGCACATGAGGGACAGAGGAGGGATCATTTTAGATTGGGAGTTTTTCTTGTTGATTGTCAGATTAAGCCAAGTAAGCAATCGCCTGTTTAAGTGAGACATAGCACCAGTCTGAAAGCCCAGTCTTTATCCTCTCTGTTGGGAAAGGTTCTTCATTTTATGGAACAGTGTTTTCTGTGCATCACACATGGCAGTGGGTGGGGGGGGGTCATTTTTGTCCGACACAATGATTGTCAGCATTGGCTGCATATTCGAGTCTTCTGAGGAGCTCTTAGAAAACAGAACAACTCCCTGGCCCTAGTTAAACTAGAACCTGTTGGGGATGTGAGGGAGTGTCCTGACATTATTATTCTTTACAAGCTCTCTGGGTGCTCCCAACAAGAAGCTGATTTAACATGAAGAATAAGGCCAGAGATTAGCAGTCCCTATATCTCAGCTGGAGTTCAAGTTCTACCAGGTACCAGCTGTGTGATACTGGCTAAGTTGAACTCTTGAGTCTCAGTTTCCATTTTTGTACAATGGGAATGATAATAACCTGGTTCACAGAGTGCTCTAGAAATTATGCGAAAGTGTGAGGGGAGGAGGTTCTGAGTGGTAAAGTGCTAAACAATACGAGTGACTGGCTATGACCACATCCCTGCTTTGCCCAACAAATTAGCTTGCTGCCAAGTTGCATATGTCAGTTTTAGAGTGCTTTCTTTCTTTCTTTTTTAGGGGGGATGGAGTCTTGCTCTGTCATCCAGGCTGGAATACAGTGGTGTAATCTCAGTTCACTGTAATCTCCTCCTCTCAGGTTCAAGCCATTCTCCCACCTCAGCCTCCTTAGTAGCTGGGATTACAGATGTGTGTCACCATGCCCAGCTAATTTTTATATTTTTATTAGAGACAGGATTCACCATGTTGGCCAGGCTGGTCTCGAACTCTTGACTTCCAGTGATCCACTCGCCACCTTGGCCTCCCCAAATGCTGAGATTACAGGTATGAGCCACCACACCTAGCCTAGAATGCTTTCTTAACAGCCAAAACCCTCTGCTTAGGTCTGGGGAGATGAATAGCACTAATACTTTTAAGCACACCTGTGTAATTGTGGAATCTGGTTTGAATGCACATCACCTTCCAGCAATATTTTCGAAAGGCAGCTAAGCTACTGGCCTCTGTAATATCACAGGGCAGGGAGCTCCAAAGGTTAATTATAACTGGATGCTCCTATACCATTTCTAATGCCCTGCTGTTACATGCCACCCAGTGTCACCTTGTTCTCTTTCATGGACCTGGAAAGCCAGTCATGCCCATGACCTTTGATTCTCTTCCCTTTATTTTAGAAGCAAATACATTTTAGCTTCCAGGATTAGACAACTAGGAAATTGTGAATACTATGTTCCAGTCCCTTTGTTTGCTGAAACATGAAAGATCCTGGCTAGATGCTTACATGTATGACAATAACAGATAAAAAGGGTTGCAATTTAACTTTGAGACCAGACTAACTTTGAGAGACTGAGTCCTGTAGTACTTTTTTTCAGTCACAAAGGCTTCAGGAGGGCAGAAGAAAGGCTTGACTCAGTAGCCCAGGAATGTAGCAGCTGATGTTTGGGGACAAGCTGGTGTGCGCAGGAGCACCAGATGTCCCGACAGAATAAATCTGATGTCACAGATCTGGGAAGAGCTATGGCAGGGGAGAGAGCCAACTCAGATTTCTTCTTCTAACTAATTCTGATTTTCTGATTAATGAATGCTTATAATAAAAAAATCATCAACACAGAAAGAGTAATACATCTAAAATACCCATGATTATAGTGCACAGATCATCATTTTAAATTCTGAAGTATGTTCCTTGGGTATTTTCTTTTTCTGAAAAATTCTGCTTATGCCATAATTTTCATGATTTTTTTCCAAATAGTAAAATGCTAAAGACACTTCTATAATGTAAGACCAAACATATTAATCTTTGCCTTTCTACTCTACACACACACACACACACACAGAGAGAGAGAGAGAGAGAGAGAGAGAGAGAGAGAGAGAATATGTGCTAGACACTGAACTGTGTGCTAATTTTTAATTAGAGCAATTTTGTATCAGTCTTATCACAGAATTCCTGGTCTGTCAGGAATAGCCAGAGTTCATCTACAAGCTCTTCTGTGCCAGGCAGTTCTCAAGTTTGCATCCATAATAATCCCACAAATCATATATTGCAGTGTCTGTATCACTGTCTGCTTCTCATCTTGGAAAACTGAGCAAGGTTAAAAATATCTTCACTCCAAATGATGTTGGCTGCAAAGCAAATCCAACAGCAGCTCTGTCCCCCACCGGGTCCTAGCCAGCTGTAAAAGGGGAGAGAGCTGCTGGGGATGTGTGGCTGGAGCCCTCCACGTCCACCCACTAACAGATGGTCATCAGCAGGTTGGAGGAAGGTAACTGCCCTTGCAGCTACTTTTAGCAACCATAGTAAAGGTCCTGCATAAAAAGCCAGGTCTGGATTCAGGAATAGAACTGCCACACTGCAAGAGTCAAGTGAGTTTATCCCATAGGGAAAAAACAGCTTCTATCTTTCCCTATGGTATCAAGGAGATATTAATAAATGTGACAAGTTTTTAGGCACCAAATGTCCAATGGGCCTTCCCTCAAGTCTGTATTGGTCCACCTATATTTTCCAATGTGGAACCTCAGTCCTCATGAACTGCTTTCTCTACACACAGCTTTGGAGGATACCCTGTGATCCTGCAGCAGGTCCACTCCCTAATTCCGCTCTTGGCGCACACGTTGTTGTGAGATGCCCCCAACAGTCAATGGGTATTTCTCAGGAGGGTTGAAGGATATATGTTTTCTTTTAGGCTTGATGCCTTGTCCACATATGGTTCTTACTAGACCATGGATATGCATTTATGTATCTTCCATTTGAGTTCATTAAGGATTTACAGAATGCTTTACAGGTACTTACGAAGTATTTCAGGGAACACAGAGAACTACAGGGCATGGTCTTTCCCCTAAAGAAGCCTCCATTCTGGCGGTATAAAACAGAGACATACTAAACTTATCAGTTGCCAAGGAAGAATATGATTGAAGATGAATTTTCATAGTGTGAACAAGAACGTGTCAGAACAGAGGAGATTTGATGGAAAATGAAGGGGTCTGAAGGGCTGTACTTCACCCTTGATAAATTGATGAAAATTATCTGCCTGGCCTGGAGTAGGGGGAAAGAGAGAGATATATTCCTTAGACAGAACTGAGCAATGAACATGCTAGATCCATGAGACACTGAAGAAACTGGACAAGTGCAGGGAAGAAAGGTATGTTGGCTGCTCTCTACACATGGCACGGGTGGAACTGAATCCTGAAGGAAGAGGAACAGACAGCAAAGGGGAAAGGAGGAGCTGCTTGGTAAGTTCAAAGCCATTTAAACTTGAATGTCTCCCATTTCCCTGGGGTATCATTACTTCAACAAATGCTATTACAAAATTAAATTATTCTCTCCTGCATGGCTTAACCTTATTTCTCCTGATGTCGTCTTTCACTGTAGGTCAGAGACTTCAGGTCAGTGGTGAAAATGGTTACGCATTATGGAGTGCTGTGCAACTATTTGACCTAGTTTGCGATAGTAGGGTAATAAAGACACTGACTTTTTACTTAAGTTTTAATAATGCTGCTAGGTGGAATGGAGTCTGATCATTTTCTCTCCTTGTAACCAACTGGGTGTTTTAAATCTGGTGGGTCATGAAATAGAACAGGTGCCTCAGGATTTTCCCCTAGATCTTTATCTCCACCAGTTCAATGAATTAGCCTAGAAGTGATAAACCTCAGAGAATATTAGTGATTACTCATATGCACTAATATTAGTGAATTTTAGTGATGAGTCCTAATGCAACACTGATGATTTAAAACATGCTATATTCCCTGTAGGGTTCCCACTTTCCCTCCACAAATGCTCTGCTCAGACTATTGAGAGATAAATAAATCCTGGTGGTATCTTTGTGATAAATCTTCTGGCTTTATTGCCACTAATTAGAATTCAAGGTTTGAGTCTCTCTTGGTGTTCAAGTTATAGTACCTATTCTAAGTCTCCTGGGCTGAAAGGTCTAGAGTAGAGTTAGAGAATATCTGGTTCATTTTTTTACACTACATCTGAGGAAACTGAAGACTCGAAAGGGAAAGTGACAGTTTATGCTTCATTAAGGAATGACAGGGTTGGTCCAAGCCTTCATTGCCTGTTTCTATTTTACTGTGCTACTCTTGCCTTCAGCTCAGTCCCCATCTGGCTGTCCACCTCTCCCATTATCGTATATCAAGTAACTGTGTAAAAAAAATTTAAACGAAAAACTGAAGTCACCAATAATTCCTCTATAATAGTAAGACTATGGTTACTATTTTATATCTCTTCAGTTTTTTGTGTGTGCCTATGGGCTACTGGGTATATAACATATATCTTTTGCTCAAATGGAATCACCATTATATTTGTTTTGTAACCTATTTTCTTTTCGTCTACATTTATCATGAGCATCTTTTCACATCACCAAATATAGACTAGCATCTGTATTTTTAGAGATTGCATGGCATTCCATCTTGTGGATAAATCATAGTACTCAAATACAATATCCTACTGCTGTATTTTAAAATTATTTTTAGTTGCAGCATATATCCATTTATTTCCTTAGGATCAATTTAAACAAGTGGAATTTTTAGGTCAAAGGATATGTGGATTTGTTAAGACTTTCGATATGCAGACCAAAATGCCCTCTGGGAAAGTCGGAACAATTTACAATCTTACTAGGAATATGGTAGGAGAACATTCTTTCCTTACATTCTCAAACAAAGTGAACACTAACATTTTCACTCATCCTTTATAATCTGATAGGTAAACCATTTTAAGCTCTTTCTATATTAATTTGTATTCTCTGATAACTGATGAATTAAATATTTTTTCCACAAGTTAATTGATCATTTGTAGAATGGAAATATTTTCCTGAAAATAATAGGCACAAATTTTCTGCAACACACTAACCTTCATGGATCTAATTAAAAGGGCATTGAAAGGATGAGTTAACCATTTTATTAAACCTAGTCCAATAAGCTAGTGACTTTATCCTTCATTGCCCTTCAAGATTCTTTAGGGCAATGAAGAAAACAAATAAACAAACAAAAAGAAACAAATAAACTCATGTGCATAGCAAGGTGCCTTTATATTCCTAAAGCTGCACAGGAATTGGCCTACACACAGAAGTTAACAGCATACTGGATTGATACGATTTTTGTTTTGTTTTGTTTTACTGTTTCCTGGACATTAACAACTATGCTTTAAAACTTGGCCAAATCCTGTAGATGCCCCTCTGACATTGTTTCTTTCTGTGGGCATATCACTGGGTTGAGTCAGTGACTTTCCACTTCTACCAAGTCTATAATCACCTGAATGCTATCCTTTGGCCAGCTTAGCCAATTGAAGCTGATCGACATTTTTTAAGCACTCTAAATTATCTGCATAAAAAATAATAGCCACCCATCTTTGTCTAAGTAGACTTTTCTTACTTAGTCTGCATATAATTCTCTATCAAATAGTCGCTATGGAGATGTATATATTAAATAGATGTGTATCTGTTTATGCCTGCATGCTTATTATAGTGATAGACACAAAAGTGTTGGCAACATTTTATTGGAACATGGTTCCCTTTGTCTCCAGGGAATCTTGTATGTTGTAAATAATATATACAAGAAAATTGTTAAAGAATAATGTTCAAAACAGAAATAAATCAGGGCCCTGATCTGTGGAGCTCCCAGCATCTTATAGAGGAGTTGTCTCTTCTTTGTCCTCATAACTGTTTTCCTCCAGTGTTGTTCTAAGATTTTTATATAGTTTATCTTATAGGGATCTATCTTACTCATTAAATTAGGGGCGTCTTAGAAATGAGTGAAGTATTCATTTCTTTTTCTAGCACTTAGCAATTAGAAGCTGATTAATAAATAGCGATTGAAGAATTCAACTGGATTCTCAATGGTGGATGCAAGAGAGGTAGTGACAGCTCTTCCGGGTGATACCTTTTGGATGCAGTCAGGAGCTAGAGGGAAATTCAAAATCGTTTAAAAGGATATGGTCTCTAGTCAGGGAGTGGCATGGCCAACTTTGTCTTCTCCAATTTTGTCTTAAGGCAGTCCTATGGGCTACTGTTTCCTAAACTCTTGGATGCCACACAATTAGAAAAATTTCAAAATGGGTAACTTGACCACATAATATAAAAAGCAACCAATTTTTATTATCATCTCATTAAAAATTTGAAAAATTTTGATACTCACCAAAGAGGAGACACATAAGGATATGGGACAGCTTAAAAAAATGAATGCATTTAGCCTGAAGAACACTCCACATTGTATGTATTTTTCTGTTTTACTGTTGGATTTGTGAAAATGTCTTTGCACAACACACCAGTGGCAGATTGGCATTTAGAAACCACTAGTGTGACTGAATATTTGGGATAAGTGAGAATGTACTGGTTTAAGTGCAGAGGGGTCTCCTCTGACAGGTGGACCATGCACTTTCTTCCTCGCCATGGGGATAAATGCCAAAGAGAAGATGAGTGTCACAGGTTGGATTATGTCCCTCTAATTCTTTATGGCATAAGAGAGAGATTCACTGTGGCAGTTTTATTGCTGTTGTTAAAGGGGATCACTTGGGCTTCATAATGGATGGGTCTGAGGACTCACGCAATGTCCTCTAAAGTACTCTCTGACTTTATAATTTTCATATTAATTGGACAAGCTTCTGGAAATCTATTGCAGTGGTGACATTAGCCATTGCTGTGTCAGGAGCTGAAAATAAATAAAAAAGAGGCTGTGGTCTCTGAATTCCTCTTATCTAGAGGAAGCAGTGCATCATAGTTGGAGACACTGATTTTGAGTCAAGTGGAAGTCTGAGGAATTATTATCAGTCATTTTCGGTGTCATTCGTTTCTCCAAAAATGCCTTAGCTAGAAGTTTGTAGACACTAGGGGGAGATCCTGATGAAAGGGGAAAGATAGCTAAGGAAAGAAGACTGCATGGTACAGCCATGGAAAGGGCTCTCCATAGACTATTCCTGATATCTCTTTTCTTCTTCCTTGTCTTACTTTGGTTTCCATCAGAGCCAGAGCCTGATGTGAGGATTCAAGTGCAAACAGTTTAATGGGAGATATAAGAAACACCTATAGGGCGTGCAGGGGGAGAGGTGAGAGAGGGAAGGGAGGGCAGCCAGTAAAAGGTACACTGTTGAGCCAGCTACCACACTTACACAGTGGATCTTAATCTTACAGGGGAATGCTGGAAAGTGTCTCAGAATTATCCAGATCAAGGGATGAGAGATGGAGTATATTGCCACCCTATTTATTACTGGTTAAGAGCTGTCCTGGGGGATACTAACTCCTAGATAATTCTGGTCTATATTGCTTGCATGCAAATGGGCTTTGGCAGCCCTGGGCTATGCTCTGACAACTGTGAAAGTGCTGGCTATTGGAAGTTGGGCCGACATGCATCCAGGAGTTAAGGAATCCAAGAGTCGCGACTGGGCTTCCTCCCATAGATTGGATACACTCTCATATTTTACTCTACAATTAAAATGTTGAAAGATAATGTGCTGATATTTCCATACAAAACAATGAAGTTGGACTCTAAGAAGATTTACAAAAAGCAACTCAAAATGGATCAAAGACCAAAAGGTAAGCCCTAAAACTGTAAAACTCTTAGAAGAAAACATGGGGCAAAAGCTTCATGACACTGAATTTGGCAGTGGTTTTTGGATATGACATAAAAGAGGCAAGAACAACAAAATAGACAAATATGACTTTATAAAAAATTTTTAAAAATGTGTGCATCAAAAGATACTATCAGCAGAGTTAAAATACTAGCTACAGGATGGGAGAAAATATCAGCAAGTTATGTTTCTGATAGGAATTAATATCCAGAAGATATGAGAGCTCCCAAAAATGTGATCAACAACAACAAGAAAAAAACCACAACCCAATTCCAAAATGAGCAAAGCACTGGAATGGACAATTCTCCAAAGAAGATACAAAATTGGCCAATAAGCACATGAAAAAATGCTCAATATTTCTAATCATTAGGAAAATGCAAATCAAAAATACTCATGAGACCACTTGACACCTATTAGGATGTCTACTATCAGAAAATCAGAAAAATAACAAGTATTAGCAAGGATACGGAGAAATTAGAATCTTTGCACCATTAACAAGAGGCAATGTAAAATGGCATAGACACTGTGAAATACAGTATTAAAGTTTTTTTTTAATTAAAAACAGAATTATATAATCCAGTGTTCTAGCAATATACCCAAAAGAACTGAATGCAGAGTATTGAGAGCAGAATATTGAAAACACATTTGTACACCCATGTATATGGCAGCATTATTCATAATAGCGAAAACATCCAAGTTCCATCAACAGATACCTGAAAAACAGAATAGGGTGTATACATACCGTAGAGTATTATCCAGCATCAGGAGGGAAATTCTTACATATGTCACACAGGAATGAACCTTGAGAACATAATGCTAAGTGAAACAAATCAGTCACCGAAAAAATCCATAAATACTGTATAATTTAATTTATGTAAGATAGTTACAGTAGTCAAACTAACAGAAACTTTAAATAGAATGGTTGTTGCCAGAGACTGAGAGGAGGAGGGAATGGAGAGTTACTGTTCATGGGTACAGAGTGTCAGTTTTATAAGATGAAAGAGTTGTGGAGATGGATGGTGGACATGGCTGTTTCACATTAGAAATGTATTTCATACAACTGAATGGTATTCTTAAAATTAGCTAAGAGGGTAAATTTTATATTATGTGTATTTTAACACAATAAAATTTGTGATAAAAAGGGATCATGTGCTAAGAGAGAAAAAAGTCAGATGCGAAGGATCTTCAGGTGTGAATGAGTCATGCACAGATCAAAGGCCATGACCTTTGAAATGCAAAAAAATGAGGAACAAAGATGAACAAGACACAAACAAAAAGTACCCTTGCTAATTATATACATTTCCACTTGTTGCATTTATTTTTCTCTAATGATTTAGTGTTTCTGTAAAAGATTTTGCAATATTTCTTTTAATGGTCTAAGGTAAGCTAAATGTCAAGTGTGAGGGTTTTTATCCTTGCTTTCTAGGTCATGCTGCAATAATCACTTCTCCTAAGTTAGCTGTATGTAAATCTTTATTTCTGAAAATTATGTTCACTTGCACAGAAATATCAAACATAAAATATTTTTTCATAGATAACAAATAAAATGCAATAAACTGACTATAAAAATTCAACCATCTCTATATCCCACAGATATTTATTCAGCACCAACTGCATGCCAGACAATGTATTAGGCATTAGAAATGAGGAGCAGTAAAGATCTTGTTAAGAACTCATCTGATAATCTTCTGGAATCTAGTTCTGGTGTAGCGAAAGCATGAGGAATAAAACTGTAGACTCTGTGTTAATGTTGCATGAAAGAGCAACTCTTGGATCTGAGGAGGGTGATGACAACAGCCTCCACTTTCTGTATGATTCTCCCCCCAGGAAACACTCTGAGGTGAAAAGCAAAATTTCTTCTAGTCCATCCACTCATTATGTATTGGTCTGTACTGGACTCTAAAAGGATAGAAAGAAAGGAAATACTGATTGATTTGCACTGATTTGTGTCCCTTCAAGTTCATATGTTGGAGCTATTAGTCCCAATGGTATTTGGAGATCAAGTCATTAAGAGCTAATTAAGTTTTGATGAGATTATGAGGGTGGGCCCCCCTTGAGGGGATTAACATCCTTATTAGAAGAGGAAGTGACCAGAGCTTGCTCCCTCTATGCCATGAGAGGGCACAGTGAGAAGGTTGGCTTCTGCAAGCTAGGAATAGGATCCTCAGTCCTCACAGAAACCGAGTCCAAATCCACCAATACCTTGATCTTCAAGTTTTCAGCCTCCAGAGCTATGAGAAACAATGCCTATTGCTTAAGCCACGCAGTCTCTGATATTTTGTTTCAACAACCCAAGCTAAGACATATTTTTACAAAAAATATCTAATGTCTGTGAGTAGACATCATGTCCATTTAATGAACAAGGCAAATGAAGCCCAGAAAAGTTAAATAATAACTCATGGTCAAAAAACATATTCCGAATGTAAAAGTCAGATAGAGGCGGGCAACCAGTGCTAAGCTGAGGGCTCTGTTCACCATGACATGGATCTGACTGCTTTGACTGGTGAATGTTATGATTTTATTTCTGACTCTTCATTAATTAGACATGCAACCTCAAGGGGGTACTTTTTAACCTCTCAGTCAGTTCACCAATTTATAAATGGGAATAATAGTACTTTAACGTATATTTCATACATGTGAAGGGAATTTTTTTCCTTTCCTACATTCTTTCTCTTAGAGTCTAATACAAGCTCTCTGCCCTTCAGCTATTTTCCTGAAAACAGGACATAGGTTGACAAAGACAAAAGGTGTCCTTCCCACCTCTCTACCAGGAAGAACAAAGGTTAAGCACTGAAGACATCTTCAAATGCTTATCAGCCTAAAGATGGTACCAGAGAAATGGCGAGAGAGGGAACCCTTGTCTTGTGCTGGTTTTCAAGGGGAATGCTTCCAGTTTTTGCCCATTCAGTATGATATTGGCTGTGGATTTGTCATAAATGGCTCTTATTATTTTGAGAAATGTCCCATCAATAGCTAGTTTACTGGGAGTTTTTTTTTTTAATGTTGAATTTTATCAGAGGCCTTTTCTGCATCTACTGAGATAAATCATGCAGTTTTTGTCATTGGTTCTGTTTATGGGATGAATTATGTTTATAGATTGGCATATGTTGAACCAGCCTTGCATCCCAGGGATGAAGCCGACTTGATCATGGTGGATAGGCTTTTTGATATGCTGCTGGATTTGGTTTACCAGTATTTTATTAAGGATTTTTGCATTGATGTTCATCAGGGATGTTGGCCTGAAGTTTTCTTTTTTGTTGTATCTCTGTCACATTTTGGTCTCTGTCACATTGGGATGATGCTGGCCTCATAAAATCAGTTAGGAAGGAGTTCCTGTTTTTCAAAAAGCCTTTAACTAGCAGTTATTTGCCTTCCCTCAAATTGCCACCCCTGAAGACTCAAAGTCCTTTTCTTTCGTCTGGTCACTTCTCTAAAAATTTACTGTTCTTTGTTGAAGATGTGATATGAGCTGAAATCCAAAATCACCTCTTGGAGAACTGCCCATTTCCTGTGTGTCTCCCACGCACACATCAAATATACATATTCATAAGCTTCTGTTTGTTCGTCTCTTGTTAATCTGTCTTGTTCCAGGAGTCCATTTGGACTCAAAGCATATTGTTGAAAAAAGTTATTATTTTCCCCTCAGTGGCCTTTTGTGTCTGGCTTAACTCATAATAATGCATATAACATTTATCCATGTTGTTGCCTGTGTCAGTAATAGTTCCTTTTTTAATTTTTTTCTTTTGAGACAGAGTCTCTCTCTGTCACCCAGTCAGGAGTGCAATAGCAGGATCTTGGCTCACTGCAACCTTTGCCTCCCAGGTTCAAGCAGTTCTCCTGCCTCAGCCTCCCGAGTAGCTGGGACTACAGGCACATGCCACCACGCCCAGCTAATTTTTTGTATTTTTGGTAGAGACAGGGTTTCACCATGTTAACCAGGATGGTCTCCATCTCCTGACCACATGGTCTGCCTGCCTGGAACTCCCCAAATGCTGGGATGACAGGTGTGAGCCAGCAGGCCCAGCCCAAGTCATAGCTCCTTTTTATAGCTCAGCAGTATTCCATTATTTGGATGTGCTGCATTTTGCTCATTTAGGGTATGCTTTTAAAAAGTGAAGTAATATATAACTATATTTTCGTGGTTATTAACCATTTCCACTTCCTACTTCTGCCCCACTACCATTCCCAGTCTCTGGTAGCCATCATTCTACTGTCTATCTCCATGAGTTCAATTGTTTTAATTTTTAGCTCCTGCAAATGAGTGAGAATATAGCAGCTAGTATTTGACAGCACAGCAGCGTAGCTACAGTTGGCAATAACCTGTTGTACATTTTAGAATAACTGAGGACAACAATTGGAACTTTCATAACCCAAAGAAATGAATGCTTGAGGTGATGGATATTTCATTTACTCTGATGTGATTACACATTGTATACTTGTACCAGAATATCTCATTTACAACATAAATATGTATACCTACTATGTACCTATAAAAATTTTAAAAATGAAATGATACCGGTTAAAGCTTGGGAACTATTAAGTCTATACAAACTAAGATGCATAGCTTGTTTATTTGCTGGATTTTGTGGGAGTACTCCAGTAAATACAGACCTTTCAGGAAAAGCTTTATCTTTCCCTAAAAAACTTCTTCTATTGGACACTTAGGAAAGGAAAAGGCTAAATCATAGGAGAATATTTAACTAAAGTTTGACCTTAAGCTTTCAACGGGGCTGGATTTAGTGGACAGTTGTGTCTTTCTTAGCTCCCAAGTGTCTCAGATCTCCATGCTGTCCAATTGGCCCATGTGCTTTCATCTACTCCATTCTCACTCTCTGCCTAGGTCATGACGGGTATGCTGCAAGGTCTCTCTTCTTTTAGTCACTTGCCTCTGGTGATCACTCATGGCTCTGCTCCTCAAACCTGGCCTCCCATTTTGTCTGGCAGCTATCAGAGATACTTGGCTTTGGAATCAATTTTGCTTTGCTTTCAGCACCATGGCTTGGAATGTCAGACTCTCCATAGCTCCCTCTAGCTGCCAGGTTTTATAAAACCTTTAATTCCATGTTCACGGCTATGGGTTAGCTCTATCCATTTTTCTTACTAGGCTAGAACCAAATGCCAACCAGCACTTAGCTATTAAACAAATATTCATTAATAAAGACTATGCTCTAGGTACTATACTAGGTTCTGGAAACAGAACAGTGAGAGTACAGATATGGTTTGTGTCTGCATTAAGTTTATAACCTGAAGGGGGTGTATTTGTGAGGGAATATGGATAAGGAAGCAGGCAGTGACAATGCAGTATGATAAGGACTATATGAGAAGTTAGCATGCAATAAAAACATACAAGAGGCATCTCTTTTGGTCTTAACAGGATGGTAAGGGAAGGCTTTCTAAGTGGAAGCAACATGGAAGCAGGAACCTAAAAGAAAGGTCACACGAACAGAGTTTTACCAACTGAGAAGGGATGGAAAGAGGGAAAAATGATCTACGAAATGTAATAGTCAACCAAGAGCCAAGAATGGGGAGCAAAGATGGTGAGCTCTAGAACTGACTGAATAGGAGATGAAACTAGAGAAGAAAGCAGCAGACAAATTACCACCCGTCTTGTGGGTCGCTACAATGAAACGCCTTTAGACTGGGTTCTTTATAAACAAACAACAGAAATTTATCACAATTGAAAGGCTAAAAAGTTCAAGGTGAAGGCGTCAGTGGATTTGGTGTCTGTGAGCACTTGTTTTCTGCTTCATGGACAGTGCTTCTAGCTGCATTCTCCCACGGTAGAAGGGGCAATGGAGTTCCTTCAACCTTTTTTATAAGGGCACTATTTTCATTCAAAAGGGACTAAATCACTTCCCCAAAGGCTCCACCTCAGTACTACTACATTGGGTATGAGGTTCCAACCTGTAAATTTTGGGGGAACACAAATGCTCCAGCCATAGCAATAATGTTAATTATTTTGTCCTCTGTCCTGAGATTACTGGAACCTATTGAAATTATTTTGGGGAGATGGTGGAGGAGCAGCATCATGAATAGGTTTACATTTTTGGAAGATCACTTTGGCTATGTGGGATGGAGCAAGAATAGAGTGGAAACGGAAGACTTTTTTTTGCTTGTAGATTGTTTGTTTTCAAAGCAGATGATGTCAGCCTGGAATACAGCAATAACAGCGAGAATAGAGAGCAATGCTAGAACTCAATATATATATTTAGAAAAGAGAGAAATATGATGTGTAAATTTGCTTATTGGTTACAGTAATGAATTGATGCTTGGTAAATATTTTTAGTGTCTCCACATTCTTCACACATTTCATTCTCCATGTCTCAGAGAAGGTAACAATTGAGCTAACTGATCATTTATTACCATTTATTTATTATCAATGCATTTTAGGAAATATTTGCTAAAATTCCTGCAAGTATTTAAATTTAAAGTTCTATTAAAAAAGAATTTCTTGTTCAATGCAACTATTGTCCTGTCCACAAAGAAACTGATTCCCACACATACATTTTGCTTCAGTGAGAGATTTTGGAAGTTGAGGAGAAAGAGAACACTCTTGTAAAGTTCTGGCACAATTATAGTGGCCCTAGGACTAGGGAAGAACTTGCTCATTTGTCCTTCTTATATATTGGCTCTCGACTTTGTGCTATTTTCTTATCAAAGCCTGTAAACTACTAATAAGGGATACTTGTGACTTTGAAAAAGGCCATACATTAGAAGTGGTAAGGCGGGGCTTAAGAATGTGGATATTTCTCTCTTTTAAAAGCCGTTTGTAGACAACAGTGTTTGAGGTAGTCTATGACTGAAAGCCAGTTATACAATGATAGATTGATGAGGGTCAACAAATGCATGTTTCTCTGTGCATTTCACCGTGTGATTCTGTCATTGGGAAATAAAAAGTAAAAAATGTAGAGGTTATTTTGTCCCTCATATCTTTGAGATCAAAGATGATTAATAAAAATATTTTTATAATTTTGAAAATTTCTTATTTTTGGAAAAAAGAGCCAATTTTCCTTATATTAGGCTATAATCTGAGTAAAGATCAAGTGCCTGGTTGATAGTTCTGTTACCGTCTCTTAACCATGAACTTAAGGATTAGCACACAACTGCAGTAAATATTTTGCAAATGAATAAAATGACACCTTTCATTTGTTCTATGATTGTTTCTTCCAAATTTTATGGTATTTCTAGTTCTAGCATTCTATTCTTTCTCAAATCTATTGTATCATATAAGCCCAAGTGATGACTATTATCTTTTTTTTTTTTTTGGCCTTTAATATTACCATCTTTCAGTTTTATTTTTTCCCCAAACTGTGCTAGAATGATAGTTGCCTATCCCCACTCTGGTTACATTTTTCTTGATGCGATGTGACATGTAGCATCTTATTGGTACAGTAGATAGATAGATAATGGCTCTGATGGGAACATGCAAATAAGAATTTCTATTTTGTTTCAACATCTCCACTTAAGGACATGCAAGGTGGTAGATTGTGTTACTGATCCAGATGATTATCTGCCATTCCTGTATCTTATCTTACAACATCCATTGCTTCCTAATGGGAGAAGAATACTTCATGACCCCACTAACATTAAGCATGTCCCCGTGACTTGATTTGGCCAGTGGAATATGAGCAGACAGGACATGAGCCATGTTCAAGCAGAACCTCTGAGAGCATTGCATGGTTTACCCACCAGGATTTTCTCCTTTCCATGAGATGGGGATGGAGGCTACTTTTTCATCCCTGAGTATAGATTTGCAATGTGGATGATACTGCCCTCAATGGAGTATAATTGGTTCTTGGGTGGGGGAA
>NW_016107375.1:0-24233 GCF_001604975.1 Cebus imitator | reverse complement strand
AAAGAAAAAAAACCCCACCAGAGTAGAGATGTACATAAAGCACATAAACAGATATAAAAAAGAGTAAAAATGGTTGAGAAACACTGGGCTCAATCCTCAGCATGCAGAAGAAACATGCAACAGAGCCACAAACTGGCTCAATCCATAGCCGACGCATACTGTAAGTAAGAAATAAACCCTCATTGTTTTCCACTCAGGGTTCGGGGTTGTAACCATGGTATACATCATGTAACCTGATGAAAACCGACTGCCACAACTAGCAATCCGTTGGCTTTTGTGGCCTTAACAGCACTCTGGGAGACGTACATGGGACCAGCTCTTGAGGTTTTGTTCAGAAGGCCTGGTGTAGGGTCTGGGAATACTTATTCTTGGAAAGCTCTCCTAGTAATTCTGATGAATGTTTTGGTATGGGCCAGTGATGTTAACGAGGCCAAAATTTTATGATTCGCTGGCAGAATCTAGCCATCTAGGTAAACTTGTCTCAGAGATAACATTTGGTGTTCTGAGCTACGTCAACATTATCATCTGAGAGCAATTGCAACCACCGCATGACAAAAGTATCCTAAGCCAAGGGGTAATTTGCAAAACCCACCTGAAGCTTCTCTAATATTTCCTCACCCTGCATTTCCTCAATATAGTTATTGTTTGTTTGTTTTTCTTAAACCAGCTTTAGAACCTGACTGCAGAGCACTTAGTGCTTTACTTCCACTCCAGCCTCAGCTCTCCAGCCTACGGTTTCCTTTCTGCCTATGGAAACCATGGTCTGGAAATGCAAGCCTTGGCTCAGTTTTTGGTTCCCAACTTAGCACTTGCCCTCTTTTTTGTTTCAAACGGGGATCCTGATTTGGTTTCATTGCTTGTGGACCCAAGATCTTCCAGGTGCAACTCAGCTGTCTGTGGCCGGTCTAAGCCTTTTTGGCAATCCTGATTTATTTTCCATCCCCAGTGGCTTCTTCAAGAGGGAAAACATAGGACCAGTTCTCACCAATGTGATGTGAAGAAAAATCTGTTGCAGATTGTGGGGATTTTTTTGTCCTCCTTTCTAAAAAAGGATTAGAAGAAGTTTCTTTTTTTCCCCCATTCTTTTTCTGCTAGGGATGCTTGTAGTTGAGGATGCAATGAGCAGAGTTGCAGAAGTTACCTGGTGCCCGTATATTATATGTTACTGACATTTTGAAGAAAGCAGAAAAGACTGGAAGGATTTTCAGTCTTTGATGACACCTTTAAGCTGCTGCTCTAAACCTAGAATTTCCTAATTTCAAATTTTTTATATGTGAGAGATTTAAATGCCTTCACTATTAATGCCACTGTTAATTTAGCATTCTGTAATTTCAAGCAAATGCATCAAAAGCATCTCTAACTGATATAAACTTCCTTCTTAAAGACTTTTCTACCTACTCCTGTCCACATTTTCTTTCTTTTAAGTTCCTTATTGTTTCCACTACTTAGTTGGTACTTATGCCTTGCCTACTATTTCACGTATACACATCTTGCCTCTCTAATGGTTTGTAAATGTTTTGTTAGCAGGAAACAGCCTATTTGTTATTTTAAGTGTTCCACACAATGACTTTCTCAGGATGGAACAATTAAGATTTTGTTGAATACCCGATCGGTGTTCATCCTACAAAGTTAAGCATTCAAGGCCAAATGTTAAAACAATACTTGCCCAAGTTGACAGCACACGAAAACAGCTGAAAGCAGCCTTCTTGCTATTTTGAAGAGCTATGAGTTAACAGGAACTGGACACTGAGATATACAGTAAAGCTTCTATGAAGGACAAACTAGTGCCCTTTGGGTAAAGGTAGCGTTCACTTCATGTATTTGTACCTTTTAACCTTGACTTCATGTATTTGTACCTTTTAACCTCATAGATGCATGTTTTTAATGACCTCCTTGGTCTGTGAATATTTGAAAAATTAACATAATTATCTATCTTAACATACTGTATTTACCACCTGCTGAGGACGAAACATTGAAACTATCACTAGTAACTCATTAACAATATCACTAGTCTCTCATTAACAGTGTTGACCCAATTACATGTTGTATATCCCAGAGACAACCGTAATTGCAACTCAAAAGTGATTTCATAAACACAAAGATTCTTTTTTTGAAATGCAAATTGGAATGCATTATTTGAATTTTCCACATAAATACAGGTTTAAATGAAACAAAGTCATTCAACCAAATAAAATAAAAATTCAGTCTAAAGAGAGGCCATTTGAAATCAATTGGTACAGAGCACATTCTGCTTTGAAGGATCAAAACACTTTCATTGCTGGGTGCAGAAATTAAACAAGTTCACAACAATGAAAGGCAGACATCTGGTAAGTGAGATCTACCCTGGCTATCAGCAGGTAGTGATTTTCTTTTGGACCCATTCAGAGTATTGTCTGTTGCCAGGACAATGGAAGTCTGATGAAGCATTGATATAATCTGCCTGCAGGTCTTAAATAAGCTTCATTGAAAAGATGGAAAACTGGAAAGATCTGTGTGGTAAAAAAATTCATTGTATACACACACACACAAATAAATAACAATGCAGAAAAGATCTGTATAAACAGAAGAAAATATATCATGATATATTTGCAGAGGTAGGGAATGTTCTTTTACCAAGACAATTACTATGATAAAAATTAGGCAAAGATAGCCCAGGGAAACTGGGAAGAGACAGCTCCAAGAAAGAAAATCTGTGCTAAAGTCAAGATGTTAAAAGCAGAGACATTTCTTCAATATGAGCAGACTGCTCCACAGCCTTTTTTTCTGTTGAGGGAAAATTACCGCCAGACGAATGGGGCCGAGGGATGGAGAAGGAAGAAAAACAGGGGAGAATGAAACTGAAATTTACTGCCTGGAAAACCACCTTCCAAGATTTCTTAGGAAGTCTCAGTTCAACAAACGTTTGGGGCAGTTGTGGTGCCTGTTCTTTTTTCTTACTTAATGAGGCAATGTGTTGATAAAATGCTGTGTTTACTATTTAAAACATTAAAATAACCAAGCACATACTGAGTGCCAGAAATCTCTCAGGCACTGTTATTGCTGGAGGAGGGATTCTAAGGATGAACACCATCTCTCTCATGCATTCATATCAAATAGTGAAGATAGACCTAATAAATTTCATCACTGAGAAAAAAAGCTCTGTGATCTCTCTTATGGGCTGAAAGAACATGAAAAATACACTTCTGGCTCGGACACAAGCTGGATGATCAAGGGCAAAATACTCTCGCTGGGCCTCATTTTCCTTGTTTTAAAAGTCTGTTTCCTGCTCTACAAGCAGTTGTGAGAATCAAATAGTGCAAAGTTTATGAAAAGTGCTTTAAAGATAGCACCCACACAATGAAAGTGTTGATGCCATCAGGAGAGCAGCTGAAGCCGGAATTGATTCTGGCAAGGGACACAATTTGGGAGTCCCATGAAACTGCAGCGTGGCCAGGGTGCTGGACTGCCCAGAATGTGCCGAGTTTAGAAGTTAATCTGATCCTGTGGATCAATTGTAATTGACTTAATGTCACAAAAATTTTGCCATTTCTGCAGGATCCTCTGATAGAAAGTCATTGGGACATTACATAGTTTCTTAACACGTACAGCATTAAGAAACCTTTTTTTGCCCAATATGATTAAACTCTTGGTGCTTGAGTTCTAAATGAGCCCCCTTCAGTCCTTCTTCTGTGTTACTGAGGTATCTTCAATGCATTTGTAGAAAAGTATGTAACTTGACTCCTCATGTCTTAGCCCCCTGCAATTTTGAAACTTTGCCATTTATTAGCTTATTTCAGTTTTACAACAAACCTCAGGCACAGAAGGTGAAATAGGCAGTGTTTTTCCTATTTCATTATAGAAGAAAAGAAGGCACAGACATTTGCCAAGTGACTTAGTGCTTACTAGAGACAAAGCAAACAGACAACTTGAGATTTTACTTTCTATTAGTTTTATAACGCTGGTTTTTCTCAGCACAGATCTGGACATTTTGATGCTCAGAAGTAAGTTCAGGGTCAGTTGAAAGCAGCATTTAACTAACTCTCTTTGTTATACCTTCACTAATATTGCATCATGCGGTCTTTTCCCACAGCGAAGTTTATTTTCATTTTTGTTTCCTAGAGTTGAAAATTTAATTAGCTATCTTTGCTTTCTATTCAATTAAGGTAAATGATAAAGTAATAAGGTAAATCAAAGAAAATACTTATATTTAAGGTTCTCCAAAGTCATCCTAAAAGCATAACAATGGCAAGCATTTATTTTCTGACTTTATGACTTTAATTTTTTCTCTCTTCTCTTTCACACACACACACACACACACACACACGCACACACACACCCCCAATGGGCCACTTGTCTTTTGACTGTGAAGTGATGCCTGCCTTTGTGATTTGACTCTAAAAGCTTTTATCCCCAGCAGTAAGAGATCACTGCTCCATACTTGGATTCCTAATGGATTACAGATCTCTAGGTGTGGGATAAAGGGGACTTCTTTTACAAAGATGAGTCTTAAATTCGGGGTTAGGATTCCTTTACTTTATTTCTTGCAGTCTATTCAAAACACTTTTGTGTAGCAAGGAAAGGATAATCCTTTTGTGTAGCAAGGATAGGAAAATCCAGTTTTCCCTTTCCCTAATATATTGGAACAGCAATTAAAAAGAACATTTGGAAACCAGTGTACAAATTATTGCTTTTTCAAAATCAGAATCAAGACTGAACCAGATGATGTTGTTTCAACCACAAAAAAACCTGACAACAATTTGAAACAACAACAACAAAAAAAACAAAACAAATTTTGCAGGATAAACGAAAAGCAAAACACAAAACGAAACAAACCCCCACATATTTAAATTTAATAAGTTCTCTTGGCAGAGTTTTAAGTATCTGCAGTAGAAGAAGCAGCTGGCTGCATTATAGCTCTGTAAATGAAGAAATATTAAACCAAACAAAAATACCAAGATGAAACTTATCGTTTTATACCTGGCAATGCTGAGAATCAAGACAGTGTGTGTGTGTGAGGGTGTACAAAGTTGGCTGTGTAAACAGTCTTTGTATCTGTTCATAGCTCTGTTATGCAGCACTGTTTTACAGAAACTCTCATTTGGTGTTTCCATTAACTGTGAGGAAAACCCAGCCAGTAAAGTGGAATGCAAATGTAACAAAAAATGATAATGATTTTGATGATTAATAAAAGAAAAGGGAAGAGGATCTGGAAGATTCGTTTACCTACCACCCGTAACTACATCCTTGGTAACAACATCCTAAGTTTTCAGTGAGTACTGCTTTGTCCAGCTCTGAATCTACATCATCGAAATGTTGTTAACCAGGTAGCATCACGCAGGTGCAGCCAATGAGAAATTTTCGAGGGATTTAAAAAATAGAATTGTCATATATATACTTACCTTTTGGGATTTCCAGCACCAAGGACAGTACAAGTGTTGTCTAGTGTCATCTTAGCTACTATACAGACAGCCTGTGTGAGACAAGAGCCATCACACATGGTAGCAAAATAAGAGATGGAGAGAGTTAAGCTGAGCCCTGCGAATGGGGCCTTTGCCTGCCTATAAAAAAGAATTTCTGATAATTGGAAAAACATGACTTCTTTAGGCGAGTTTCAATTTGGCAAATCAACAGAACTTTCATGAAAAGGAGAAGAGTCCTGTGCTTCTGGGTGAATGCAGCTCATGATTTTGAGAGTAGAGAATGGCCTGGTGCATATGTGCAATGCATACACTGAATAACCATATGCAGTTGCTCAGTCTGTTGCCATTTCTTGCATTCCTGGATCCAGCCATTTCTGTAGCTACTTCATCCTTGGACTTTGCCATTACATGAGCCAATAATTTCCCTTTCTGCATACAGAAGTTGAAAGCCACCTGCAATCAAATGAACCCTGTACTTAGTAAGTTGAAATAGAATGTGCCAGTATCAGATCTCAGAATGAAATTGGTTAAGATGGGGCATGGTTTTCTTATTTGTCATCTGTCTCAAGCTGTAGCAGCATAAATGGTTAAATTATGGTTTATTGAGTGTTGGAACTCACACAATCATTTCTATTAAGGCTTAAGTTTTATTGTTTATGTAAAATTGGTCTGTGGTTTTAATTTTGTTTTGCTTTCTAACATTTTGATGCAAATGTTATGCTTCATTTTCAAGATGAATTGGGACGAATTTCCACTGAAATGGAATTATCTCGCACTGAAGTATATAATCAAGCTTACTGAGACAACTGTCTGGGACTAATCTTTATTGAAATAATTTATTGGAAACAATTTATTTCTTTCATAGTTTTTGCTCTATTCAATTTCTCTATCTGTTATTTAGAAAAATATGTAAGGAAAATTAATTTTGTATCTCTTGACGGTAAAAAATATTTACAATTTCACTTCTTTCTTGACTAATCATCTACAGACATTTCTTTGCTATGTACATTTTTGAAAACCAAGATTTCAAATGTGTAAAACTACTCATACTATTTATCTTTTAATATTTTGTTGCTTTTTGCTTCCATCATTGCAGTTTCTTTGTATTTTTCTTAGATATTTTGGTATTTTTTCTGGTCTCTTAAATTGATTTTATTCTTTCTTTTATAATAAGTAAAGTATTTAAGGCTGCTTTTAAGTTTTGATATGTTGCATTAGCAATATTGTTACTTTCTAAATAGTCTGCAACTGTTATTTAGATACTCGCTTTAAGACAGAAGTAATTTAGTGATATTCTTTCACTGCGTGTGTGGGTATGCGTGTTGTGCATATTTCCAAGTCACTGAATTTGTGTTTGTTCATGTTTTATCACATAATTTAATACATTATGCTCACGACAGGTAAGTGTCCCAATATATAAAACGCAGTTGGAGAAAAATCTGGTCACATAATCTTAAGGGATTTTACTGTTTTCAAGATGTTTTAGAAGGCATGGGTGCTAACTCTACCTAATTTCAAGACTTATTCATAAAAAGAAGCTTTCACTTGGTTTTATGAATCTATCTCCCCATTATTTCTACTTTTAAAAATCCCCTCCTAATATCCATCTTCAACTTTCATTTTATCCTTAAAACCTAAAATTCAGAATAAATTATTAGAATTAATAAAGAATACAGACCCAGAGAAGACTTCTGAGGTTTACCTCTGGAAGCTTTGCTTTCTCCTCTTGATTGTCTGTGTTCCATAACACCACTGATTAGATGGATTATTGCAATCATTTCAAACTTTGCTGACCTCCCAAATAAATTCCATCTCGTGCCTTCGTAAATCAACCATCAAAGGATAAAACTATCCTAAGTTATGGGTACTTGTGTATCAAATAAAGAACAAGTTGGTTAAGATTATTTTGTCTGGAAGTTGTCAACTTTAATAACAAACATAGAGAGGGGTCTCTAAAAAAAATAATGTTTATTTCAGAATAGGCATTGCAATGGGAAGATGCATGCCCTAGCAAGCGCTGTGTGTACTCAGGGATGTAAGGGAAGGCAAAAGTTTTACGAGAAAATTGGGGAGGGTTTACATAATTATTTTTGAGATAATTATCCTTGGCTACAAGAATCAGTAACATGGTAAGTACCAATCTGAGGTTAGACAGGCAATTGTTGAGTGGATGTCCCCATAGAGGTATTATTATTATTACTTTTTACCAGCAGGTTTCAATGGCCTTTGGGTAGAGTGTAGATTTTGCAGCATCTTTGATATTTTTGTCTTGTTTTAGGCATCTATTTATGAAAACCCTCCTTTCATGGCCTTCCATAGCTCTACCAGAGTTTTTAAAACAAGTGACTCCATTTTGATTCTGACAACTTTCACAAGGTTTTTAAAAAATGTGGTCAAATAATAAGAAAAATGTGTTATCTCCTAAGTTCAAAAATATGGCTGATCTAGGGGTTGTTTGTGGTCCAAAATCCCCAAGGACTCAGGCTTTTCTTGTCTTCCCGATGTACCTAATCCTAACAGGTCATTTACACCTGCCTTCCTGCACTATGTTTGCAGGGTTGTTTTTGCAGCTCCGGGTCCATCAGATCTTAACAACATTATTCAAGGAATAGCAAACCTGCTTTTCAAAGAAAAAAATTTCCTAGAATATCTTTAAAAGATTTCCCCTAAGTCTCTCTGGAATTGTGTGATATGTCCCTGAAGTAGCAGTCACTCTCAAAGAGCAAAGGAAGCATTTACTATCTTAGCACAATGAGGATTCCTTTCCTTAAACAGGGGAGAAGAGCCTGGTGGTCCTCTGAACACTGGGCTAGTTGATGTCCTCATGTTTTCTAGGAAGGAGGAGGCTTTTGCTTAAGTGGCCAATAGTGTCAGCCATGGGGAACAATGATTTGCTATCAATACGTCTCAAATGAACAATAGGATAAGAGACAGAATTCCAAAGAGGGGTGATTCAGAGAATGAAGATTTCTCAATATGGTAAAGAAAAAGAGTGTGATGTAATAGATTTTAAAATTCTCTACTATTAAGAAAAATTTACTTCATTTCTACTTGTATATTAGGAATATATGTTAACAGCCAACATTATAGTTGAGTTTTGATTTGACCCAACTTGAACATGTTTGTCTTTACTGGGAGTTGAACAAATTTTGAGTTATTGTGATCACTGGAGCATTATTTTTTTCTTTTCATTGTTTATTTTTGTTCTACATTTGGAACATGTTTTTTGTACTTTTCTAGATTGCTGTGTTTTTGCTTATTGCCTTTATGTTTTGCAAAAGAGCTTATTTATCCAAATGTTAAAATCAAAAGGGAAATGCTAACATATGAGAAGTTTAACACAATTTTACTTCAATTTACTTCTGCCTCTACAAAATATATTAGTCTTTGGGGATACTTTTTTGATAACAATTCTTTTTATAACGTTGTCTTCTTTTAAAAAATATGACAGCTTTATTCAAACATAATTCACATAGCTCACCCGCTTAAGGTGAAGAAAGTTGTGCACTGTTTACTTCCATCTAATTACAGAATATTTCTATCAACCCCAAAAGAAAGCTCGTACTCCCTTCCCCAACCCCTGATAACCACTAATCTACTTTCTGTCTGTATACATTTGCCTATTCTGGACATTTCATATAAATGGAATCACATAATGTGTGGTCTTTTGTGACTTCTTCTTCATAATGTTATGAAGGTTTATCCATATCAGAATATTATTCTTTATGGTGCAATACTATTTCATTGTATACATATGCAAATATTGTTTTTCTCTTCTTTAGTTGGACATTTGAGTTGACTCCACTTTTTGGCTCTTATGAATAATGCTGTTATGAGCATTTCTGTAGAATTTTTTGTGTAGACAAGTGTTCATTTCTCTTATGCATATACCTAGGAGTGGAATACCTGGATCATATGGCAATTTTGTTTAATATTTTGAGTAAATATTAAACTAGCTTCCAAAGAAGCCACATCATTTTATATTCCCACCAACAATGTGTGAAGGCTCCAACTTCTCTATAGTCTCACCAAAATTTTTTCTTATTTTCTTTTGATTCTAGCCATTTTAGTGGACATTGGCATCTCACTGGGGTTTTGGTTAGTATTTCTCTAACAACTAATGATGTTGAATATTTTTTCATGTGATTGTTGGCCTTTGGTATATCTTCTTTAAAGAAATGTCTATTCAAATCCTTAGCCCATTTTAATTGGATTGTTTTCTTATTGTTGAATTTTAATATTTCTTAATATAATATTTATAAAGAATATATTAATATATAGGCAGTTATCAGGTATATAATTTGCCAATATTTCCTCCCATTCCATGGGTTGTCTTTTCACTTCTTTGATAATGTTCTTTCCAGTCAAAATATTTAATTTTGATTAAGTTCAACTTATATATATATTTTTTTCTTGGATTGCTTGTGTATTTGGTGTCATAGCTAATACATCACTGTTTAATTTAAGGTGATGAAGATTTACTTACGTTTTTGTCTAAGAGTTTTATAATTTTATTTCTTACATTTAGGCAGACTCATTATATATGAGTCTGAAGTGGCTTCAGTATTCCACATGTAAATATTTTACTTAATTCACCTGTTTTCAGTATGATACTCCTACCTTTATCTGTCTGACTTTCTTTAGTCTGAAAATTACCTGATTTTACTATCTTTAAAGAATAAACATTCCCTCTTTGGCAAAGATTGGAGAAAGAAAGACATCAGCTGCATGAACTAAGGAACAGGGATTGGACACTAACAGCTTCTTAAACTTTTTAATTAATGCTCTTCTTTGTAGTTTTACCTCCACCTCCACTTCAGAGGCACCAGGTGCTACTGATACTAAAGACTGTCAGGTGTTATTTACTTTCTGTGTGTAAAATGGGCCGTTTCTGCCCTTCTCTTAAAACTTGCTTGGGATTCAGCACTCTAGCCTAAGTAAATTACTTCTTGTCTATTTGCAGTTCAGTTCTAAAATTTTTTCTGCTGTTTTATTCTTTTTTCTTATTTTCTGTTTGCTCTTTAGTGTCAATAACATCTGTCCTGTAGTTTCAGTTACTATTCGGAAGGGAGCAAAAGTAAATGCCTGTTTTCACTCTGCCATCTTTATCCAGAAGCCTGAAGAAGCACTTTAAAAAAAAAAAAATCAAGTGATCTCTTTTATAAAGCAAACTGGAGCTGTGCTATATAGGTTTTTCCTACTCTAGTTCTACCTGCTCAGTACTTAGTGTCAGTTCCTCTTACATTCTGCCTTTATGTTTTCTGACAGGTTTGGTTTCCAAAGTTGTGAATCTTCTTTAAAACTTGTCTTCATGGATATCTTAGGGATAGGTTGAGAAAACGATAGGCTGCCTTGCAGTTTTATAGTCAGAGAACATTTGAACTAGAAACCATTTTGTTTAGAAGATTGTGAGACATAATTGGGTGCAAATATAAAATTGGGGGTGCTGGCCTTCAATATTAGATTCCTTAAGGAAAAAGAGCTTTTACTACATTTTTTTTTTAAATAAAAAGGCTTTTATCATCACCTGAGACCTATTGCAGTACATCCAGGTTGTCAAGTCACAGGTGTTCAATGGGTTCTAAGGCATGATGTTCTGAGAGCTTCTCTTACAGCAGAACTCCACAAAAGAGGCCTGAAGACACTGTATCGTGCTCGCGCCCTGGGGTTATTATTCAATTTCATGATTCTGAAACACTGTCTCTAAGATAATGGGTTAAAAATTTATAATTCTATTTCTAACCTCTTCTCTAAGTTTGGATTTATTTATCCAACTACCACTTGCGTGCCTGTTAGGCATCTAAAAAAGGAAGTCTTAATTTCATCTTTCTACTTGTTTCTTCCCAAGTATTTTCTATATAGGTAAATACCTCTACTATTTATCCCATTACTCAGGCCCACATTCTCAGAGTAATTTTTGTAGGGTAACCAACTACCTTGCTTTGATGGGGAGGTTTACCAAGATATAAGCTTTTCAATGCTAAAAGCAGGCAAGTCTTAGACAATCTGGGATACCCTGAATATCCTAAATTATTGATTCCTCCTTTCTCCCTCTCACATCCCTCACCCAAGATATTAAATATGTTTGGAATAAATGAATAATAATTCCCTGACATGATAGTATCCTAGAGAATCATAGTAAGAGGCTGAATTAAACTAGTGGTAAACCACAATCTGATATGTTTCTTTTGCAATCATAAAGCCAAAAGTAGAGATGTTAGAATAACCAGAACCTCATGTTGAGAAACAGCAATCAACTCTTCTATCAGGAAGAGAGTTGTGAATTTGAAATCACTTATATTATCCTTCAAAATCACTTAAATTTTGTTCCATGCATCAGTTTTCAATTCAATAGAGTGATATCCGCCTGGAAGGATTTTTCTAGTATGCTCTGTGTATGTTATTAGAGCTGAAATTGAGAGGGTTATCTTGTCCTCATGTGGTTAAGTAATAGCAATAATGCCAACAAACATATGTCTATTTTTTTAGGTAAAAGCTTTAGTTTTCTAGTGATGGAATTTCCACTCTGTTTAAAGTCAAAAGTGAATTAATAGTGAAAACTTATTTATTAAATAGTAATTAACTTATGGATTACAGGCTCCCTTTCGACACTAAGGGTAAAACAATGAATACAAATATCTTATCTGCTGGGAGAATCAATCTGATTCGTAACAATTGTATAAGTAGATAAGCATTGTGAGGAAAAAGTCAAGACAGTAGGGAGTGAAGGGGTAAATTAAGTAATATAAAGGCAAGTGAAAGAGAGGGAAGGGGGTGGCTCTTTTAGAAACCTAAAAAGCTTCTCTGCAGAAGTAATAATTGAGCAGAAACCTGAATAGAGTAAGGGAATGGAGGGAATGATCTATGCAAAGGTCTCAGGAAGGAACATTCTGAGCCGTAGGAAGAAAGAGAGCAAAGTCCTGCTTGCAGCCTGGTTAAAATGAGTTGGGAAGAAAGATCAAAATCCAGGGAGACAATAGGGATCAAATCGCTTCAGGCCTTTAGGCAGTAGAAAGGACTTTGGATGTATTTTATATAGGATAAGAAGCCAATAGGGAAGTATGACCTCTCTGGTTGCTGTGAGGAGAACAGACAATAGGAAGACAAAGTGGAAGAAGGATATGCTGGTAGAAGGCTCTTCCAATTTATCCAGATGAGAGATGATTCTGGCTTGGACCAGGATGGCAGAAGTGAAGAGAGATAGTCAGAGTCTACGTCTGACCAAATGTGATCCAAAAGAATACAGTAATAAATTAAGTGTAGGTTAAGAGAGAGAAGAGTCAAATGTATCTACAGATTTTTGGCCTGAGGATCTTAGAATGGATGGAGTTGCCATCTTTCTCATAGGAGACTGGGGTGAGGTGGAGATGTATATCTGGGCAGGAGGAGAATTTAGTTTGGGATGTGCTGAGTTGAGGATTTCTAACAGATGTGCAAGTGACAATGTTCAATAGGGAGATGTGGAACAAATCCGGAGTTCCAGGGAAACACTGGGGCCAGAGATGTCAGTGAGTAGATGGCACTATGATGTTGAGTGAGATAACCAAGAAAGGGAAAAATGGATGAAATGTGAGAATTGAGATTTGGGGAGCATTAATGGGATGGTATCTGTAAGGCACTCAGAGCAAGTGTTATTTAGGGAGTGTTAATAGTACATGATTGTAAGGGTTTGTTAAAGCATAAGTCAAAAAGTACATTAGAGACCTGCCGACGCAGACTGAGATGGGGCAGTGCAAGGCAGAAAAAGAGAAAACCAGGAGAGTGTGACATCATCAATGCCAAAAGAAAAAAACAGTAATCAACTTTGAGAGGTCAAGGAGGATGAGGCAAAATAAAATAAAATAAAACAAACATATTTTGGTACAATTGAATTTGATGGACAAGAAGAAAATGGAGGCATTGTGCTTCAAGTTGGGGAAAAGGGCAGTCTATTTACCATGTATTTTGGGCTATGAGATTGTTGGGTAGGGTTGAAAGATTTAAGCTTGGAGCGTAGGTTTCTTATCCCTGGAAGGCTGTGCATTGGAAGTGATGCTGGCAACTAACATGGGTTCCTGTAAAAGCCACACCTTAAGGACAGTTGCCTTAGGACTCTGAGCAAGGGACGCTATGAAGTGGAGCCATTTGCAAGGCTGCTCAGCACCAAGTAGGCAACAGAGGCTTTGGCAGCAAGCTCGGCAAATGAGATTCTGCTCTAACTCCAACAACAGAGCTGGGCAGATGGTAAAACATGATGCCGGTGGTGCATCTTGGGGCTGCAACAGCAATAGCTGCCACTGCGATTGTGGGCTTAGAGGCGTCTTTTGAGGAAGTGGGTGAATGCTGGGGACTCCTAGATAATATCAGGCAGGCTGAGAGCTGAGCAGGATTTAATTTGATTGTAAAAACATGTACATTATTGACACCGCAAGTGCATGGTGGTGCAGTTCGCACTGACATCTCTGCTTCTGTATTTGTGGCCTCTTGTGAGAGATCTGACATTGCTCTCTATGTCTGGGTATGAATGATGTAGTGACTTTTGTTTATGCTGGGGTGACCTCAGTTTCAGGGGATGCTTTCTCTTTGAGATGAGTAAGAATAATCAAGGGTGAGCATGCAGCTGGCAGGTTTCTGTTATAGATGTACATTGTACAGATTGACCTTTAATGATTTGGTTTCCTGCCAACACAACCTTTCTACAGCACTATGTAAATAATGTTTGCAAGCTGTCCCTTATAATCTACTTTACCTGGCACTGTGTAAGTTTCATGTCCACTAAACACACCAGTTCCTGTCAAATTACTGGAGGCATCTCCTTTACTAGGGGCAAATGTATATCAAAGGATTGTATAGTTATTTTACCTTGAATAGACCCAGGATTTAAGAATGAAGTTCCCCTAAAGTATGGCAGCATAGAATTTGTGATCCTCAAATTGTTGAATGGTGGCTAAACATATGACAACATCACAATAGTCATTTGGCTAAGCATTTCAAATGCAGGTATAAAACATCATCTTGAATAACAACATTTTAAGCTTTTGGTTAATTTATACTGTATGTATATAATGTATATGCATGTACGTACTATGAATGTAATTACTTTATATTCATTGTAGGTGTTCTAGTGGCTGCTTTTAATCTTGGTAAGAAAAAGAAAAGAGCGTTTTAACAACAGCAAGTTCTTTTTTTTTTCTGAGACAAAGTTTCACTCTGGTTGCCCAGGCTGGAGTGCAATGGCACCATCTCGGCTCACCACAACCTCTGCCTCCTGGGTTCAAGTGATTCTCCTGCCTCAGCCTCCTAAGTAGCTGGTATTACAGGCATGTGCCACCATGCTCGGCTAATTTTTGTATTTTTGTAGAGATGGGATTTCTTCATGTTGGTCAGGCTGTTCTCGAACTCCCAACCTCAGGTAATCTGCCCGCCTTGGCCTCCCAAAGTGATAGGGTTACAGGTGTGAGCCACCGCGCCTGGCCCTACAGCAAGTTCTTAATGGCACCTTTAGTCACAGTTGTTGATTACCAACCTGTCATGCTAAGGTGCTTGGTGGCTGCTAGGCTAGGATGGCAGATGAAGGACTGGATAGACACATGGCTGGGCCTAAATATTGCCCTGAACCAGTGGCTGAGCTGCAGCTGCCCTTGAACAATGTGAGGCATCTGGAAGGACAGTGAGGGGCATATCTAGACCAGATCAAATCAGGTGTACGCCTGTCTGGCAAGGGCGCATCGTGGGCAAATGGAGAATTGGAATAATCCATAGGAACACAGCCTAGAACTTCAAAGATCTTTTATTGGTCAGCTGGAGTTCAAAGGTTATAGGTCAACAAAGATAACTGAGTAAGCAGGGCCTGGAATGCGGGCAAAGAGAACAGACACTTGTTCAGAGAAACAGCAGCAGACAAGGTCTTCTCCCTGAACGAGGTAGTCTCAACTAGGGGAACTAGTTAAGACAGTCCTCCACTCCACCAGGTAGAGATTCATTTGTTTATTTGTTGAACTGATGTTTGATTCAACATTTGATACAAAAGATACTGGCTTGGCTCTTACAAAGCTTATGGTACACTGGGTAAGACTCACATAAAATATATACTTGATGTCAAGTGATGAGGGTGCATTAAGAACAAATTCCAGACTAGAAAGAGAAGTGAGAGGCCATTATTACTCTGTAGTTTAGGCCTTTGAGGGATGGAAAGCCATATCTGGGGTACAATGCTGGACTCTTCTCCCTGCCTCTGTCGTCCCTGAACACTCCTAGTGGAGATCACTTCAACCCTGTAGGCGCAGCCCCACCTGAGTCCTGCCGGCCGGCAGCTGAAGTTGAAACATCCAGAAAGTTACTGGGCCCCGCCTTGCCTCTCATCCTGTTGTGCTGGTGACCTGGTAGTTCTACGGGGACAGGGCCCCAGCCTGTGTATCTTTTGTGGCAGCCTTTCTCCTTTTGCTAGTGCTTCAGTAACCAGGTCATATCTTATTCCCAGCAAAGACTTTCCTGCTTTGAATATCTATTCCTCAGAGATAGAATTTCCCATCCTGAGGTTCAACTCTAGAAGCCAGTCACCAGCACCTGCCGCTGTGCTGCTACTGCCTCCTAACACAAACCTGCCTGAAATTTGGCCCTGAAGTTGGGGGTTTCATCTCACATTCCTTCCCAGCTCAGGTGGACTCTCTCCTTTATTAACTTGGTGGAGTCATTGTACCAACCTTTCTCTTTTGTTACTTCTTTCTTTCAGATGGATTTCTAGGCCTTAGAATGTATGTTTTCCTTGTCTCAAATTTTAACCTTTGGCATAAAGTCCATTTGATGCCAGTCTTTAACCAGAGTGACATGTTTCCTCCGGTGTGCTCTTTTCTAGTCGGGATGATCTTTTCTAGTCAGGGCCATAGTTCTGGGAGCAATGCTTGCCTCAAATCATTCAGGAAAGAAATGCAAATGTAGGAATAGATTTTTGGCTTGTCATACTCAAATGTACAATTCCTCGGGGCAGGACACTGTCCTTTCCCTTTGGACAGGATGACTAGCATTTGTTTATTTTGTTTCATTTCAAGTAGTTTTAGAAAATGTTCTGTAACAGCAAAGCCCTCTGAAATAAAGGGATTACTATATTACCCTGACCAAATATGGTTCTTAATATAATTCTCATGTTTTAGCTTTTCTAGTTTAAAAATGTGCATACTGGGAAAATAAGGAAAAAACCCTAGAGCTTGTATGAGAAGGATGAAGACTCTTTGCTTGTTTCCATAAATGATTTTTTTTCCTTGGACCGAAGTCCTAAGCCTCAAATGTTTTACTTTAGAAGGAGATTCATTGGTTGCCTCATCATCCATTTTGAAGATCATTACTACCATAAATAAATACACAGTACTTGTTTAGAGAGAATAGATTTTCTTAGACAGTATATCTGAATATTAAGGAGAATAAACAGGTACTTGTCTAGAGATTAATCTATGTTTTCTAACTGCTAGAGTTTGAAATTATATTTAGTGTAAAGGAGAAATTACTGCAGTGTTTACTGAAATATATTTGAAATCAAATCAGGACTTTCAAATATTAAAAGTAAGCAATATCATTCAAGGACATAATCTGTATACATGTAATATTTTAAAAGCAACCTTACAAATAACATGAGTGCTTTGAATAGGCTTATCAGACTACTGATGGGTGGGAAGCCATGGTTCGAAGGCCGAGACAGAGGGAAATTGAGAAACTTACGGCATGGCTATATCCCATGGGCAATTGGGATTTATTAACCAAGATGGATGCAAGGGTCAGAACTGAAGGCTGTAGAATGACAGGTTATTATCTGGAAACAACCCTGAAAACATTTATCTGGTCCAGGACCCTTATTTGAGGAAAGTGAGACTTAGTTAAGAAGATAAGATTTTACATGTATGTATCATGTACCATTACTGTAAATAACATAGATAATACTACATAAAATGAGCAGTAGTCAGTTCATCTCAACATTTGTTGAGACCTCCACGCAGTGTGCCAGGAGCTCAGCGTAAAAAGATGGATGGCATAAGTATATGTGCTGGCATACAGAACAGAATATTTAGAGAAGCAAGCTTTTCTGATGGTTGAAAAAGTATGAACTCTGAAGGAGAGCACCCTGGGTTCAACTTCTGTCTCTAGCACCTACCTCATAGGATGGTCACCTAAGGAATTTCATGTAAAGCAACTGGAACAGTGCACCACAGTCAGTAAGCAATAAGGGTCACTGTATGATTTTAGAAGAGTGATGCCCAAAGTGGGTTTTGTACTGAGCTTATACAAAATAACAATTAGGGTATGTATTAACAAAATCATAATTGGGGTATGTATTAGTCTGTTTTCATGTGCTGATAAAGATATACCTGAGACTGGGCCATTTACAAAAGAAAGAGATTTATTGGACTTAACAATTCACATGGCCGGGGAGGCCTGGCAATCGTGGTGGAAGGCAAGGTGGAGCAAGTCACATCTTACATGACTGGCAGCAGGCAAAGAAAGAAACTTGTGCAGAGAAACTCACGTTTTTAAAACTGTCACATCTTGTGAAACCCATTTATTATCATGAGGACAGCATGGGACAGACCTGCCCTCCTGATCAATCACCTTCCACCAGGTCTCTTCCACAACACATGGGAATTATGGGGGCTACAAGATGAAATTTGGGTGAGACACACACCCAAATTATATGAGGCTAGATATTAGAAGGAAGAAAATACTAAAAATTCTATTTAGATTGTAACCTCAAAATTATAAATTGTTTCATGAGTGCTAGCATGTAAGTTGAAACTAGGGCCCTCATTCAATAATATGGGAGACAGCTATGTCATAAGATTATAAGGAAGGATCCCAGAGGGAGAGAACTGTGTCCCTGTTCACTTGTTTCCAGTATATTGAGATATACTGCATTTGACATATGCTTGGATAAGTGAATTGAGATTTAGTTTTTTAAATTCATAAATTTTTACATTGATATTTTAACCTGAAAAAAAAGCTGCAAGAAAACATAAGTAAAAAATTACTTATATTTTTCCCAATTTGCTTTATTGCTCTATGTATGTACATATACATTTTCCTTAATCATTTGAAATAAGTTGGAGACATTGTGTACCATTATCTCTATCTCATTAAGTGTTATGGAAGAACAAGGACGTCCTCCTAAATTACCACATTACAATGATCAAAATCAGGAGAATCGAATATTGACCCTGTCATCATTCCCTGCTCCAGGATTAGTCCAGAATAACATGTTATGTTTAGATTTATGTCTCTTTAGTTTCCTTTAGTCTGAAACAGTTTCTTAGTTTTACTTGCTTTTTTCTTGACCTCGATGGTTTTGATACATACAGGTCAATTATTTTGTGAAATAATCCTTGATTCAGGTTTGTCTGTTCCCTCATGGTTGGATTCAGGTATATATTTTGGGCAGGGATATAAGAGACACGATCATATGAAGGTCTCCGTACACCATGTTGACAGGCACTTGATGTTGCTTTGTCCTATTACTGATGCTATTAAATTTGATCTCTTGGCTAAGGCAGTATCTGTCCAGTTTCTCCACTATAGAGTTGCCATTTTCGCCTTTGTGATTAAACAAGTAATTTGAGGGAAGATCATCTAGCAAGTAGCAGAGGGTAAAAGGCTACCTGCTAGTGAGAAAATAGTCCCTCTTATTGCTATGGTAAGAATGCCTGATTTTAATCCAAAGAAGATAATCATGAACTAAAGTCATTATTTTATCACTGAATACTTGGGTAACACATTAGAGAACACTGCTGATGATTTGAAGAGACAAATACTGAAATTTAAAGTCGGGGAGGCTTACTATATAGTTAAAGGAAAGTGCTTTTTTTTTTTTTTAAACAAATTTCAGTGTTTATAATTGCAAGATTAAATTTAAATATTGAAATAGATCAAAGGCTGATTTGGGATTTCAAACAGGAAAGATATACTGGAGAAGACATTCTCAACAGCAAGTGACTTAAGAAGTTAAACAGAATTTTATCAAAGAGTCAAGTGTAACCACTGATGGAACAGCTGCTTTGATTGACGTAAACATAGGATTTTAAGTTCTAGGTTAAGTTTACTAAGGACTCTACATATGAAAGTTACTAACAGCACAATTTATAGGTAAAACAGTCAAGTCAACAAGTTGAAGCTTGAGGTGCATGAAATTTAGCATGTCATCAATAATTAATTTTAAATATCAAGTCCTTTAAAATATAGTTATTTATAATATTTTGTAATAAGCTGTGTGGATACCACGAAGATCTTTTGTACCACACAGTGATTCATGGGTTATCTTATGGCAAAATACTCAGACTTATCCCACTTGTAAATACTATGCATGTATTTATATATTTAGAAAGACATGTGTTTTAGATTGGCTGACATTTTCTGTGGTGACAAATGGTTGCTTCAGTGGTATTGAATAGTGTGCTACCAAGCATATAAATAAAATTTTAAAACCCTTCTGTCAAGTAAGGTAATCTTTTTTTAGATAGTAAGAAAGTAGTAACCAATGCAATAAAACTCAAAGCAGACAAAGCAAAAAAAGCAAAGGTACCACCACCCCTACTATGGATTAGAAAGTTGAAAATGGCTGTTTCAAAATGTTTTTATTGTTTTGTGATTTCCCCCCATAAATTGTCATAATTAAACATCATATATTAAATGTAAAAAATTATAGTAGCATGTTCTCAGGTTTCTTGAACACATGGATCTAAATAAAGAAAAATGTAGAATTTTCCATCAGTTGTGCATCAGAGCTTCTCATCAGCCAGTTGTTAAGAGCAAATGATTGACATCAGAAGAAATAGAACTCTATTAACTGAATAGTTGATAGCATTGGTGGTACAGGGGGCAGTGGATATTATGATTACTAAACGCAGCCAGTGATGCATTTCTCCTGTTTATGCTTATGTAATTTTGAGGTAACATTTTCAGCTACGGAGCTATTGAACAAGGTATTGGAAGAAACTGAATTTAGACCCAGACTTTTAAGTCACTGTATTTCAGAATATTTAACTGAGATCTTAAAATCATAATGAAACGTTCAATCATATCACTTTCCCTCTGCAGTAAAATGGTTTCTTTATAATAAAAATTGTATATTTCACAAGAACCTACTCTTTCAACTTAGTTTTTAGTGTTTTCTAAGTAAATGTACTAAAGCAGTTATATGTGTACGACTTAAACATTTATGCTGATATGGGTTCACTTTCATGTGGGAGGCCAGATGTCTAGAGCAGGGACAATCAGCCTAGGTGTGGTTGTCAGGGGACGCTTCACAGGGGGATGTGACAGTATAGAAGGGAATAAGATTTGGAAGGCAGCCTCTGACCATTAGGGTAAGAGTGATTACAAATAGATCTGGTTTCCTAGAGTAAATGGGGGAAATCAGTTTGTAAATATTTCATGTTCATCTCTGTCCTGAGACATTGGAGCATGGAAAAGCCCTGTCCTTAGGGAATCAGAGTTCCTGGACAGCAGAATGTTCTACTTGTTAGCAAGAGAGAATTCAGCAATTCTTTGTTGAATACTTTCCATGAGTTTTTATTTACTGGCAGATATTGGGATAAAGCAGCCAGGCTATGTAAGTAGATAAGATTAAAACAAGTGGCAGATGAGGTCAGAGGAAAAAGCAGATTTTTTTTTCTTTGATGAGAAAGCTTGTGGCATTACTAGCCACTCTCATCTTTCACCATCTGAAGCTTTTTACCTTGTTATTCAGGACTGGAATGTCCCCTGGGACATCTGGCTCCTTCTCGTCCTTAAGTCTTAGCTCAAATGGTCTCCTCTTCAGAGAAGTCTTTAATAATCGATGTCAAAGGCAATCATTCCACTGAAATCCATTTTCTATCTTAGGTGTTCCATGGCAATTGTTATTATTGCTTATTACATATTACTTCGTTTGTTTTCCTGTTTGTTCTTTTTCTCCTTCCCCTACTCTCAACTAGAAAGTAAGAGAAGAGCTTTTATTTTTTTGTTTTCACCATTTTATACCTAGGAATACCTAGCACATAGTACAGGGATTGACATAAAGGCAATTACTTAGCCGGCAAACAAAAGTAGTAAGAATCACAACTGAGTCTTGGAGGATGGTAGAATCTGGATTCATGATGAGAGTAGATGTTAAGAAACATTAAGTTTCCCCTGCCCCCATGGCTCCTTTGTGGAGGATACCTTGTAGTTTGTAATTAGTGGTAGGTGGGTAACAGCTGCCTACTTCGTATATTCTTGAGAACACCTGTGTATTAATAAGAATCACCTGTCAAAGAGCAACTAACTATGTGGATGAGAATCTGCTCGGGACCTTCAGCCTGGAGAGCTGTCAGCCCCAGAGGCTTTCAAGCTATTGGTCTGCAGGATAGACGCACTCTTGTTATGCTATCCGGGGGTCTGCCTTTCAAATACTTTCAGTGCTGCCTGGGTGGTGGTCTACCGACAGAGCTGCTACTTGGTAAGTAAAGGCATTTGAGAATGGAAAAACAACCTCAGCAAAAATGTGGAAGTAGAGTAGTGTAAAATATGTTTGGAAGACGGATAAGACCAATTAGGTTGAGTGGAAGGCTCGTGAAAGGCACTGGCTGGGCAAAACATCAAACAGGAAGTTTCAGCCAGGGTGTGGGAGGTTTTGTATGCTAGCCTACGCATATCACAAGGCAACTTGGACTTTATGCTGTATGTGGTCAACAGGGAGTCACCAAAATTTGATGGAAATTATAAATTAGAAAGCTTAAATTGGTATATCCCTTGGTACTGACTAACTGAGCACAATAGGACTCCCTATTGGTTAAGGGTTCTGGAGAAATTTCTCCCCAGACAATGCTGGAAAGAGCAGTGACCAAATTCACGGGGTAGTGGGGAAGAGACAGGCAAGGCTACTTCCAGATAGAATTCTATTTTCAGTGAGTTCTCAAATCCCCCTGCATAAAGAGGAGATGAGTTGTGTACTTTTAAATCCAGGATGTGGATCCTTATTTATTTTATTCAAAGTGTAGCCTGCCTCAAAAGGCTTTGCCAGAAGGCCTGGACTCCAGACTACTTTATTATGGACTAACCAATAATCTCTTTAAAACTCTAGGCTCTAAACTGGGTCCAGTGGCATGTGCCTATAGTCCCAGCTACTCGGGAGGCTGTGGTGAGAGGATTACTTGAGCCCAGAAATTCAAGTCCAGTTTGGGCAACCTAGCAAGATTTCATCTCTGTTTAAAAGATCAGGCTCTGCCACTTATATGGGATAGCCAGTAAGTTGGAGTAACTTAGCTTCAACTTTTAAGACTGAAGACTAGACAGAAGAATGCTCTACTTGTGAGGAAGAGAGAGCAAATCTCAGCACTGGCACATTCTTACACACTTTATTCCTGATGTTTAGCTGTATCCCACCCCAGTATCAGTTAAATAAGGGATAAAAATGTTCCTATTTGGTACTTATACAGCCTATCTAGGAAACCTATTGCACGATTTACCTACAATTATGATAGTACTAGTAATACAAAGCTTTCAGTATGACTTTTCCTGCCATTTGCACATTTCTGAACCTGTCAAAAGCCAGGAATGTTTTCTTAGGACCAGGATATCTAGTTGTCAAAATGTTTATATGCAATTTTAAGCTGCAATTCTCTATTTTTCTTCCTGTAATTCCCTGGTCCCAAACAGCATTTTCTAAATTATCTGTTGTGAAAAATGGATAATAGAGTCATCTATAATTTTTTTCTTTACTGTATCTTTTAAGATCTGAAATTGAGGCAGTGCAGTGTGACTCTAGATGGTCTGCTTTCTGGGCCTATTTCTGGAGACAAGTGGTGGGTGGTTCTAAATGCGTCATGTGGACATTTTGGGCCTTAGATTCCTTTCCTGTCAGTTGGAGGCCTTGGACTGGATGACTTCTAGGATGCCTTTCCCTTGAGAGATTGTACAATTTTTGGAGGGACCTGTATACTTGCAAGTTCTTTGAAAATTGCTTCAAAAAGAAGCTTCTGTATGGTGTGGGAGGTAAAACCAGATGACCTCTAAGGTCCTTTCAATTTCCAAATTCTGTAATTAAATGGGTTCCATAGATTCTCACAGATAAAAGCTACTTAAAGACATTGACATCATCCACTTATCCATGTTAGTAAAACTATTCATTTCAAAGCTTATAAATATTTCAGAAAACATGCCGGAATTCCATCTCTCCATCCCTGCTTAGATCATCCTTAGGTAATGGTCCCTTTAAGGTCTCCACGACCTTTGCAAAGAAAGTTATCTGGGGGTGGTGAATACTGTCCTGCAAACTCAAAGCTACGCAATCTTCGTTCAAATCTCTTGTGGCTTTGGCTTCATGTCCTTGGACAAAGTGACTTAACCCCTTGAACTTTCATTTCCTCATTTATGTGGTCAAGTATAAAACAGGAAATGTTATTTACCTGCTAAATCATAGAAAGACGCACCTAGAACTGGGGACAGTGCATACACACTGAACACTGGTGCTTTTCCCATATAGGTAATAGCACCCAACAGATAATATTTGCCCCACAACTTATAGGCAGGTTGGAAAAGTGTAGTCATGTTCTAAGCTTCACAGAAGCTTCACAGAAGCTTCACAGAAATACTGATGGTAGCTGGGCTGGCATGTGAGCATTTGTTATCATTTTGATTGTCCTTCAATATTTATGCTGTTTTACTCTTTATTTTCCACCAAAAAGCAGCAACCTTCACTAGAAGGTAAGTGAGCTCCTTGAGGGTATTTGCATAAATTTATTTTTGTACCATCAATCCATTGCCTACCTCAGTCCTGGTGACACATAGGAGCATCTCAATATGTATATATTTGTTGAATTTAACTCTAATGATAAGTGTGTAAATGTTAAAAAAAAAAAA
>NW_016107374.1:8164203-8222135 GCF_001604975.1 Cebus imitator | reverse complement strand
ATTATCCCTAGACTGAACATTGAACAAATCTTAAAAGGGATTCCTACAGTTAAAAATATACTTAATGGTAAAAAACTAGATGGTATCTCCTAAGACAAAGATATACTATCACTTCTTCTATTTCATAATTTGCTGGAGGTCCGTGCTGGTGAAATAAGACAAAGAAATAAAAGGCATCCAGATCGGAAAGAAAGAAGTAAAACTACCTTTATTTGTAGACAGCATGATCATCTATATAGAAAACCCTATGTAATCTACATAAAACTACTATAGATAATAAATGAGTTTAGCAAAGTTGCAGGACACAAGATCAATATACAAAAATCAATTTTATTTTTATACAGTGACCACAAACAATTGGAAATTGAAATTTAAAATACCCTTTACAACAAATTCAATACTTAGGGATAAATCTAACCAGAAAAGTGAAAGAACTGTACATTGCAAGCTATAAAACATTTAAAGGAGAAATTAAAAAAGTTTTAAATAAATGGATAAATATATCATATTCATAGGTGAGAAGCCTCAGTTTTGATGTCAGTTCTCCCCACATTGATCAATGCAATCTCAATCAAAATCTCAGTTGTTGGTTTTTTTTGGTAGAAATTGTCAAACTGATTCTAAAATTTGTATAAAATGCAAAGTATCTACAATGTCCAAAACAGCTTTGATAAAGAAGAATCGAGTTCAAGACTTATGCAGTTATGGTAACCAAATAGTATGGCATTGGCAAAAAATAAAATAAAATAAAAATAGACCAACATATTCATGCTTGATGGGCTAAAATAAAGTCCAGAAATACGCAAATGTATATACAAACAATTGAGTCTTGACAAAAGTGTAAAGATAATTCCGTGGTAAAAAGAAGTCCTCTCATCAAATGGTGCTGGAAGAACTGGATATCTAGATGCAAAACAAAAACAAAAACAAAAACAAAACAGAACAAAAAAAACCAAAAAAGCACTTTGATCCATACCTTGTATGAAATGCAAAAATTAACTCAAAATGTATCATAGATTGAAATGCAAAACCTACAACTATAAAATTCCTAGAATAGTAATTCTTAATGGGGGCAATTTGACACCCCCCACCCCACAGCCTAGGAAATATGTGGCCATGTCTGGAGATATTTTTGGTTGTCATAAGTGGGGTAGGCATTTTATAGGCATCCAATGGGTAGAGGCCAAAGGCACTGTTAAATATTTTATAATGCACATAATGACCCCAACAGCAAAGAATTATCTAAAGTAATGTGTCAAGAGCACCAAGGTTGAGAAACTCTTTTCTAGAAAAAAATACAGAAGAAAACTTTTGTGATCTTGGTACAGGCAAACATTTCTTAGATCTGACACCAAAAGTACAATCTATAAAAGAACAAATTGACAAATTAAACTTCATTAAAATTAAAACACTTTGCTCTTCAAAGACATTGTGAAGAAAACGAAAAGACAAGCCAAGGGCTGGAAGACAATATTTGCAAATCATACATCTGACAAAGGATCTGTATCTAGAATATGTAAAGAACTCTCAAAATTCAATAATAGGTAAATGAATAACCCCATTAAAAACTAGGCAAAATATTTGAACAGATAATTCACGAAAGAAGCTATAAAGATGACACATAAGCACATCAAGATGTACCCAATTTCCTTAGTCATTAGGAAAATGCAGACTAAAACAATGAGATGCCACTACACACCTATTTTAGAATGGCTAAAATTAAAAGGACTTTATCATGTTGAGTGTTGGCAAGGATGTGGAAAAACTGAAACTCTTTTTTTTTTTTTGAGACAGTCTCACTCTGTCGCCCAGACTGGAGTGCAGTGGCATGATCACAGCTCACTGCGGCCTCAACCTCCCAGGCTCAAGCCATCCTCCCACCTCAGCCTCCTTAGTAGCTGGGACTACAGGCATGCACCACTGCACCTGGCTATTTTTTTTTTTTTAATTTTAGTAGAGATGGGCTTTCACCATGGTGCCCAGGCTGCTCTTGAACTCCTGAGCTCAAGCAACCTGCCTACCTTGGCCTCCCAAAGTGCTGAGATTACAAACATGAGCCAGTGTGCCTGGCTGGGAGAAACAACACTCTTATATGCTGCTGGTAGAAATGTAATATTGTACAACTATTTTGGAAATCAGTTTGACATTTCTTAAAAAAAATAAACTACATTTGCCTACAGATTCCTCTTGTCCACTCTTAGGTTTATACCAAGGAGAAATGAAAGCATGTGTCTAGGCACACTGCTTATAATGGTCTTGTTTGTAATAACCCCGAACTGGAAACAACCCAAATGTTCATCAACAGGTGAATGGACAAACAAACTGATGTATCCATGTGGTGGAATACTGCTTAACAACAGAAATGAACTGTTGATATGCATAATATGGACGAATCTCAAAATAATTATGCAGAATGAGAGAAGTCAGACAAAAAAAGGTATATACTGTATGATTCCATTTATATGAAATTCTAGAAATGATGACATCCATAGAGACAGAAATCAGATTGCCCAAGGCAGGGGTTGAGAGAGAAGGAGGAAAAGAGGCAGGAGGAAACTCAGAAGGTGATGGATATGTTCTTTATCTTGATTGTAGAGATGGTTTTACTGGTGTATACATATGCCAAAACACCAAGTTGCACACTTTAAGTCTATGCTGTCTGTTACATATTATACCTCAACAAAGCTTTTAAAGTTTTTTAAAATGAAAAAGTTTGAATAAGCAGATTTTTCAAAATTAAACAGTAATGAGAGTAATCATGGCTTCAAGCATGTATGAGAAAAAAGAGCTCAAACGATATCTTGGTGTGCAACTTCTCTTTCTCCGATTGTGGAGCTCTCCTCCTGTGATCAATGGGGCTGCCTTGACTCCTGAATTTCTTTTTTTCCTTATTGCTTTTCTTTCTTGCTTGCCTTTCTTTCTTTTCTTTTATTTCTTTCTTTCTTTCTTTCTTCCTTTCTTTCTTATCTTTCTTATCTTTCTTTTCTTTCTCTTTCTTTCTTTCTTTCTTTCTTTCTTTCTTTTCTTTCTTTCTTTCTTTTTTCTTTCTTTCTTTCCTTTCTTTTTCTTTTTCTTTCTCTTTTTCTTTCTTTCTTTCCTCTTTCTCTCTTTCTCTTTCTTTCTTTCTTCTTTCTTTTCTTCTTTCCTTTCCTTTCCTTTCCTTTCTTTTCTTTCTTCTCCCTCTGTTGCCCAGGCTGGAGTGCTTACTGCAACCTCCACCTCCCAGGTTCAAGCGATTCTCCTGCCTCAGCCTCTGGAGTAGCTGGGACTACAGGCGCCCTCTTCCACACCCGGCTAATTTGTTTTTGTTTTGTTTGGTTTTTTTGGAGATGGAGTTTTGCTCCATTGTCCAGGCTGGAGTGCAGTGCCACGATCTCTGCTCACTGCAGCCTCTGCCTCCCAGGTTCAAGCGATTCTCCTGCCTCAGCCTCCCGAGTAGCTGGGATTACAGGCGCACACTGGCACGCCAGGCTAATTTTTGTATTTTTTAGTAGAGACGGGGTTTCCCCATGTTGGCCAGGCTGGTTTTGAACTCCTGACCTCAAGTGATCCACCTGCCTCGGCCTCCCAAAGTGCTGGGATTACAGGCGTGAGGCACCGTGCCCAGCGACTCCTGAATTTCATCCTCCCAGATTCAAATCCAGAGGAAAGATAGGAGCATCTTTTCCCCAATGTGCCTCTTAAAACTCTGAATTCTCTCTGATTGGACCAGCTAGGTTACATGTCTGTGACTGCACCAGTGGCTGCACCTAGGGCACCTGATTGGCTCAGGCCTGGGTATGAGGACTAAGAGCAGGGAAGGAACAAATTCCTAGACAAAAGTCAAGAAGGATATTGGATACTGTGGCGACTGTGAGCATGCACCTCTCAGGTCTCTGCTGCAGGGAGCATGATGGATCTAGGGCTTCTGCTGCTGTGCTCTGAAATCCATCACTGTATTTACACAACAGCCACATGTTCCCCCGGGCTGCTTCCAACCCGTGGCTGAGTGCAACAGGAATACTAAGGCAGTCACATTCTGGGGAGACACAGAACTCCTGACAGGTGACTTTGGCTCAAGGACTCCCTGCTAGCCTTGCTGAACAACCTTGCATTGCAGTCCAAGATGCCTGTACCCACTCTCCTTTCTTTCTCTCTACCCGTCACTTGGGATTAGACCTGCATCAAGGTGGTGGATGTCCCCTCTCCCCTCTCCCCTGGCTCCCTTCCCATTTTCCCTCACAGGCATTTCCCCCCTAATCAACTTCTTGCCTGTTTAACCTCATTTGGGCACCTGCTTTTTGGGAGACCCAAATTAACACAAATACTGGAAAGGCAACTGGCAAATCTCTAACTCTCATCAAAAGTTCTGAGGTTTGGCAAATAAGTTCTTACCCCATATCTTATTTGTGGCTTTTGTTAGAGGAACTCCTGGGGATGAAAGCCTTGAAGTTGATATAATAATATTGACTCATTGGTTAATAACTCTGCCTTCTGTTTGCCAAGCACTCAGTGACTTACAAAGCACTTTAAGGTATGTAATTTCAGCTGGTCTTCGCAAAAATTCAGTGAAGCAGGTGGAGCTATTTTTTGATGTTAGTCATAAAGAGACTGAGATTGAGAGAGGTTAAAATACAATCTTTAAAATCCCAAGATTCATGTTACTGTTGTGTGTAAAAAATTTTCAATGACTTTCCATTGCCTTCAAGATAAAGACCAAACCATTACTGTAATGATGCAGGGACCCATGGTTTGTCCCTGGAAATGCTGAGCTGCGTTCAATGTTCTGATAAGGCCCTGCACTATGCGGCCTCCAAGGCTTTGCATATGCTGTTCCTACTTCCTGGAACACCCTTTCCATACTCTCTTTTGGACATCAACCACATCTGCTCTCCTATAAGAAGCTGTTCTTTAAGCTTGAGTCATGTGCTTCTGCGGGCCCCAAACCCCCTATTCTTATTCATTTCATAGCACACTGCAAACTGTATTGTAATTTATACTGTAACTGCTTGTCCTCACAACAACTCATGAAGTAAGAAAGATTCTCATCAGTTTACAGATGAGGAAACAGAATTAGGAAAGTGAAATGGATCAGTCAGAAGGCTCCAGAGAAACATAACCAATTGAGAAAAGATTTATTAATTTATTATAAAGAATTGGCTCCCGTGATTATGGAAACCAAGAAGTCCCAAGATCTTGGCAAGCTGGAGACCCAAGAGAATGGAAGCAGAGTTCCAGCCTGAGTCCAAATGCTTGAGAATCAGGAGGACTGATGGTTAAAGATCCAACCTGAAAGCCAGCGTGCTTGAGACTCAAGAGGAGTCAATATTTCAGTCCAAGTCCAAAGCCAGAAAAGATTGATAGCCCAATTCAAGCAGTCATGGAGGTGAAGCTCTCTCTTACTCAGCCTTCTTGTTCTATTCAGGTCCTCCATTTTTGGATTGGGTTGGACTGGATTGGTCCAATTGATTGGATGAGACTTATTCACATTAGAGAGTGTACTCTACTCAATCTACCAATGAAAATGTTCATCTGGGGCCAGGCGTGGTGGCTCACGCCTGTAATCCTAGCACTTTGGGAGGCCTAGATGGGTGGATTGCCTGAGCTCAGGAATTTGAGACTAGCCTTGGCAACATGATGAAACTCCATCTCTACTAAAATACAAAAAATTAGCAGGGCATGGTAGCACGTGCCTGTAATCCCAGCTACTCAAGAGGCTGAGGCATGGGAATTGCTTGAACCAGGTGGCAGAGGTTGCAGTGAGCTGAAATCATACCACTGCACTCCAGCTTGGGTGACCAAGCAAAACCCTGTCTCAAAAAATAAAATAAAAACAAATAAATAAACAAATAAAATGTTAATCTTATCCAGAAATATCTTTACAAGCCCATTAAGAATAATAGTAGGCCAAATGTCTGGGTACCCCATGGAACAATCAAGTTGACACACAAAATTACTCATCACATGGGTTAACAACCCAAGATTGTACAATAGTGTATGCAGCTAGTCTGGAGAATAAACTCTGTCTCTGAAGCCCTTTTTACACCCCCATGTCACGTCATTATGGACAAGGCAGCTGTGGAGTGGTGAGACCTGCATATGCATCAGGAGCTTCTGTACTTCTTGTGGATATTTGATGTGTCAGGCTCTATGCTTGGCATTTTATTAGCATCCCTCCGACTCTGTATTGTCACAGTCTCCAGGCGTATGAACATTCGTGGAGTGCATAAATCCCCATTTGTTAGAGAGGATAACTCCCTTATTATGGATTATTGCAGATTTATTATTATGGATTTGAACCCAGAACTATCTGACTCCACAGCCAGGACTCCTTCCATTGCATCGCCCTTCTTGAAAAAGGACAGTTTTATTGTCCCAAACTCTTTCTTTCTCTCCAGAAACATGCCTTCCTGGAGCTTGACTTTCGTCCTCTAGGGGGCTGTGGGCTGGGCAGAGCCTGGGAGCAGGCTGAGAAATCTAGAATCTCAGCTCCCCTAGGAGTATTCCTGGCATGGAGGCATTGTCCCCTTGCCAGAGCAGACTTGCCTAGCTTGGAGAGCTCTCCGGGGCGCTGCTGAGCAGACCCTGGGTGCAGGAGCCCAGCCAAGCACCTCGAAGGTCTGCTGGCATCTGATCTACCCTCTTCTACTGCAGTGTCTCCAGATATACAGGGGTTTGCTGGGTCTGCAGTTCTATGTGGTAGCTTTGTTAAGGGGATTTGGGTTTTTTCTTTTCCTTTCTCTCTTGAAATCTTAGCAGCATCTGCCCCTTCATCCATGGCAAGTTCCGAGTGTCTCAGATAGACGTCAATATTGACAGAAGAGGCCCCCAGGCCCAGCAGGGAATGCTGTTTCAGAAGAGTATCTGAGCAAGCTCATTAGGGTGACTTCTTGGCACCCTTTGGTAGCCCCAGTTCCTTGGTTCTGGGCAACATGAATATTGATCAGTGGGTGAGGGCCTCATCTGGATTAGGCTTTTTTTGTTTTTGTTGTTGTTAATGCAGAGGAAGTATAGAGGAGGGTTTTAAGGTCACACGTTCTGGAGTCAGAAAGGCCTGGCTTCCCATCCTGCCTCTGCCCTTGGCTACCCATGTGACCCTGGGAAAGGGCACTCACCATGCTGAACCTGTTTCCTTATCTGTAAAATGGACATCATGATACTATGTACTTCAAAGCCTTACTGTTGAGAATCACATGACTTAATGCAGTAAACACAGGGCCAGGCACACAGTAAGTGCTCAGTAAATGCATCAGTCCCCCTGTTGTCTCATCAGGAGATGGCCACATCCCGAGGAACTGGTCTCTTTCCTAAGACTGAGGAAGCCTTTCCCAAAAAGCTCCTGGCAGAGTTGGGTGACGTGTTAACTCTTAAGCCAATCAATGGTTAGGGGAATAGAACTGTTACCGTACTGGGTCTGTGTTTCATTCGCCAGAATTAGATCACGTGACCAGCTCCTGATTGGCATTCAACCAAAGATGATCAAACATTTGAAGAAGCAGGAAAACATGACTCCTAAGGAGGAGTAAAATCAATCCATTGAAACCAGCCTAAAACAGACATAGATGTTAGAATTAACTGAGAATGACATGAAAACAGTTATTCTAACTATATTCCATAGGTTTAAAAAATGTTACATAGAGCTACAGAAGACATAAAAAATACCCAATTGAACTTCTAGAGATGAAGACTACATTGTGTGAGATGAAAACTACATGGAAGTGTATTAATAGCAGGTTAGATATTCCAAAGAGAAAAATGAGTAAACTCAAAGACGTAGCAATAGAAACTATCCAGTGTCACACACAAAGAAAACATTTTTTTTTTTTAGATGAACAAAGCATCAGTGATATGCTTCAAGTGGACAACTTGAAGCAGTCTAGAAGTCACTAAGGGAGAGGAGACAGACATGGGATCAAAATAATATTTAGCTGAACACAGTGGTTCATGCTCGTAATCTCAGCACTTTGGGAGGCCAAGGCAGGAGGAGCCCTTGAGACCAGGAGTTTGAGACCAGCCTGGGTGACATAGCGAGATGAGACCCCATCTCTATAAATACATTCTTTTATTTAGCCAGGGGTGGTGGCACATGCCTGTCGTCCCAGCTACTCAGGAGGCTGAGGTGGGAGGATCACTTGAGCCCAGGAGGTTGAGACTGCAGTGAGCTATGATTGCACAACTGCACTCCAGCCTGGTGACAGAGCAAGACCCAAGACCCTGTCGGAAAGAAAGAAAGAGAGAGAAAAGGAAAGAAAGAAAAAGAAAGAAAGAAGGAAGGAAAGAAAGAAAGAAAGAAGGAAAGAAAGAAAGAGAAGGAAAGAAAGAAAAAGAAAGAAGGAAAGAAAGAAAGAAAGGCTAGAATGGCTGAAAATTCCCATATTAGACAAAAATCTTTGGCATCAGGTAGAGCCTGGTTTAAGTCCTGGGCATGCCATTTACCACCTCTGTGAACTTGAGGACTTTACTCACCTGCTATGATCTTTATTGGTAAATCGGGGAAAACAATGCTAACGTCATAGGATTACTGTGAGGAGATGCTACTTACAAAGCACTTGGCACAGTGTCTGGTGCGTGGTAAGCTCCTGAAACAGGTCTGCTATTATTTTCATTAGAGTCTTTTCCAGCTTTGGCCTTCTGTGGTTTGCAGAGATTCTAACGTTCACCCTCTAATTTATTAAGTAATCACTAACCTTTATTGGGTGCTTATACTACCCCAGATTCTGTGCTAATTCTTTATTTGTATTAACTTACTAAGTCCTTAAACAAACCCTTTGAGGAATGTATAACATTTTACACCTCATCCCATTTTATAGATGAGAAAACCGAGGCACGTAGGGTTAAGTAGATTGCCCAAGGTCACCGCTGATAACCCTGCAGCGCTGGGATTTGAAGCACTGAGCTCTCCTGACTCTTGAGAAGGCGTCTGATGGTATCTAGTTCAGTCTCATTGTTTTATAACTCATGAGTCTGAGGCCAAGAGAGACTGAGGTTTTTGTAAAGAGATTACACGGCAAGTCAGTTGCAGAGACAGGGCTAGCACCTGATGCTGAGCTCTTTTCATTCCCCTACAGCACCCCTCTAACAGCTGAGATTTCCAAGGCTTATTGGCCTGTGTTTGTCAACATTTGCAACCACTTTTCTGAACTGAGGCCAGAGCCCTGGGCAAAGCCTCCTTTTTTGTGTCCTCTTTTTATCTCCCAGTGCAGGCGAGCAGCTTGCTTCAGTCCTGTTCTCTCCAGCCAGCTCCTAAGAACTCTGATGGAATTATTCATGCAAACATCTTACTCCTGGGGCCATTGGAATTCAAAGGAGCTGCTGGGAATGGACAATGCTTAACCCAAAGGGGAGAATTTCTAGTGACAGGATTTGCTGTACTTGTACTGGAAATGTTTTATGGTGGCAGTGGAATCTCCCTGGCACCCCTAAAACACACTAATCATTTTTCCTTCTTGCTTTGTTCATTTGCTTATTTGATCAACTTGCTAAACCAGGGACCTTGCTTGGTAATTGCAATGCAAAAGTAAAAATGGGTGAGGCATTGTCCCTGCCCTTGGGGAAGACATAGAAGTGAAAGGATGACTGCAATTGCTGTGATAAGTGGAATGGAATAGAAGGCATGGAATAGAATGCATTTCTCACTCCCTGAGTCCATCAGGGCAGGCTTCCTGGAGGAGGTGACATGAGTTGAGTTTTGAAAGACTAATACCATGTCACCTCTTTCCACCAGAAGGTGAGCTCCATGAGAGTAGAGGGTTTGTGTGTTTCATTTACCACTTGATTCCCAGCTGTGAGAAAAAGCCAAGCATTGTAGGTGCTTGTTAAATACAGTGAGTTCTAAGTTTCTCTTCAAAGAATCAATATGTCAGTATTTTCACTTTCCCTGTTCTTTGTTCTCCATTTTGAAGTTTAACTTCCCCATCTCCTTGCCCCTAATTTCAGTAAGCAACCTTCCCACTAGCTCTAATTAGTAGTTCATATCTGTTCTCATGTTCACCTGCTCTGTCCTGAGTCACCCTTGGTCACTGGCTCTGACTTGAGTCACCTTTAATCACCTGTTGCATAACCATCTTTCTTGCTGAAACTGCTCACCCTGCCACTCTGGCTCATACCCCTGCTCTCTTTAAAATAGCCAATTGGAATTAGCTTAGACTGTACAGTGCAGCCCTAGCCAATAGGGGAACAACACAGCAGTAGGAGCAACCAGTGTCAGAGATAAGAACCCTTTCCCCTCCCTTGTTCAGGTGTGCCCTGGCCATTGCTCCATCTGTGAGATGCACCCTTCTATAGATGTAAATTTCCTTGCTGAGAAAATTTATATTTGAGTGCTATTTCTTTTGCAGCACCAAAACTTTATCTCTAACATTGCACAATAAATATTTCTTGAATGAATGCATAGAAAAAAAAAAAAAAGATCCAGGAAGGGGTTCCAGGCAGAAGGAACAGCATGTGCAAAAGCATAAAGAGGAACAAAAGACCACGACACATTTGAGAACAGCAGGAAGCTCACTGTGGCTTTAGCATAGGGTACATAGTGGGTGATAAATGAGCCAAGGCAGAAGATAAAAACATGGAAGTCCTTCCTTGAGCCATAGGCTTAGTTTGGACTTGGCTCCAATAGCAATGGGAAGTTATATATAGGCTTCAAACAGAGTCATGGCATAAGTAGCTTGTGCTTTAAGAAGATTATCGTGTCTGTTATGTGGACAAGAAAATGGGGGTGAAGGAGAGACAGGGGCTGGATGCCTAGAACAGCATCAGTTCAGCTAGATTGTACAAGGACCCCTAGAGAGAAAGTGAGGCTTGACTGAGGGGGCACAGGGTGGGGTGACTATGGAGGCTTGAGGGAAATCTGTCCCCTGATTCATCTTCCCTGGTCTCCTGCTGGCAGGCATGTGGTCATGCAGAAAGCCCATTACTATCTCACCAGGAGAAGCTTTTCCTTGTTAAAATTCTGGGCCATGGTGTCTTGTATTAAGGCTGATATTAAGCCATAAAATGTAATATGTTATGACACCATAAAATGCAATATAATTGCTATAAAACCATAAAATGTAATGTAACAGGCACAATGTCCATTATGCAGCATCACAGTCTCAAACAGCTAGCTTCCACTCTGCGTTCAGACAAACAAACAATTCCTATTCATTGCTACCTCTGGAGAAAGGTATAGGAAAATCATCCTGGATGAGCATGAATTGTAACACAAACAGCCAGGGAGGATGCAGTGTGGTATGGAGGAGCAGCCCTGGGCTTTGTAGTTAGATAGAACCTATGCTACAATTCTGATTCAATGATATCTAGATCGGGATCCAAAACAACAGAGCCAAAGACAGAGACTCAGACTAGATTGCTCCTGAAATTCAATTTGTTTAGCTCCTCCCTCTGCCTGAACATGTTTCTTTCATTGTCCTTTTCCTGGAAGGTAATAATTGGTGGGCCTCCACATCACTGAGACATTAGTTCAGAGTGTCCCCTGCGAAGGGATGTGACCTTCCAGGTGACTGTGAGCAAGGCATGCAAGTGTGACTTGCTAGCAACCACCATTTGCAGTGGTTGGGTGACAGGTGCACTTGCTAAGGGGGTGATAGTGAGAAGGGGCTGGCACCAAGAGCATCTTTAGCAAATAACTTACAGCTGTGTCACTGTAGCCAAAAGACTTTCCCCTCTAAGCCTGAATTTTCTCATTATAAATGCAGATAATACCACCTATGTTTATATAAATCAAATGAGATCAAAAGAAGTCTTGTGTTGACCCACATCTATAGAAAACACTTGAATATACAGATATTCTGTCATAAATATATTCGCACACAGTATTGCACACATCTCTTAATACGTGGTGTATTTAAAAATGACAGGATATACATGCTATAGGAAACACCAGTGCCTATGTGTAGAGAATTAAGCTTGCATATAGAAAGGAATATGCATATAAATGTGCATATGGAAATTATCTTGGGCATACAATAAAGCTGTACTAATCAAGGTGTCTTGATAATATAACTCAAGGCAAAGAAAGAGACCAGGACTCCCCCGGCTTACTGTGCTAACAGCATGGCTGTTTGGTAGGCTCAGTCATCTTGAACTTGCTCCATCCAGAAGCCAAGCTACAGGAAAGGCAGCAGGTGGTGAGTTACAAGCACTTGGGAGAGATGCCAGAGACAATGTGCAGGTGTGTAGTGAGGGGGAGACGGGGTACCAATGTTGTCTGCTACAGGGAGAGGAGAGAGACAGAGTGAGTGAGAGCACATGCGAGAGAGCACCAAGGTGGTGATGGGGAACTTATGAGTCCCGAATAAAGGTCTCATGCCTTTCAGAGAGCTGGGGAACAAGCTAAACAGAGGACAGTGACCACTCCCATCTCCCTTCCCTGGGGAGACTGTACAAGTGGAAATGCATGGCTTAAACTGAAGAAAAAGGATCATCACATATGTTAATTTGCATTCAGAACATGTGATCAGCTAACTCAAGGGAAGACATTTCAATCAAGTACTATATATCCTTGTCTTTAGACTCTTAATTGTGTAATATGCTGATGCCGGTTTTGTCACTTAGGATTAGATTCTGCTGCAAGTTACAGAGACACAGAAATATGGGGCAGCACAAGTAGTTTATTCTTTTCCATGAAAAAGAAGCCAGAGGTAGAACAGTTCAAACTCAAAGTTCTAGAGGGGACAGAAAGAATGTAAATGAGGGGATTGGGTGGGGGTGGAAGCAGAGGGCACAAGTCCCATCAAAAGGGTGTATCAGTTCTCCATCTTCACCCAATTGTGGCCATGGAGAAAGTGGGCGCCATGTTGCCTGAGCTATTGGTATTTTTTTTTTTTTTGAGTCAGGGTCTTGCTCTGTCACTGAGGCTGGAGTGCAGTGGTGCAATCATGACTCACTGCAATCTCCACCTGCCGGGCTCATGTGATCATCCCACTTCAGCCTCCCGAGTAGCTGATACCACAGGCATGTGCCACCACACCCAGTTAATTTTTGTGTCTTTTGTAGAGACAGGGTCTCACCATATTGCCCAGGTTTCTCTCGAGTCCCTGGGCTCAAGCAATCCACCCATCTCAGCCTCCCAAAGTGCTGGGACTACAGGTGTGAGCCACCATGCCTGGCCCAATTGTGTTGAATACAGTGAGTTCCAAGTTTCTCTTCAAAGCATCAGTATGTCATTATGTTGTTTCTGTGTTCTTTGCTCTCCATTTTAAAGTTTAACTTCCTCATTCTCTTCATCTCTTTGCCCCTAGTTTCAGTAAACAACTTTCCCACCATGTCTAATTAGTTCACATTTTTCCCCCTGGTCACCTGCTTTGTCCTGAGTCACCCCTGGTCACCTGCTCTGACCTGAGTCACCTTTAGTCACCTGTTCCATAACCAACTTTCCTGCCAAAATTGCTCACCCCATCAGTCTGGCTCATTACCCTGCTCTCTTTAAAATAGCCAATCAGAATTAGCTTAAACTGTGCTGTCCAACCCTAGCCAATAGCGGAACAACACAGCAGTAGGGTCTACCAGGGATAGGAACCCCTTCTCCTCCCTTGTTCAGGTGTGCTCTAACCATTGTTCCTTCTGTGAGACTCACCCTTCTATAGAAGTAAATTGCCTTTCTGAGAAAATTTATATTTGAGTGCTATTTCTTTTGTGATGCCAAAATTGTATTTCTAACAAGTTTATAAAGAAAAGTTTAAAACCTGGATTTTGTATATGAAATTTGACTTCTAAATGTTACAACTAATTCAAAAATGTAAAAGCCTCTGGGCCAAGGATAACCTATACGGAGGACATAGTTGATCCAGGGCTGCCAATATGAGATCAGCTGCCAGTTCTTAAGACAGCTGATCTAATAAGAACCATAGAAATGCCTTTGTGTGCACTCATGTGCATAGATCACTAGGCAAGTACATCAACGCTGTGGTTGAGTGAAGGGCATTCTTGTTGAGCTATTTCCAAGTCATGAGTGCATTCTTAATTCTGGGAATTTGACAGTGAATAATCAGGTTAATTTATGAGTTCAGTTAAAATCCTGTCCTCTGGGAGGTTTTAGACTGTTTATCAGGTCAAAGAAGCAGAATCAGTATGAGTTATATAAGGGGTTTACGATAGGGTTGGAACTTAGGTGACTGTGCTGGTTGGTGGTGCTGCTTATGTAAGCCTGTTGCCCTGCATTGGATGCTGAACCTGGATTCGGCAGGGCTGCGAATTTGTAAGTGATTATGGACATGAAATGGGAGACAGCAAGAGCAACATGGAACTCACAAGGATGAGCTGGACAAGGATGAGCTGGAACACACTAAGGAAAAATGGAACCTGCCTCTGCCCCTCCCTGAGACCTAAATCAGTCTCTCAGTGCCTCCAGACTTCTAACTTCAGTGATGCCATAAGCTATGGAAGGGCCATGGAGCTGCACCCAAATCTGGCCCAGACATTAGAAAAAGTAAAAGAGGAGATCAGTGGGAGGTGGAGGAACCCCAGCCCTGCCTGCTGCCCCCCGTCCCCCAACAGGGTGAGCCATGAAGCCCATGACAATGTGTGTGAGATGCAGCAGAGCCTCAGCTCACATCGAGCCTTGGAGCATAAATACAACTGCTGCATCATACCCACTTTCCAAAGTCCACCCAAGTTGGTTGGCCAACTTTAACACGAGCACTGCAGGAAAGGGAATTTGGGGAAATGCTCTTAATTTAACTAAGATGACACAATGCAAGGCCACTGTGTGCAGGGAAGACACAGTGAACTAGGGAGTGGCAGTACAGTTGGTGGGAGTTACAAAAGAGGAAGGGAGCCACCAGTGGCTGCTTACCCAGCAGGAGCAGGTACTGTCTAGGGGTTCAGGCCAGAAAAAGTGATGGCCACGCTGAGGGATGAAGGGAAGCTTCATCCGGTGAGGTGATTGTGGCAGGAGAAAAGAAAATAGTGTGTGGAAGTGACAGGGCGTGGAGGTGAGAGGAAGAAGTGGGAGGAAGAGGAAGAAGGAGGAGAATGAGGAGGAGAAGGAGGAGGGAGAGGAGGGAAGGAGATAGAGGAGGAAGAAGAAGAAAGAAGGAGGAAGGAGGAGGAGAATGAGAAAAAGAAGAAGAAAGATGATAAGAAGAAGGAGGGGGATGCGGAGAAGGAGAAGGGGGTGGAGGGAGTGGAGGAGGGAGGTACGATAAAGGAACAGAGCTAACAGAGGCAAAGAAAAATGCAAAGACAGTGTCAGAGGGAGGGACAAAGTGATCAGAGAGAAGGAATTTAAGGACAGTATAAGTTTAGAAGATAGAATGGTATGAGATGGGCTAAAGAAATAAGTAGGGACCAATGAAATATGAACACACATCCACAGAGAATGAGATCGACACCCTGACATTAACATTATATAGACAATCCATACTTGCATGCACTTAACAACTCGTCCAGTTAACACACAGTATGCGTACACATCTATCCATATGAGAACACAAAAAAAACACATATAATTAATTCCTCACTGATTCTCCCTGACTCCCTCTGCACACCAGAGAAGCAGCAGAAGGGGTTAATTCAGGTCAGATCACCTGAGCAGGGCCTTGGAGGACATTCTCTAAGCTCCTATGAAGCTTTGTCCCCATGCATTTCCGTGGTGATGTGAACACTCAGCTGGCCACAGCTACCCCACGGGTAGGTAGCCCTATTAGATGTCTCGTCTTGTTCAGGGGAGAAATATGACCCCTTCTGTCGTGAGAGCAAAGTCTGCTTGTGCCACACGTGGGCTTGACTTCTGAGGTCCTCGAGAGGAGGCCTTGTTTCTGATGCATTTTACAACCTGCTTCACAGTGTTGTTAATGAATGGGACAGATCATAAAAGCAGGGAGGAAATGAGCCAGCATAAGGTTCCCGCTGTGAATTTTTGTGAGAAACCCAAGGAATCAACCAGTGGAAAGGACACAGAGCCACAGTTTTGGGAAGTGTTGTTGGAGGCTGGGGTTTGAAAGCAGAAAAGAACAGAATGGACAACTTGGGACCTTTCAGCATGACTCAGTTGTCTGTGTGTCCACGTATGTCTGAGTGTGTGGCTATAAGAAGGAACCAAGTGGATGCATATATAGGGGCGCCTGTAATATAAATATTTGGGTCTGAGTAAACAGGAGAAGGCATCTAAAACCTCAGGAACAAATGCTAAGGTTTGGTCAGTCTAGAGGAAAATGGTTCTCCTCTTCCCCCACTTCTGCTTCTTGAGAGTATTTTTAGGAAAGAGGAAGTCCTGAAAAGCTTACTGTAAAGCAAATGAGAGGGAAACTGTTGATGTCAAAATTTCTGCTGTTAGGTTGGTACAAAAGTGATTTCGGTTTTGCCATTACTTTCAATAATTCTTCATGTTAAGATGTTGACCTGGGTTAGATGCACCACCAAATCTTTTGAGTAATGCAAAGGAATTTCCTTGAGCTTGTCTGCGATAGAGATTCAGAAAATATTCATTTGCTTAATAAAATGAAATAAAATTTTGTGGATGTCCCCAGGCCCTGGGAAGCTGGAGAAATACATGTATCAGAGAATTAAAAGACAGTCTGAAAAGTTCCCTGCAGGGTTTGGTTAAGGAGCTTTAAGGATAGAGGCAATGAATATTACTTTGTAGGTTGTTTCCTATTCTACACTGTGCTGTAATTCACTTCTGATGTTGCTAAATCTTCCATAAAATTCTGTGTATTAGTTGAGGTAAAGGTTAAGCTGCTGTAACAAAGAATGCCAAAATACAGCGGATTATACAAGACAGATATTTATTTCTTATTCATGAGATAGTCCTGAGGTGAGCAACCTAGGAGTATATTAGACTTTGCTCTGCACCTTCACAGAGGATGCAGCTTCCTTCCATTGTCCTCATTGGCATGGTTCAGCTGCATACAGGCAGATTCCTGTGCCTTTGTATAAAGGGGCAGGGGGCAAAAGAATATGACCCACCATTTTTTAAGCAAGTGAGGCAGTGTTGCACATGTCTCTTTTGTTTACATTCCACTGGTTAGATCTTAATCACATGACTCCACCCTGCCCCAGAGGAGGCTGGGAAATGTAGTCCCATGCTCAGCAACAACATGTTCACTTACCGCTATGCAAAAAAGAGAGAATGGAATTTGTTAGAAAACTGGTGATATTTATTATGATATTGGACCTAGTTTCTCACCTGTATTATTGCAATAATCTGTCCATTGCATGCTTGTTCTAGTCCAGGGATGTCCAATCTTTTGGCTTCCCTGAGCCATATTGGAAGAAGAGAAATTGCCTTGGGCCACACATAAAATATACTAACACTAAGGATAGCTGATAGTTTAAAAAAAGAAACAAACAAAAAAAGGAAACAAAAAAAGCCTCATAATGTTTTAAGAAAGTTTACGAATTTGTGTTGGGTTGCATTCAAAGCTGTCCTGGGCCAAATGTGGCTCACGGGCTGCAGGTTGGACAAGCTTGCAGTTTAATCAGTGTATTCTGAAAACAGTACTGCTGCTTAAATGTGATTCTCTGCTGAGAACTCCCAGTGGCCTCTGGTGTGCTCTCGGAGTAAAAGCCAATGTCTTTGGAATTGCTTACTAAGCCCTACATGACCCGACCCAGCACCCACTTCTAATCTCATCTCCTCCCACTCTCCTCCTTGCTCATTCCCTCCAGTCACCCTGTCTTGTTTGCCTTCTTCAAACATGAAAAGCATCTGCCTACCTCAGGGCTTTTGCACTGTTGAACCTCCTTCCTGAAGCACTCTTTCTCAGCCATCATGTCCTCACCTCCTTCAGGTCTTTATTCAAATGCTACCTTCTCATCCAGGCTTTCTCTGACCCCAATCATTTAAAAAGGCAACTCTACCCTCTGATACTATCTGACTTCCTTCCCCTGATTTTTCTCCATAGTGCTTATCACCAACATATATACATAGACATATGTGTACATGTTTATATGTGTATGCATGTTGATATATGTATATAATTTTGATGTGATATTCAATAAATTACGTCAGACATTCAACCTTTTATTATAATATAGACTTTTTGTTTGATGATTTTGCCCAACTATAGGCTAAGTAAATGTTCTGAGCACATTAAAGGTAGGCTAGGCTAAGCTAGGATGTTCAGAAAGTTAGGTGTATTTATGTGTTTTTGTTTTTGAGATGGAGTCTTCTTCTTGTGCCCAGGCTGGAGTGAAGTGGCATAATCTCAGCTCACTGTAACCGCCTCCTGGGGTCAAGCGATTCTCCTGCCTCAGCCTCCCAAGCAGCTGGGATTACAGGCACCTGCCACCATGTCTGGCTAATTTTTGTGTTTTTAGTAGAGACGGGTTTCACCATGTTGGCCAGGCCGGTCTCGAACTCCTGACCTCAGGGAATCCGCCAGCCTTGGCCTCCCAAAGTGCTGGGATTACAGGTGTGAGCCACTGCACCTGGCCTTTTTATGCATTTTTGACTTACAATATTTTCAATTTATGCTGGATTTACTGAGACGTAACCCCATTGTAAATCAAGGATCATCTGTGTATGTGTGTGAGTACCTGGGTGCATGTGTGCGCATGTGTATATGACATGTTATCCTCCTCCCCCATTAGAGTATAAGCTTCACGAGAGTAGGGGTTTCTGCTGGATCCATGTGCATGCACATGCATACACAGGTATGTGACATATATGTGTAGGTACACAAACTGTCAATCTCCTACTGGCAGTAGTCTGTCATATATAATTATATATCAAGCAAAGATTATAATAAAGCACAAAAAAGAATGTGATGGAATTTTATCTCTGTTTTTTTTTTTTAGCATGGTAATATATTACATTTAATTAATAAAGCACCAAATGTATGACTCAAGAACATAAATACTATGGAGACAGAGGTAAATAAGCCATCCAGCAGTTGGTAGTGAAAGGCAAAGGAGAATATGGAGTTATTATGCCCTGGATAAGTGCTACAATAGAGATAACTAGAAGAGAAGATGGCAACACTGATATATCCAGTAGATAATTGGAAACGAGGTGAGAGTCAGTGGCTAGAGATAAATATGTGGGAGTCATCAGGTTATAGGTGATGTTTTGAAGAAATACGAATGAGTGGAATCTCTGAAGAATACCCAATAAATACTGAATCTTGTGTGAGGGACGTTAATTATATGATCAGACTCTAGATTATCTGTGATTATAAAAAGAAGTTTTTAACCCAGCAAACCCATATATGCCAGTACTGTAGATGCACATTTTATTTTTAATGTATACTTAGTTTTTTTGTGCATTAATAAGTATTAAGAGATAAGAGATATTGCTAATGACAAACTCTGCCCTCGGCCCAAGACGGGATGCAAAATGAATAAACAGACCCAAATTTATGGGGCTCACTTTTTGACAGAGGAAGACAGGCAATAAAATATATGAAAAGATAGTAAATATGATCATTTCATAAGGTGATACATGCTATGTGGAAAATATCTTGGCATGAGTCATGATGAATGATGGTGGGGGAGGGGGACTTATTCAGATGGAGTCTTCGGGAACAGCCTCTTGGAAGAGGTTGCATTTGAGTGGAGATCTGAGTACACGAAGGAGCCAGCTGTGCAAAGTGTTGGGAACATAGTATTTCAGGCAGAGGAAATAGCAGGTGCAAAGTCCCTGAGGCACCAATAGGATTGGGGTTTTCTGAAAGAAAAGCAGGAAGCCTCGAACACAGACAGCAGCAGCTGTTGTGGAGATGAGGGTGGGAAGAAGGCAGGGAATGGGTCATTGAGAGCTTCCCTGTCCCCTTCAGTAGCCATTAACCATGTGTGGAGATTGAACACTTCAAATGCATGCAGTCCCAATTGAGATGCGCTGTAATTGTAAATACACTCCAGATTGCACAGACCTAGAATGAAAAATAAAGAACCTAAAATATTCATATTTTATATTGAGTGCATGTTAAAACAATAATAGGTTTGATTTTGGAGTTAAATAAAATATATATTTATATTTGCATATATGTATTGTTATATTAAATAAAACATATTATTGAAGTTAATTTCATCTGATTTTTTTTAACTTTCTAAATGTGCTACCTACCTATGTGTATTGCTATAAGGCTGCCTTGACCTGGAGCCCTATAATCCTCACTGAGAAGTTTGAACTTTATTCCAAGGGCAATGAGAAGCCATCGGATGATTTTAAATGGAGAAGTAAGACACTTGGATCTGTGTGTAAAAGAATCATTCTGCTGTGAGGTTCCTGAGAAGCAGACTCTGAGATAGAGATCGTTGTTCAGGAAGTTTATTGGGAGGTGCTCTTGGGATCCACACTTGTAGAAGGTAAGTGAAAGCAGCAGCATTGAGCAGAGGGAAGTTGGGCTGTGATGCATCTGCAGGAAGGGCTCAGCCAATGCCACGGGGAGCTCTGAACCTGGGATGGCCCTTCAGAGTTATCCCAGATTGAGCGACGAACCTGGGCCTTTCTACCTCTGCAATGACCAATCTCTCTACAACCTGTCTTGGAAAGAGAACATGACCTTGGAGAGGGAAGCCTGGGAAATAACGTTATTCATGCTTGAAGGAAGATCTGGTCAATGCATCCATCATCCACTACTGCTGTCATTCTATGAATTGGGGACAGAGGGGCTCAGAGTGGAAGCAGAGAGACAAGTTAGAAAGATCTAGCAAGGGATGACTTTCAAGGTGAGGGGACCCTAGTGGGCAAAGGTGCAGAGGTGGGATTACATGAGAAATTGTGAGAGAATATGAAGAGCCAGAGTTCACTGGAGGGAGATGAGTGCAAATGAGGGTTTAGGGTTTTTGCTGTTAGTTGGAGACAAATGCCCCACGCAGGGAATGGAAGCCTCTTTGCTCCCCACACTCCAGGACTGGCTCCTTAAGAGCCAAAGGAGAAGCCAACCAAACAAAAGCATTCTTGGCAACTGGTATTCCTGACCAGTCCCCAGCTCTCTGACAAACTGTGCCACAGTATTGATCCAGTGCTGAAACTGACTCAAGTCCTAAGTAATATCCCTGTTAAAGAGCTTGCTGTCTGAGAGGCTGAGTGCACATGCCTGGCATTTCATTAGTGCCTCAAGAGGCAGAGCCAAGGAAATGAAAGGAGGTCGTGGTCTGCACACTCTGTGTCCTGCAAGAGGGGCTCTTACAAAAAAGGCATTGGATTGAGGCTTCAAAAACTGAACTTCCAGACACGAGTTGCAAGTCACTTTGTGACTTTGGACAAGGTATTTCCTTTCTGATTCTTTGCCATCCCAAACACAAGCCACCTTGGCAGGGAGGAGCGGGGGACTCAATGGTCCTTGAAGATTCACAACAGCTTCTCTTTATGGAGGGCTTCTGATGTGCTAAGCACTTTACATGAATTATCTTATTTAATTCCTACCAGAATCATATGATGTGAACATTATTATGCCCATTTTATAACTGAGGAAACTGAGCCTCAGAGAGATTAAGTAACTTGCTCCAGGTAACACAGCTACTAAATGTTGGAAGCATTTGAATGCCAGCAGCAGAGCCTACAGTATTTTAGATTTCTTACATTTTTAACTTTACAACTTGGGGGAAGATTATTTATCCATAGTCATATACAGTTAGATCTGCAACCCCAGCAGAGTCAATCTGACTCCCAGCCTCTGTCCTAACCTCTGGCTGTCTTGATCTTGGGCTGGAATCAAGGGTGAGGCTCTGTAGAATTGACTTTGGCATTATCTCAAGAGAACCAGAGTTTGGGGCAGATGTAGGGGGATGGGACTTGATCCTGACAAGACCCTAACAGCTTTATTGACAAATCTCATCCTGACAAAAAGCCACATCTCATCCTGCCTCAGAGTCCTCTCAGCCTCCCCTCCTCACATTCTCTGCAGCAGAGACAGCCAGTCCTGGGGCTCAGACACCCAGCCAAGGCAAACTCCATTTCCTCCTTCCCAGCACAGCGAGGTATGATGATGGGCAGTGGAGGGACATCCCTGAGCACCTTCTCACCTGCGGCAGGAAATGAAACAAACATAAGCCAGTGGTTGCCTGTGAACCCGGCTGGGGTTCCAGTGTTGGTCAGGGTGCAGGAAGAAGGGCACTGGTGCTTTTTGTGGGTAGTGGAAATCCATATCTCCATGCAGGAAAATTTGTATATTTTTATTGAATCTCTTAAAAAGGTTCACGCCCTTGTTGAGGATGCTCTTGTTTAATTAAATATGAATATATTTGCATGGAAACAAGACTAGAAGTTTCACCACTAAATACTGATTGTGCAGTGGGTTTTAAAAGATGTATATCCATATGTATTTTAATTCTTATTTATATTAGGTATATATTTGTATTTAATGAATAGACCATTTTTGAGCAGTTTTAGGTTTACAGAGAACTTAAGCAGCATTTACAGAGTTCCCACTCGCCACCCCAAACCCCCACACACAGTTTCCCCATGCATTAACGTGGTACGTTTACTACAATGGATGAACCAACATTGGGACATTATTATCAACTAAAGCCCGTAGTTTACATTTGGATTCATTCTCAGAGTTATACATTCTACGGGTTTGGACAAATATATAAGGATGTGTATCCTCCATTCATTATGGTATTATATAAAGTAGTTCCTTTTTTTTTTTTTTTTGAGACAGAGTCTTGCTGTGTTGCCCAGGCTGGAGTTCGGTTGTGTGGTCTCAGCTCACTGCAACCTCTGTCTCCCGGGTTCAAATAATTCTACTGCCTCAGCCTCCCAAGTAGCTGGGATTACAGGTGCCTGCCAACAAACCCTGCTAATTTTTTGTATTTTCAGTAGAGATGGGGTTTCACCATGTTGGCCAGGCAGATCTTGAACTCCTGACTTCGTGATCTGCCCACCTCAGCCTCCCAAAGTGTTGGGATTACAGGCTTGAGCCACTGCGTCCGGCCAGAAAGTAGTTTCATTGACCTAAAAATCCTAGTCATAAATTCTTTGCCTAAGCCAATGTCCAGAAGAGTTTTTCCAATATTATCTTCTAGAATGTTTATGGTTTCAGGTCTTAGATTTAAGCCTTTGTTACACCATAGAGTACTACTTAGCCTTAAAAAGGAAAAAGAATGTCTTTTGCCGCAACTTAGATGGAGCTGGAGACCATTGTCCTAAGTGAAGTAACACAGCAATAGAAAACCAAATACCGTATTTCTCACTTATAAGTGGGAGCTAAGCTATGAGAATGCAAAGACATACAGAATGATTTAATGGACTTTGGGGACTCAGGGTAGGGAGAGGAGGAAGATGCACTGTACGTATGGGGTACAGTACACACTATTTGGGTGCTGGGTGCACTAAAATCTCAGACGTTACCACTAAACAACTCATCATGTAACCAAAAACCACTTGCACCCCCAAAAACCATTGAAATAAAATAAAACAAGAAACATCCTCTGTGCCCCACCTGTTCACCCCTTCCTCCCTGCAACCCCTGATCTTTTTACTGACCCCATAGTTTAGTCTTTCCCAGAATCTCATGTATTATAATTAGAATCATGTGTCCTCTTCAGATTGGCTTCCTTCTCTTAGCAATACAGATTTAAGGTTCCTGTCTTTTTACAGCTCAATAATTTATTTGTTTTTAGCTCTGAATAATATTCCATTGTCTGGATGTACCACAGCTTATTTATCCATTCACTTGCTAAAGGACATCTTGATTGCTTCTAACTTTTGGCAATTACATACCGTCTCTAAGTTTTCTTCTAAAATTAAAACAGATGGCTGTTTCTTGGAATTGTGTTTAGAGATCATGTTGAGTTCTATCTATTGCGTGCTCTTTTTCTCTCTCTCTCATCTATCTATCTAAATATTTATATGTAGCCTGGGCATGGTGGCTCACATCTGTAATCCCAGCACTTTGGGAGACCAAGGTGGAAGGATAGCTTAAGCTCAGGAGTTCAAGACCAGCCTGGGAAACCTAGCGAGACCCTCTCTCAACTTAAAAAAGTAAAAATTAGCTGGACGTGGTGGCACATGCCTGTAGTCCCAGCTACTCGGGTGCTGAGGCAGGAGGATTCCTTGAGCCCAGGAGATAGATTGAGGCTGCAGTGAGCCAAGATTGCACTACTAGACCTCAGCCTGAGTGACAGAGTGAGATCCTGTCTCTAAATATATAAATAAATAGATAGATAAATAACTATATCTTTAAATTCCAGAACCACTCTCAATGTGGCCAAGATGCCCTGTCTTTGCAGGTGGGAAATGGCATCAGCTGAGAGTTAGGCAGACGTATTTGTCTTGTCTCATGCCTGTCATGGGGCACACATTTATCAAGTGGAAGAAAGAAGCATAATTGCTCACATATTTGTACTGATATTCCTCCCTTTTTTATCTTAACTTTTTGAAGCTTCCCTAATGACATTTCATCAATTTTAATATGCATAATGTTTCTAATTTTCACATCCTTGAAATTGAGATGTATTTTACAATTTGCTATCAGCCAGCCAGCAGGCAGGATATACTTTCAATCCCTGTGCCCAAGCCAACTTGGTCCTAGCCGCTCACATTGTCATCACTTCAGCTGAGTTATGCACATTGCAAGTACTTCACGTGTTGATTTTAATTGCCACTTAAAATGTCTTCAGAAAGATTATACTGATATGATGTGGCATTGAAATGGAAAGTCTGTATATATACAGAAAGGTCCCCAAACAGAGCAGTGGTGTGGAAATTTGATATTAGTGAATCAAATTCTTGTCGTTGGGGAAATGACTCCAGTTTCATATTTTCCTGCAAAACAGCAATCAGATCTTTGCCGAACCCCTAAAAAGGAAGAAACTACAAGGAGATGAAGCTACATCACATTTTGTCACTGAAATACATGCAAAAGGATTTCTTTTTTACACCGAGCCAATCAACTAGGGGCAATCCCTTGGAATAGATGAAAAGAATTTCATACAAGAATGTTGTGATCAATCGATATGTGGCATTGGACTAGAAGGCATTGGGTCATGGCTTAATCGAAAGAGCTTTAATTTCTTCTTTCTTAATTTTACATAAATTAATAGTGTATCTTAAAGTTGATGATGTTTTACATTTAGTGAAAGACAGTTGAATTCAAGTTAGTTAAATACATGCAATGCAACTCCAATTTAATGATCAATTAACTCTCATTGTATAATTTTGATGTGTCATTGATATGATTTGGCTGTGTCCCCAACCAAATCTCCTCTTGAATTGTAGCTCCCATAATCCCCACTTGTCGTGGGAAGGACCCAGTGGGAAGTAACTGAATCATGAGGGTGGGTTTTCCTGTGCTGTCCTCGTGGTAGTGAATAAGTCTCAGCAGATCTGATGGTTTTATAAAGGGCAGTACCCCTGCACATGCTCTCTTGCCTGCCACCATGTAAGACACGCCTTTGTTCCTCCTTAGCCTTTCCACCATTATTGTGAGGCCTCCCCAGCCATATGGAACTGTGAGTCCATTAAACTTCCGTTCCTTTATAAATTTCCCAGTCTTGAGTATGTCTTTATTAGCATACTGATAACAGACTACTACAGTTATTAACTTTTTAAAAGCTTTTGATTTGTTGGACATGTTTCCCAACAATGAAAAAGGAAAGGAAGAAATGAAAACTCTCCATTTTGATGGTGAAATGTGTGTGTGTGTATTTTGTGGGCGTGCAACAATACAGTACCAGCAAAACTATGTATATCTATTTATTTGGAAATACTACTTCTAGGAATGTATCCTAAGAAAGAAAGGATGAATGAGTACTGATATTTGGCTGCCAGGATGCTTATCTCAGCTTGGTTTATAAGAACGAAAACTTAGAAACAAGCTAAAGGTGCATTAATAGGAGTGTTCTTAAATAAATTATAAGACATCTATACAACAGAATTTTATAATAGGCGGCCATTAAACATTAACTTGATCTATATTTATTAGCAAGGAAAAAGGCACTCATGATATGTAGTAATAAAGAGGGGGAAGTACACCAAGTTTGATATCATTTCTGTAAAATAATATTAAAAACAATACTATCTATATGTTGGTGCATGTGAAAGTTGATGAGGGAAAAAAAAGCCCAGCAAAAATGTAATAGTTAGAGCCTTCTCTGAAAGGAGGGAACGTAAATGATTTTTGTTTTCTTCTGGGTTTTCTGATTTTCCTGTAACAAAATGTTTTATGTAGTTAAAAATAATAGGATGAAGGAGGGGGAAAGAGGGAACTGATAAAGATCCCGTCAGAAGGAGTGAGAAAAGGATGGTAGCATAGGCTTCCTCTGTGCCATTTCTTCAGATGCCCACAACCTCCTACTCCAATAATGACTTTGCCTGCTGAAAAAAAAATCCTAATCACACTACTAATAAAAACCTTGTGGTGGCAAATATTTTTAGTACAAAAAATTGAGACAGCAGTAAGCCTCCAGTGTCTGCTTGCGTTTGTGTGGAAAGCTAGGGAGGGTTTTGCCAGGTTTGTAAATATTTGGTGCTTGGGTGAATCTTTCTTTCTTTTGCCTTTACTCTCTCTCCCCTCTTCAGGAGTGAGGAGGCTTTTATTTTCACCACCAGCAGTTTCTCTCTCAGTGGAGTGTGGATAGTAGAATTCAGAGCAGGGAGGTAGTGGTAATTGCAAATGATCCTGAGTGTCTGTGTCCCACCAAAATTCAACTCCTAACGTAGCTGTATTTGGAGATGTTACCTCTAAGGAAGTAATTAAGATTAGATGAAGTCATGAAGGTGAGGCCTTGATTTAATGAGATTGGTAGTCTTCTAAGAAGAGAATCTCTCTCTGTGTGTGTGTCTCTCTCTCTGAGAGCAAGAAGGTGGCCGTCTGCAAGCCAAGAAGGGAGCCCTCACCAGAAGCTGAATTTGCCAGTACCTTGATCTTGGACTTTCAGCTCCAGAAATGTGGGAAAATAAATTTCAGTTGTGTTTAAGCCACACCATTTGTAGTATTTTGTTATGGCAGCCAGAGCTGACTAATACAGACTCCCTCCATAATGAGGGGCTCTGAACTTCCCACCTGCTATACAACAATGAGAAGCCTCCCTTATGTGTTGTCTGACCTGAAGAAGGGAATCAGATGGACCTGCACTCAAATTCTACCTCTGTCACTGCCTGGCTGTGTGACCCTGGAAAGCCCTTTTACGTCTCTAAGACTCAGTTTTCTCATCTTTCCAATAGTGGTAACAGTTGCCTATTTCCCTCCTCAGGACATTGTGAGAATTAAATGAAGTAATGCATCTACATGCAGCCTGACTGGTCATTCTCCTGCTTAAAAATATCTTTGGATGAGACTACATTACACAGATGAAAGAATGCCTGCAAGGTGCCTGGTGCACAGTAGAGGCTCACCATAGATCAGTTTTCTCATTTCTAAGGATTCATTCATTCATTCATTCATTACTCATCAAGTAATTGAGATATTTGATTGAGCCATATAACATTGCTAATATTGGACTGTTTTGACCTATAAAAAAATGGCAATGTCATGGAGTGTGACCTAATACCACCTGGGTATTGTGATAATGATGAAAAGAGTTAAGCTTTATGAGTTCAGATTTGTAAAATGTTTAGCACGTGGTGACAGTGCAAAAAAAAAAAAAAAAAAAAGTACATGAACCCAAATGATGGCTCTAATGACAATGATGATGTTGATGACACTTACTGTATACAAGTTCTGAACTGTTCCCTGCAAGTATGATAGGGACAGAGCACCATTTTATTCTACAGGAAAATTACAATCTAAAGGGCTGGGTGGAGTGGGTCATGCCTGTAATCCTATGACTTTGGGAGGTCAAGGCAGGCAGATCATGTGAGGTTAGGAGTTCGAGACCAGCCTGGCCAACATGTGAAACCCCTTTTCTACAAGTAGTACAAAAATTAGCCAAGCGTTGTGATGCATGCCTGTAATTCCAGCTACTCAGGGGGCTGAGGCACAAGAATTGCTTGAACCCAGGAGGCGGAGGTTGCAGTGAGCCGAGACTGTGCCACTGTACTCCAGCCTGGGCAACAGAGAGAGACTCTGTCTCAAAAAAAAAAAAAAAAAAGAAAAAGAAGAGAAAGAAGAAACTTACAGTCTAGTAAGGGAGGAAAGTAGTTGTGGATGACCCAGTGACAAGTGCCTTGATGGTTATGCAGCCTGCCTTGGGAGACCCTGGTATTAGAGGAGACAGCCAGAAGAAGCAGAGTGCTAAAGGTAGAAGCATCGGCCAAAACACTGAGGACAGGTCATAATGTTGCAGGCAGAAAGAAGCACTCATATGAACAGCTGGAAGAGAGAATACCAGATGTCTCCTAGGTAACCCACATCGGTTCTGGCTGTCTCTCTCTGAGGTGCTGATCTCATATGGCTCAAAGACAGAGGTCATCATTCCTGAATCACAGTCCAAGATGTTTGAACCCTCAACCCTTGTGTGCCCCTCCGAGCCCCACCTTGATTTCTTGCCCAGTCTCCCTCTTAGTGCCAAGCGTGTTCCTGCAAACATGATTGAGCCTTCTTTACTAACACGGGGCTCCTTGCCTGTGGTGTCATCTCGTTCCTACCACCCTACTTCAAAGCTCATACAAGCCTGTCCTCTTCGTGCCTCATAAGGATTATCATAAGATCTGTGTGTCTGTATCACTCAATGGACAAGTGTGCTCATGCATTACCCACCAGAAACTGTCTTTTTCTCCATTATACCCCCAGCAACTTGCAAAGTGCCTGGCACATAGGAAGTATTCCTTAAATGTCTGTTGCAGAATGAATAAATGAATGAAGATAAATAAACAACATATATTGAGTGCCTGACCTGTAACAACCCCAGACTCTTGGACCTATTGAAATAATCTAATCCAGTAATTCTCAAGCGTATTGATCTCTGGACACTTTAGACTCTTAAAAATTACTGAAGACCCCAAAGAATGTGTCTGTATAGTTATAATGATCATTATTTACTACTCTAGAAATTAAAACTGACACATTTAAAAAATATTTATTCATAAATTCATTTAAAAACAATAGGTAACTCATGTGATATTAACAAAAATAGCACAGTTTTATGAAAAATAAACATATTTTTTCAAAAACCAAGAAGAAGTACATTGCTTTACATTTTTGCAAATCTCTTGAATGTTCTACAATCAATGATGGCTGGATTCTCATCCCGACTTCTGCCTTCATTGTACTGTGATGTCACCGGTTATATCGACTCTGCAGAATTCTTCTGTCTACTCATGAGAGTATGAGAGTGAAAAGGGCAAATAACACCTTAGAAGTGTCACAAAAAATACTTGTGATCTCATGGACCCCCTGAAAGTGTAGTGGGGGCCCTCTGGAAGCTGCAAATCTCTCTCTGAAAAGGTTGGATTTAGTCTGCCTCTACCATTTTAAATTTTACAGAGGAGACAACCACAGGCTGAGACATAAAGTGATTTCTTTAAAACTAGAAGCAAAGTTCTCAGATAACAACAATAATGACAATGAAACCTACCATGCATTGAGCTCTCACTATATGCCAGGCACTGGGCTCAGCACTTTAAGTGCTTATCTCATGGAATCCTTGATGCAATTCTCTAGAGTTGGAACTATTTTGACCTTGGTTTACAGTGGAAACTAAACCTCAGAGAGGCTACGTCAGTTGCCCAAGATCACACAGCCAGTCAGCAGCAGAAATAGGATTCAAACCCAGAGTTACGTGTTTGAGTTTTGGTTCTTAGTTCATGATCCACATTTCTGGAGCATAAATATATGAGGGCTGGGTGCAGTGGGAGGTGTTTGGGAGGCCAAGGCAGGCATATCACTTGAAGTCAGGAGTTTGAGACCTGCCTAGCCAACATGGTGAAACCCCATCTCTACTAAAAATACAAAAAGTTAGCCAGGCATGGTGGTGGGTACCTGTAATCCCAGCTACTTGGGAGGCTGAGGCAGGATAATTGCTTGAACCCAGGAGGCGGAGGTTGCAGTGAATTGAGATCGCACCACTGCACTCCAGCCTGGGCGACAGAGCCAGACTCTGTTTCAAAAAAACAAAACAAAACACACTTCTGTGTGGAAGCTAATGAAGAAGACAGGCTCCTTTTAAAATGTGGGTGGCCTTCAGTGCCCAGAGAGAGTAGGGGTGCTCCAGAGGCTGGGAGGACAGCTGGAGGGTTAGGGCTTTGGCCAAAGTTGGAGGCAAAGGAAGTTGGAGGTGAATGTTTGTGGACCTCCCCCAGACCTCATAGGAAGTACTCTGTCTGCTCCAGCAGTTCACAGTCAATTTGGCCAATTTACCAAAAATCAACTCCATAATAAGCAGTTCCCTAAAATATCAAGATGCTTAAAATCAACTGATCCAATCCGTCAAATTTGCTCATTTTCCAAAACCATATTTTAGGGAAAGCTCTTATCAAATATAATTACTGAACACGGTCATACTGCTCTTGAACATACTCAATGACTACAGTCTTATAATATACTCTTTTAATCCGTTCAATGATAATTCTCAATGAATTTATGCTTCTTGAATACGCTTATCCAAAAATGTAGCCAGGATATTTTAATTTTATTCAAGACTGTGTTTAAGATAGTCAAGAATATATTCTTCATTAGGAGATAGTCATAAGAAAACTAAACAGACCCCGTGATATTTAGTGTTAGACAAATTAAGCTTAAAATGCTGCTGAGAAGAATATGTTCTCTGAATATGTTCAAGACTAACTTATTAAGAAGATCATATTAATATTCATTGAATATGTTCAGGAAGCCTAGTCTTCAAGAACATTTTTGGCAAATTCTGAAAACTAGTGGACTGGTGGTCTGTCTGGGTTTCAGCCAGGCATTGGTCAGAAACCTCTTGTGCCAGTTGGAAGCCAGGTGTCCTGCAATTACCGTGGGAGTCATGAAATTGACAACCCTATTTGAAGGCTCTGAGTTGCATTTGAAGCCTCAGAGGATAAGAAAACGTTGCTTTGTCCTCAAACACCATTTTGACCCTTTGGACACCTTCATTAGAGAAAAAAAAAGCAGAAGAGAAAAGGGAGAGAGGGATTCATGTTGCCTGCCACTCGCTGCCATGTCCCAGGGACACCGTGAGCATTACCTCCCTTAGCCAACCCAAGGGGTTGCTAATAAAATTACCCCTTTACTAATGAGGTTGCTTAGGCGTGGATAGGTGAAGTGACTAACTTAAGATCCTCTATCTAGTCGAGGGCAGAGTGGAGATTTGCACTCAGGCAGGGTGAGGATTTGGACTCCGACAGAGTGGAGATGTGAACTCAGGCTGAGTGAAGATTTGCATTCAGGCAGAATAGAGATTTGAACTCGGGCAGAGTGGAGATTTGTACTCAGGCAGAACAGACATTTGAACTCAGGCACATTGGATAGTTGAACTCAGGCAGAGTAGAGATTTGAACCCAGGCAGTGTGGAGATTTGTACTAAGGCAGATTGGGAATTTGTACTCAGATAGAGTTGGGAATTGCATTCAGGTAGAGTAGGTATTTGAACTCAGGCAGAGTGGAAATTTGAACTCAGGCAGAGAGAAGACTTGAACTCAGGTAGAGTGGGGATTTGCATTCAGGTAGGGTAGATGTTTGAGCTTAGGCTGAGTGGGGATTTGAACTCAGGCAAAGTAGAGAATTCCACTCAGGCAGCGTGAAGATTTGCACTCAGGCAGAGTGGCAATTTGCATTTAGGTAGAGTAGATATTTAAACTCAGCAGAGTGGAAATTTGAAGATTTGAAGCAGAGTGAGGATTTGAACTCTGCCAGTGAGAGCACACGGTCTTAGCTGTACTTTCTTCCATAAAGGTGGACTTCTATGAACTTTACTGAATCAATGAGAAACGAAATGAAAGGGGAGGAGGCACCCTGTTGGTGGGAACCGAACGGATGAGGACTTGGACGAGGGAGCCTGGGGAGCTGTAAGGGGACTTAACAGGGTTTCCATTCGGTTATTAGAGGAACCAGGCGATGCAGAGGGAGACAATTGTCAGTCAAAAGCACAGGCCCCTTTCTTTTCTCTGTGCCACACAGAAACAAAAATAATAGAAATCCTGATGAACTACCTGCCTATTTCCTTGTTTCCTGGTCATTTGTTGCTTAAGCTTAGTGGTAATATGTTCCCTGAAACATAAAAAAATAAAAAATAAAAAATAAAATAAGCACAAAGAACTACGGAAGAACAAGGCTGGCCACTGATGCGGATGTTTGTACTGTGTCCCTGCAGCACTTTAGAGGTTCCAAAGTATTCATTTCATTCTTTCTTTTGAGGGAAAAAAACGCTTTTATTTTGTTCTTTATTATTCAATTAAGACATACCCTACATGTACCTGGCTGATAAATTAGAAAATACATCTGGGAACGGTGCCTCATACCTGTAATCCCAGCACTTTGGGAAGTCGAGGTGGGCAGATCATGAGGTCAGGAGTTCGAGACAAGCCTAACCAACATGGTGAAACCCCATCTCTACTAAAAATACAAAAATTAGCTGGGCGTGGTGGTGCACGTCTGTAATCCCAGCCACTTGGGAGGCTGAGGCAGGAGAATTTCTTGAACCTGGAAGGCAGAGGTTGTAGTGAGCAGAGACCACATCACTGCACTCTAGCCTGGGTGACAGTGAGACTCCATCTCAAACTGAAAAAAAAGCAAATACAGATAAGCAAAACTAATAAAATAAAGATCACCAATACATCTGCTCTCCCTTACTCCAAAAAAAAATCACTGTTAATATTGTATATATTTCTTTTCAGGGCCTTCATTTTTATGAAGTTTTTAAATGGGATCATATTGTACCTGCTATTTTATAAGCTGATCCTTTCAATTTATTGTGATCATATAAATAAAGACAATTTCACAACCTGATTTTTATAACTGCAGATTTCTGATTGTTGGTTATTTACTTCTTGTTTTCAAAGAGGTGAGAGATGGAGAAGCGTTTTGTGGCTGACTGGGGCATTGGCTGTAGGGCCAGGGGTCTTTCTGCAGGATGTAGGGGGGCTTGTAGTAACTTGGAAACTTCTGATGGAAAACATTTTGAAAGACTTTACAATAACACTCCTCCAGCAGCTAATGCCCTCCTCTGTCAAATGGGTTAAGAATCGAATGAAATACACACGCTAATACCTAGACAGCATCTCCTTCTTCTCCGTCACTCCATTGAACTAACACAGATGTCTCCATAGACACCAGGAGTGTTCTGCCAACGCCTCCCAAAGATAATAGATATTTGATAGCTTTACTTCCCCCAAGACAATCATTTTTGGGCAGGGCACAGCAGAACTTGGCGGGACATTGTGACCAGGTTCCTCTGAATGGCAAGAACTTGGTTCCAAATTTCCTGGGCTTCAGCGTTCTTTATCTCCCCAAGGGCTGGGCTCTTCCAGTTCCAGTTCCTTCCCTCCCACCTCCCACTGGTCTCCTTTGACCTCAAAGAAGTCATTTTCCTATGCAGCAGAGGCTCAACATTTTATCCAGTTAGTGAGATAATATATATTTTTTAAAAAACACAATGTCTGGCACATAGTAAACACTCAGTGCATGCTACCTATGATGATGATGGTTATTATTATTTTAAGAGGCATAGAAAATATCAGGCCCCTGCATCAGGGGAAGTTTAAGATGAACGCAGTTCTTGGAAGGAGATCCTCTCCCAACTCCCGCCACCCATGCCCTGGAACCAGCCCCGGGCGGACTGCATGCTAAGGAGTATTTTCATTCCCCCTCACAGCCTGAAGACATCCAGCATGTCGCCAGGCAGATAAATGCACTCGCCGTCTCCCGCTGAAATTGGCACGTCCAGCGTAGAACTTCAATGATTTATTTACCAGTGACAGTTCTGCTCTGGGGTGGAAGTGCCCTGGTTTGCTGAGTGGTTCATTCATTTATCTTGGTTGACAACGCAGGTCCGTGGGATCCCCCTCCCAGCTCCCACCCATGCCTCCTCCTTTTGCATCCTGCTGCTCACACTGAGAGGGCACAGACACAAGGGCTGGTGCCATGTTTACCTTCCCGCCTGCAGAAGTGTCATCTTGGGTCTGCTTTGGGGGTGGGGGTCCTTGGGAGTGGTCATGGAGGTGGAGGACATACACAGCATTAGAAAAACCATATACCTATGATCATCCCTTTGCAAGATGCTACCGGAGTCAGATTGCTGCAGGCTCAAATGCCATCTCTGCTATTTATTAGCTGTGTAGCCTCAAGGCAATGGCCTGACCTCTCTGAGCCTGAGGTTATGCATCATCTGTTAGAAGCAAATAATAAGAATACCTATTCCTTGCTTTCTTGTGAGGGGAGTTATGAAAAACACCTGGCATCTAGTAAAGTGAGCCTGACATATGTATGAAGCTCTTAATAAAAGGTGGTTATTATTCATAGTTTCATTCTTGTTATTATTCCCCTGGGCCCAGTGCTAGTCCCTGGTGAAGAAGGAGTTTCCTCTCAGGCTTATGAAATACCAGAGCTGGACTCAAAGAAAAAGCCCGGCAGCTGGGTTGAAGCTCAGACTCCCCCATATTTACACAGTGTGTGATGTCAGGACAAGCTACTTTACCATTCTGAGCCTTAGTCTCTTCATCTGTAAAATAGCAATAAATGAGATACATCATGGAAAGCATCTGACGTCAAGGGTACTCAATGAAGATCAGTTCTCCTCCACCCTCTCTTACTTGCATAATACCTTATGATATAGGAAGAGTGGTAACAATCATTATCTAACATGATTCCCACCTTCACACCCTCTGCTCCAGGGACAGATCGTAATCCCTCATTCACAGATACAGGGGCCCACAGAAGTGCAGCAACTCATCCCAACTTATATTCATTCACTCAACAAATGTGTATACTGAGTGCCTCCTGGGCATTAGCCCGTGGCCCCAAAAAGGGGGGTGTCAAGACCTTTTATACCCGTAAAACCACCTCGGGAGTGAGGGTGAGGAGCTTCAGACATTCTGAGGGCTAGTGGATTCTGTAAATCACCTTCTGGGCGGAGATGAGGGTGAGGGGTTCCGGACATTCCAGTGGATTCCTGGGTGAAGATGAGGGTGAGGGGCTCTGGACATTCCGAGGGCCAGGGGACTTTTTGACATTCTGATTGTTACTTAAGTGGTTCACAAAAGTCAAGATTAGCATTTGTTTACACATTGTCTGGGTAAGGTGGCAATTACAGTCCTTAATTACTTATTCACATTTGGGTTATAGAGATATGTTTCAACAGAAAGCTGAGGTATGGTTGAGGTATGCAGGTTTATGGGGCTTTTTACCATTTCACAATAAGGACTGTGGGTTTTGCCTAATGGAGGACACTTAAGGGGATTTGATCTGAGTCATATTTGAACTGAGTAATGTTTTACCGAGGTCAGTCCAGCTTTAGCATTCAAATTGACTGCATGATATACATCAGCAGATACATGTATGCACAGAATGTCACACATCCGTACAATGTGGAATATTATTCAGTCATAAAAAGAAATGATGTTTCAATACATGCTATAACATGGATGAACCTTGAAAACATTAAACTAAGTGAAAGAAACCTGACATGAAAGAAGAAATATGTTATGATCTCACTGATATGAAACGTCTAGAGTAGGCAAATAAAGGCGCTAATCACATTCACGACGGCCTCATTCCTGTGGCCTCATCACCTCCCAAAGACCCAACTCCTGAGACAGAAAGTCGATTAGAAGTTTCCAGGGGCTGGGAGGAGGGAGAAATGGGGAAGTCGTTGCTTAACGCTTACAGAGGTTTTTTTTTTTTTGTTTTGGACAATGAAAAGTTTGGGACATAGCGGTGGTGGTTGCACAGCATTTTGAATGTAATTAATGCCACTGAGTCGCTCACTTGTGCAAATGATTTAAATGATGTATTGCATGTTATGTATTTTACTACAATACAAATAAAAATCAAATTGGCCAGGCATGGCAGCTCACACCTGTAATTCCAGCACTTTGGGAAGCCGAGGAGGGCAGATCACTTGAAACCAGGCATTCAAGAGCAGCCTGCCCAACATGGTGAAACCCCATCTCTACCAAAAATACAAAAAAATTAGCCAGGTGCCGTGGCACATGTCTGTCGTACCAGCTACTCAGGAGGCTGAGACATGAGACTTGCTTAAGCCTGGGAGGCAGAGGCAGCAGTGAGCTGCACTTCCACCTGGGTGACAGAGTGAGACTCTGTTGCAAAAAAATAATTATAATAAATAAATAAGAAGTGACTGTCAGGACAAGTGTGGAAACAACCTGTACTGTCACATAGGCTTGGATCAAGGTGTAGGCAGGGGAGGGGGTGGGAAGTGGTGGTTGGACACTGGGTTTTTTTTTTTTTTTTTTTTTTTTTTTTTTGAGACGGAGTTTCACTCATGTTACCCAGGCTGGAGTGCAATGGCGCGATCTCGGCTCACCGCAACCTCCGCCTCCTGGGTTCAGGCAATTCTCCTGCCTCAGCCTCCTGAGTAGCTGGGATTACAGGCACGCACCACCATGCCCAGCTAATTTTTTGTATTTTTAGTAGAGACGGGGTTTCACCGTGTTGACCAGGATGGTCTCGATCTCTTGACCTCGTGATCCACCCGCCTCGGCCTCCCAAAGTGCTGGGATTACAGGCTTGAGCCACCGCGCCCGGCCAACACTGGATATTTTTCATTGAAGGATTTCCTGCTGAATCATATGCAGAGTTAGTAATTCTTGGGGCCAAACAAAATCGTGAGTCTCTTGAACCCTACCCTGTAGCCCAGGACACACAGTGAGTGTTTTGTGATGACTGCAGGTCACTAGCCTCCCCGTGTTTCCAGCCTCTGTTGGCCTTGCAAGGACTGTGTGTTGGATTCCCCTGGCTCATCAGGGGCACATGGTGCTAATTCCACAGAGGGGACATTCTGGGCTGGAGCCCTTGTGAATGTCAGCCTTGGTACTGGGCTTGCACCATCAATCCTGCCTGGGCAGCTCCTCTGTTTGTTGCATCACTCTGGTTGCCCGGGAGATGAATTCCCAGGTCATGAGCCCAGATTAGGGCTGGGTGGAGTAAAGTGGAGCAGATGAGCTCATCAACAACACTGTTGCTGTTTGCATTGTGGACCTTAGTAACCTGCCAGAGACAGATGAGCTCAGATCTTACTTCTCCTGCATTCAGGCACCATGGACAGAGGAGATCCTGGCAGGACCAGCATAGGTTTTCGGCTGTCAGCTCTAGGTTCAAACCCCACCTCTACTTTCTAATTCCTGTGTGACCCTGAGCAGATGGCTTTCCTTTTCTGATCCTCCATTTCCTTCAATTGAGATAATACCACCCATCCACTTCCTCGACTTTTTGTAAGGGTTAAGTAATAAATGAATGACCGGGTTTTGTAAAGTGACAATTGCTGGACAACAGGAGGACTCATATGACAGAAGACAGTACTGGCAGATAAAGATCAGAGCATGGCCAGCACCTTGGTGACAGGCTGACAAGGAGAGAAGTCTAGCAGAGTTCTGGGTTTTCTGATGGGAAGGTGTTAGTGCTGGGTACTCACTTGGGGGAAGGAAGGGAAGGGAGCAGTTTGCAGGGAGAGATAGTGGATTCTGCTTTGGACATGTGGAGTTTGAGAATCCTGTGAGTGGAGATGTCTAAGAGCTACCTGAAGCCCCAGAGAGCTGATCTGGCCCGGAAATAGGGATTTGGGTGTGTTCACTTAGAGAAGGCTTTGGGATGTGTGGGATACTCCCAGCAAAATGCACGGGGGCCTTAGGAGAGGACTCCAGCACAACTGCATTTGTGGGACGCTTCTAGGAAGAGAACTTTGCAAAGGAAAATGGGGGTCGGGAGGGGGAGAGGTGGGAGGACTTGGCCAGGGTCACAGAAGGAGTTAGTAGTTTGGCTGGTTTAGAACTCAGGTGTCGCTTTATAGGTCGCATGGGAGATACTATGCTGCCCTGCCTGATCTCTCTCTCTCTCTCTCTCTCTCTTTCTCTCTCCTCCCTCTCTTTCATTCTCTCTCTGCTAGTGTACTTACTGTATCATAGGAGCTGATATTCTTTGTTTTTAAGTGAAACAAATATATTTTACCTAATTTGGGGGGAAGGGGATGTGAGATAGTTCACTTAATAGAAAAGAAAAGTTGAGCACCATCTAGATGTCAGGAAGGACAGGAATGCAACCACTCTGGGGACCTGGAGCAAGGAAAATGGACATCTCAGGGCACTGTCTCTGGAATGAATCAACATCAACTATTTCCCATCCTCAAGTCTCTCTGCATGAGGTTCCCCTGCTTGGCTTCGCTTGAGCCATGTGCCCACGCCTACTGAAGGAAGGAGGATATCCTTTGTTGGACATTCCCAGTGAATCTGCACAAAGTGGTAAGAAAGATGTCCCAAAGAGCTATTGAGGGGCTATGACCAGAGTAAAGGGGCACAAATGCTACCAGGCAGAAGCCACGGGTGTCTGCCCACCAGTCTTCCACCCCAGGCTTGCACAAGGCTCTCTGGAGCCTTTGAAACTAGGTTAGAAGGTATTCCCTGGAGCAGGTGAGACTTGAGCATAGATGAATGCGATTGGCCAACCTGATTAATTCATCACTACTCACTTATACCTGGCAGGATCCCCAAGGAATGCAACAGAAGGTGGAATAGGGTAGCTTTAATGAGAGGGGGAAAGAGAGGGAAAAAAAAGTCCTTAGCCATTTAGACTAATTAGAGATGAGGGAGGGGTGGGGAACGACAGGTCTGTGCTGCCAAAGTGCTTTTTATTTGCCAGCAATTGCTCAAAGTATTTTACATATCTTAATTCATTTATTCCTTCCCCCCTCCCCCGCAACTCTACAAGGTACTCTATCATCACTCCTATGCTATTGCCAAGGAGCCTGAGGCACAAAGAAGTTAAGAAATCTGCTCAGGGTCACCCAGCTAATAAATGACAGCCCAGAATTCAAAGTAGGGCTGTCCCGCTCTGGAGTGTGTGTAACCTCACTCGGCTACACCAGTGCCACATTCTAGGATGGGAAATAAAATTTGCATGAGGTGCTATATTAAATCAAAGATTTCCTTATGAGAATCTCCTAGACCTAACAGCTAGGTTTACTTTTCTTGATTGAAATGCAATCCATTCTCTATGAAGAATATTTGAAAAACAAAGAAAAGCGTCGTTCCTAGCCCGGGCTGTTATAATGAAGCACCACAGAGTGGGTGGCTTCTGAACAATAGAAATGTATTCCTCCCAGTTCTGGAGCCTGGAAGTCCATCAGGCTGCCAGCATGGTCGGGTGGTGCTGAGGGCCCCCTGCACGTTGCACACTGCCAGCATCTTGTTGTGTGATTACATGGCAGGAAGAGGTTGAGAGTGCTCTCTGGGCCCCCCTTTTATAAAGGCACTAATTCCATTCATGAGAGCCCCATCCCTATGGCCTAATCACCTCCCAAAGACCCAATTCCTGAAATGATCACATTGGGAGTTAGGATTTCAACATGTGATTTCTGGTGGAACACAAAACACACACTCCATACAAGCACGAAGGAAAAAATAATGTGAACACTCAACTTTTTAAAAGAAATAGTGGATTTTGCTGGGCGTGGTGGTTCTTCCCTATAATCCCAGCACTTTGGGAGGCCGAGGCGGGTGGATCATGAGGTCAAGAGATTGAGACCATCCTGGCCAACATGGTGAAACCCGTCTCTATTAAAAAATACAAAAATTAGCTGGGCGTGATGGCACGTGCCTGTAGTCCCAGCTACTCAGGAGGCTGAGGCAGGAGAAGCGCTTGAGCCCAGGAGGCAGAGATTGCAATGAGCCAAGATGGTGCCACTGCACTCCAGCCTGGCAACAGAGTGAGACTCCATCTCAAAAAAAAAAAAAAATTGATTTTAAAACAAAATAGAAATGCAAATGTTTTTGGAAAGGAGTCTCACTTTGTTGTCTAGGCCTGGAGTGCAGTAGCATGGTCTTGGCTCACTTCACCCTCCACCTCCCAAGTTCAAGTGCTTCTCCTGCCTCAGCCTCCTGAGTAGCTGGGATTACAGGTACCTGCCACCACGCCTAGCTAATTTTTGTATTTTTAGTAGAGATGGAGTTTCACCGCGTTGGCCAGGCTGGTCTCGAACTCCTGACCTTAAGTGATTTGCCCGCCTTGGCCTCCCAAAGTGCTGAAATTACAGGTGTCAGCCACCATGCCCAGCCAAGAAATAGTGGTATTTTAAAACAAAATAGAAATGCAAAGTTATATTTACTTATTTTAAATGAAATATCTTAGTTAATGATTATTTGAGGCTGGCTTTTCCCACCTGTCATTTCTGTGACAATAAATCATCATCAGAAGCACGATTTTTAGTGGCTGCATATTGTTTTCAGCCATTTGTCCAAGTGATTCCCTGCAATTGAACCATTTCTCACTTCCACTTATTCATGTATAAAAACGGGGCAGACACTGCAGGTGGTCTGCCCACATTCTTCCCACCTCCCTTTTCCTGTTTCTGTATATGCCTCCCCTGGAATCTGGGTGCTTTTGTTTCCATGAGTTTTCACCTGTGACTCTTCTGTGGAGGACTTCCCTGGGGCTACTAGAGCCATTTTAGGCTCAGGGTCAAAGGATTTGATGTTTATGTCCTGACCGGGAGTTTACATGTCCCACTTCCATCCCCAGGGCAGACGTGAGACAATGAGTGTTGGGTGTAGAAGCATTAACGCCCAGCTCTCTTGCCTTAGGTTGGAACAAATTCAGATCCACTCTTGGGTTTCTTTTTTTTTAATTTATTTTATTGCATTTTAGGTTTTGGGGTACATGTGAAGAACATGCAAGATTGTTGCATAGGTACACACGTGGCAGTGTGATTTGCTGCCTTCCTCCCCATCACCTATATCTGGCATTTCTCCCCATGCTATCTCTCCCCAACTCCCCACCCCCCACTGACCCTCCCCTGTTTCCCCCCAACAGACCCAAGTGTGTAGTGCTCCCCTCCCTGTGTCCATGTGTTCTCATTGTTACGGCAGTGGTGCGGTCCAAAAGCATATAGCAGAAGTAATGCTATGCCACTTTCGAGAATAAATCACAAAACACGCATTGGGCTTCTGCCTCATTCTCTGTTGGCTCACTTGCTCTAGGGGAGGTCAGCTGCCAGGTCATGAGGATTCTAATGCATCCCCATGGAGAGGCTCACGTGGTAAGGCACTGATGCCTCCAGCCAACAGCCACGAGAGTGAGCCTAAAGTCAGACCCCCCCAGCCCTGGTCTAGCCTTCAGATGGCTGCAGTCCCTGCTAACATCCTGACTGCAATCTCATTTAAACCAGGCTCATCCAGCTGAGCCTCAGATGAATTCCTGAACCTCAGAAACTGCAATCGCAACCGTGTATTGTTTCAAGTCACGAAATTTTAGGGTGATCTCTTATGCAACAACAGCTACCAGCTGTATCTTCCTCTTGGAGTTTCAAAATGCACATCAGCAGACTAAAGAGGAGTGTTTAACTTTGTCTAACCTGGCACTTCCCAAACTTATTTGACTGCGGAACTCCATCTCCTTTTCTGTCTGTAGAACCTACTCTAGGAACTGCTGATCTAGCATGGAATCTTGGACACAGCCAGAAAGTCCCAATTTCTGTTCCTTCTGCAAAGACATTCTTTGTCCTCCAACAACCGTGTCTGTGCTGTCTTCGATCTGAGGTGTGCATGGGCCTGTGTGTGTGTGTGTGTGTATGTGTGTGTGTGTGTGTGTGTGTGTGCATACATGCATGCCTATTAGCAGTAAGCTCTGTCATTGTGTCTGCTGTGGATTTTGTAAGCTGTCACTGTCAGATATAGAACAAGCTGGTGCGTCATGCAGGCACAGGAAAAATGAAATTGTCCCATATCAGGTCACTAGGCAACGTTTCCAAGACAGCTGGTCCTTGTCATTCCTCTGCTCTCTCTCTCCCTGCTTCTCTCAGCTGCTGAGATGGTGATAATAACTAAGCAATAGCCCTGTTTACTTTACAAAATCTTTCGTGATCATCCCAGCAATTCTTTGGGGAATATTAAATGTGATTATTATTCCCATTTTATAGATAAAGAAAGTGAAACTTTGAGTGAGAATTAAGGGTTTCATTTGTTTTTAACAACACACACTTGCCAAGTGCGGTGGCTCACGCCTGTAATCAATCCCAGCACTTTGAGAGGCCGAGGCAGGCGGATCACTTGAGGTTGGGAGTTCGAGACCAGCCTGACCAACAGGGAGAAACCTCATCTCTACTAAAAAGTACAATATTAGCCGGGCATGGTGGCACATGCCTGTAATCCTAGCTACTCAGGCTGAGGCAGGAGAATTGCTTGAACCCGGGAGGTGGAGATTGTGGTGAGCTGAGATTGTGCCATTGCACTCCAGCCTGGGCAACAAAAGCAAAACTCCATCTCAAAAACAAAAAACAAAACAAAAAGCCCCCCCCCACACTACTAAATGCATGCATTGTCATTCCCTCTGCCAGAAACTCTTAACCCTTCTTTTCACCCTCCCTGGCTCCATGGCCTAGCTAACACATTGGTCTGGAACAAGCCTGCTATAGTTTAATACTGGCTCATCATTTCCAGGCTGTGGGATCCTGGGCACGTTTCAGGCTGCCTTGCAGGGTTGACTGCAGATTAAATGGAAAAATGAGTATGAAGAGCATAGACAGTGCTGTGCAGCTAATCACATTCAACTTCAATAACATTACTATTAATACTCCCGCTTCAGGTTTCAACTGGACATTGTTTCTTCCATTTCTTCCTAGAAGCCTCCAGTAACTACTGTATCCAGGCTGGGTGCAGGCAGAGACCCATGTCTGTGTTCCTCAAGGCCTAGTGCTATAATTGCCACATAGCTGGCTTGTGTGTGTGTGTGTGTGTGTGTGTGTGTGTGTGTGTGTTCATGTGATATTCAAAATCTTTAACTGGTAGGACATGGCACTGATCTTTCAGAACAGCCATTGGTCCAAAGGCCTCCTGCTGAAGAGATATTAACACTTCAGCTGTTGATGCTTTTTTTTTTTTTTGAAAGTGACTTATCCTCATATAGTTAGCACTTTTTGTTCCTGTTGATTCTTAGGAGGAGTTGGAAGCAATAGGGGCGGGGCTATATTTGAAATTGTAGCCAGGCATGGTGGCTCACACCTATAGTGCCAGTACTTCAGAAGGTCAAGGTGGGTGGATCACCTGAGGTCAGGAGTTCGAGACCAGCCTGACCAATATGATGAAACTCTGTCTCTACTAAAAATACCAAAATTAGCCAGGTGTGGTGACCGACATCTGTAGTCCCAGTAACTGGGGAGGGTGAGACACGAGAATTGCTTGAACGGGGTAGGCGGAGGTTGCAGTGAGCCAAGATTGTGCCACTGCACTCCAGCCTGTGTGACAGAGCGAGACTGAAAAAAAAAGAAAGAAAAAAGAAAAGAAAAGGAAGAAAGAAGGAAAGAAAGAAAGAAAAAAGAAAGAAGAAAGGAAGGAAGGAAGGAATTATAGGTATTATCGTTATTTAGGTATTGAAAAGATAGCTTGTTATAATCAAAGATTCCAAGAAGTGGGGGCACCCCACGCCACGGGAAACCACAAAGGAAAACTCCAGGCTCCCTCAGTAGGCAGAGGGAGTGAGAAGAAAACGTGAGCAAGAGCCTTTATTGTGGCTTCTGCAGGAAGGCAAGGGTGAAGCAGGGCATGCAGGTTTTGAATTGGCACGTTTGAATAATCACAGCAGGCTCTGGGACACAGGGGCTGTCTCTACTTCTCTGGTTCCTGGCCCTGGGTGATTAGGGCAGGTGGAGAGTGACCCCAGGGCTGAAATAAAGGAGGTAGTTAGGGGTCTGGGCTTTGGAGAGTTTGGTTTGCATATGAAAATGTGCTCCTCTCCCAGAGAGTCCTTTTCTATCTCTAGAAATTGACTGGCCCTGGGACAGGCAGTCCCTTGGGGTCAGCAAGGATCCAGATGCCAAAGCATTAGAATAAGAAAACATGTCTAATACCAGCTAGGACACTGGGGGTCCTGAGAGGCTCAGGCAGTGCTATTCACCAAGTGGTAATGAGGTATCTCATTATTTGAACACTGGCATTCTGTACCTGGACATACCAGTTGAATTTAGTTCCAAGCACAAGTGCTCAGTAAATGAATGGCAATAGCCATGCTCTTCCACATGGCTGCTCTTCCTCCTTCCCAAGGGAGCCACCAGGTAACTCACATCTGCTTATACCTGGGAGGCCCTCCAGCTATAGGACAGCTGGCTTGGTTCGACCAGCCTTCAGCAACCTGAGAGCTGGGCCCGCAGCAGGCCTGGAGACTCCCGCTGCTTCCAACAACTCCTGGGCCCAGGACATTGGGTAGGAGGCAACCTCCAGGCAGCCCCACATCCTGCCAGCTCCAGGTGTTGGCTCATTTAAGAGCCAGTATTGATTTTCACATTATAATGCACTCCCCGTGAGGCACTAAAGGGAGGGGTTGGAGGAGAAGCCAGCCACTGATTCCTGGAATTTATTTTGAGACACATTAATTTGTTTCTTCCCTTCAAGGTCAAATCAAGTCATCTCCAAACATCACCACTGGCAGCCGGCTGGCTAGAAGGCGGCTGGGAGGGGGTAGAGGTGTGCTGCGGATAAAACTCTCTCAGAGCTGGGTCAAGACAGGGGGCTGGAAGAAGGTTCTGGGCATCCCCTCTCCCTGTATCATCAAAGTGAGAGCTCAGGAACAATATTTCTCTGTCATTTGACTGGAGATCTCCGTGAAAGGGTCAAGTCATCTATTTTGATGCCAAGTCTTGTGTCTTTGAGCTTGAACCTCTCAGAACTGAAATGAGCCAGGTTTCTGGGGTTTGAAATCATCCCTTTAGCCTAATTTCCCATGGTGACCCACAGTCATCATTCATTCATTCATCCATCCACTTAATAAATATTTATTGTTTCTGATGTGCCAAACATTCCCATTTAGCATAAAAGACAGCAGTGGACAAGACAGACAAATAAGATGCCTACTTTTTTGGAGTTTCCATTCCAGGGTGTATCCGTGTAAGCGATGTGTGTTGAGGGTAGCTTACATTTTAATAGGCACGTGTGTTTCCAACCAAGCAAGCACAATTCTCAGAAGTGCTTTGATGGAAATAAAGCAGTGTGATCTATTTAATAGTCAGTGATTGGAGGGGGTGATGGTGAGGCCTCTCACAATATTGTAAGAATTGAGCAAGCAGAGGTAGGGTTACAGGGGGGATCTGAGGGAATTAGGATAGGAAGAAGGCAGCCAAAGAGCTGGGGCAGAGTGTTCACAACCAAAGGAATGGAAAGCGCAAAGGCCCTGGGGTGAGAAGGACCACGTGTCTGAGGAACAGAAAGGTGGCCAAGAGATGAAGTTGAAGACCTGACAGGGGCCAGATCATCTGGGACTTTGAAGGCAGTAGGATGAGTTTGGATTGTATTTGTTCAATCAATCCATTCATCTGTGCATCTGACAAGTATGAAATGCTTCCTCGGCACCAGGCACTGTGTTATGAGTTAGAGATACTGCAAAGAAGCACCAAAGTGTGCTCTCTGTCTGTAGTCTACCAGGGGAACATTCTGGATATCTGGGAAAAATCATGCTCTTTTGAGATATTTAAATAAAAATGACGTATACCCCTATCAAGTACCCTCTCCAAGAACCTCGCAGGAGACCATTCTTGTGGTTCCTTCTTCAAGTTCCTGCCCATGAAGAACTCTCTCCATTTACCTTGCTCTGGACTGTCTGTGACCTTGATTCATCCTCATCCACCAAGACCACTCATGTAAAACACCCGCAGGTGTGTGAGACTTCCCTACAGGTTGTACTGGCATATGAGTTTTATATCACAATGCAAAGAGTTTAAAATTAAATATCGTGCACCATATTTTAGGTTCTGGCTCCCCCACCACCTGGCCTTCCTCACGGATCCCCTCTCACTGAAACCGCCTTTGGAAAATTATAACTGAGGACATTGTGACAGTGAAAGAAATCAGACCTAACCGGCTCTATCTTGCTTCTAACGCTTAAGCTGTCCTTGTTCATTCCTGGGCTTATGCCGAACTAATTTTGAGAAGGAATTTGGTTCACGGTTTGACTCTGAAACAGAATTGACAAAAGCCCTTTCCCGAAAAGACCCCTTTCCTTCCTGGGGACTAGTCCGCCTTTTCAGGACTAACAAATTAGCTACAAGATTAGAAATTACAGTTTAGGGTCATGTGGCCTCTGGCTTCAAGAGTCTGAACCTCCCCAAATTGCTCCTGGGGGTAACATTGCTGTCGTGAAACCTAGATCGGTGCTGGAGATATTTTGCAGACCTGCACTCGGTGGATCAGCTGACAACAACCAGACGGCCAACTAGCCCAGCCAGTTCTGCCATCCCACCCAGGAACAGAAGACATTAAGAAAACCTCACTTCGATGCCCTATGATTCCATCTCCAACCTGAACTATTAGTACTCCCCACTTCCCAAGCTTCTACCCACCAAACTCTTTAAAAACTGTGATCCTGGAATACTCAGAGAGACTGATTTGAGTAATAATAAAACTCTAGTCTCCCTCACAGCCTGCTTTGCGTGAATTACTCTTTCACTATCGTGATTCACCTGACTTGATAAATCGGCTCTGTCTAGGCAGCAGGCAAGGGGAACCCATCGGGCGGTTACATCACTACAGTCCAACCATCCACGCATTTCCAGGCCCCCTTGTTTTAGAGACTCTGCTCACTTGCTTGAGCAGATCTGTGTGGGTCTCCATGCCCTTGGGTCGGGAACCGTCTTAGGGATGAGCTTCTACTCTGCCTGCTTGGGGTCTCACCATTCAGTGGCCTAGAACTGGAAAGCTTGGAAATAACAATCTTGCTTTCCTCTTCTCACCAAGCTCTTGAAGTGGGAAGAAATGGTATCTAACCTCCACCCCAGTGCCTTGCACATGGTAGGTGTCCTGTAAATATTTGTTGAACAAATATCAGACGGGTAAGGATTCTTCCCTTGGCTTGAAATGATCCCTCTTCCTTTCCTTGAAAACAAAGTAGCTAGGATCAGTTTTGATATTTGTTACTGTTATTATTATTTATTCTGCTACACAAATACCTAGGCTGTCACAATATGATGTGCTGTGTTGGGATAAGGGTGAGTGAGAGGAGGCTCTGGCCAGCCTGGAAGGAGGCCCAGCGGAGACCCTACAGAATTAGCCAACCAAGGGGGGTGGGACGGTATTCCTTGGAAGAGAGAGAGTAGTGTATTCAAAGTCCTGGTAGCAAGTTAGAGCCTGTCTGGTTGGAAGAACAGAGGGAAGTTAGGCGAAGCAGGAGGGAGAGAGTGGGGGTTTGGGCTGTAATGGGAAAAGGTCACCCAGGGACTGATCCAGCAGCCTAATAAGTCTTGCAAAGAAGTTTGCACTTAATCCTGTAAACAATGGGAACCATCAAAGGATTTTGAAAGGAACATGCCTTTTGCCTTGGCTCATGTGTTTTCTTCTGCCTGTGAGGCACCTCCCTACCCCAAACCCTGCTTGCTCAAGTCCTATAGCCATACCTGATCCTCTAGCCTGCCGCGAGTGACCCCTCCTCTAAGAAGCCAACCCTGATCCCCCAGTGCTCCACAAAGCCCCAATTTGAAATACCTCTCTTCTCTTCCCATAATTTGGATGGAATCACTTAAGGCACGCATATTTTGCTTTGCTAGGAGAAAGTCAGAACAGAGTAATAGTGAAGAGTGAAGGTCCTGAAGTCAGGCTGCCTAGGCCGGTTGCTTCCCAGGTTTATAATTTGGGCAGGGCACTTTTGCTTCTCTGAAAAATGGAGATAAACACTGGACCTATCTTGGCTGGGTGCATTGGCTCACACCTGTAATCCCAGCACTTTGGGAGGCTGAGATGGGCGGATCACTTGAGGTTAAGAATTAAAGACCAGCCTGGCCAACATGGTGAAACCCTGTCTCTACTAAAAATAAAAAAAAAATTAGCCAGGCATGGTGGTGGGCACCTGTAATCCCAGCTACTGGGAAGGCTGAGGCATGAGAATCACTTGAACCTGGTAGGCGGAGGTTGCAGTGAGCTAAGATTGCGCCACTGCCTTCCAGCCTGGGTGACAGAGTGAGACTCTGTCAAAAAAAGGCAAAGAAAGAAAAGAAAATTGGACCTACCTCGTATGATTGTAGTGCAATTAAATATATTAAATATACATAAAGCACCCAGCATGGTGTCTGGCACAAATAGAAGATTCAGTGAGGGCCATTCTTTTATTTGCCTGTCTCTGTTACTGGACTGTTAGCTCTTTGCAGGCTGGGATTGTGACTCATGGTTTGTTATGCTCTTGGCTTCTAGCACAGGCCCCAGCAGAATGTGTGTTCAGTCAATGATTCTGCTGTCTTTTGGGGGCTTGAAGGTGCCCTTGAGAAGCAGTGCAGCAGCTCCTCATTAGCTCTTCCAAAAGAAAATATATGGCCGGGCGAGGTGGCTCAAACCTGTAATCCCAGCACTTTGGGAGGCCAAGGCGGGCAGATCACGAGGTCAAGAGATCGAGACCATCCTGGCCAACATGATGAAACCCCATCTCCACTAAAAATACAAAAATTAGCTGGGCATGGTGGCATGCACCCGTAGTCCCAGCTACTCTGGAGGCTGAGGCAGGAGAATTGCTTGAACCTGGGAGGTGGAGGTTGCAGTGAGTCAAGATTGTGCCACTGCACTCCAGCCTGGCACTTGGTGACAGAATGAGACTCTGTCTCAAAAAGAAAAGAAAAAGGAAAAGAAAAGAGAAAAGAAAAAAGAAGAAAAGAAAAGAAAGAAAAGAAAAAAGAAAAGAAAAGAAAACATATAGGTTCGAGTTTTATAACATGTGACTTACCCAAGCCACTTCTTTCTGGGCCTCAAGTTTCTTCATTGCAAAAATAACAACATCTACTTCCTAGGGTGTTGTGGGGATTAAATGGGATTGGCTTCAGGGATGGAGCATGTGACCCCAACCCGGCCAATCAAAGCACTGATTTCTTGACTTTCCGCTTAGCTCAGGGATGATCATGTGATCAGGAGGGTGCAATACGAATGACTCTCTGTAATAAGGCACAGGGGGCTTGGCTTACTCCTGTAATCTCAGCACTTTGGAAGGCCAAGGTGGTCGGATCACTTTGAGGTCAGGAGTTCCAGACCAGCCTGGCCAACATGGTGTAACCCCGTCTGTACTAAAAATACAAAAATTAGCTGGGCATGGTAGTGGGCACCTGTAGTCCCACTCGGGAGGCTGAGGCAGGAGAATCAATTGCTTAAACCTGGGAGGCAGAGCTTTCAGTAAGCAGAGATAGCGCCACTGCACTCCAGCCTGGGTTGACAAAACGCTAGACTCTGTTTAAAAACAAAAAATGACTCCAAAATGGCAGATGCTATGGGAAAAGACTGGCCTTTCTCCTTCAGGACTGGAATGTGGATGTGGATGTGGATCTGTAGTGACTGCAGCTGTAGTGACCTTGTGGCCCCAATGAGAGGACATGGGGGCATGGAGGGCTGGGGGCATGGGAAGCAGGGTCAACAGAGAGAGTGGGAATGAAGCCACCACTGCAGAACCACGTCAGATGGTGGGAAACAGTTCTGTTGATACCATTAGTGCCCCAAATCCAGCTGTACCAGCAAGTACCTCCTATTCTGGACTTCTCAGCTATGCGCACCAATACCTCTTTTGGCTTAAATTAGTTTGAGTTGGGTCTCCTGGCACTCACCACAGCAGCCCTTCTTCCTACCACCCTACAGTCAGGCACCTGTATTCCTGGCAGCATCCCTGTCATGGCCATCCTTTTCCCTTTTGCCAGAAATTGGTCTCAGGGTAGGCTTGTGGCCCACTTTGGGCCAATGAGATAGAAAACGAAGTCTGCTGGGAGCTTCTGGAAAACATCCTGCTCACTGATAAAAGAAGCAGCTAGGCGATAATACCTTTATATGACTTCCTTCTATTCCCATACTTTGTCACATGAGGATGAGATGCTTGGAGCTGCTGCAGCCTTCTTGCAACCATGAAGATAGACTGTGACTACATAAACTTACTGGAGATGGCAGAGGAAAAAAAATGGAAATATTCTGGGTTTTTGGTGTTTTTTTCAGAGCTGAAAAAGACAACTCTGAATCTACTTACCTCTAAACTTTTTGTGAAGTTAGAAAACAGCTATTTATATCATTTAATCCACTATTCATCAGGCAGTATTACTTTAAGCCACAGCATTGCTAACTGATGTTGTATTTGTAGGTGATATTACATTTAGTTCCTCATTAAAAGAAGCACACGAAAAGTATATATTAAAAATAAGAACCACAAAAGGCTAAGAACATCAACTCCTTTATTATTATTAATTTACTATTATTTCCCCCTAAACAACAGCACAACTCAAATAACAATGAAACACCCATCCCGCCCATATACACAATACCACTAGCCTGTCCGCCAGGCTATCCGGCCTTTGCTTGGTTCCTGATGGAGCTGTCTGGAGACAGCTCCCTCTGTAAAAATCCCGACTTAAACACAGGGGACAGAAGAAAGGGGGGACTTTGGCCAGATCATAAACTGAGAGGCTCCCAGAGTCCCTAGGGAGTGCTAACTTGGAAACCTTGGGAAAGTGCTGGAAACATCTGGGCAGAGGAGAGAAGGCACTGTTTGTTTTTATGTGGTTCATGGATACATCCCGTATGGGGATGTAAGACCTGTATACCACCCTTTGCAGGCCAGGCATGTGGAAGCACAGTGGGGTGAGCTATTGGGTTTCATTAACCAAACCACGTGACATGGTTTGGGCGCCATGGGAATTGGGAGCCCAGAGTAGAAACCTGGGTGATGGGGAGGTCCGCAGAGAAAAGTAACCCTTGCATTCGCTGCAAGGTAAGATACAACATGAAATGTTAAGTCCCCTTTTATTTGTTTTGCAACTGTAGAATGTGTAACATTTTCATCAAGATAGAAAAGGTAAAGAAAGAAAAGCTAGTATTTTGGCCTAACGCAACCAAGCATGATTTGCCAATTGTGCTATCTCATGGCGAAATCTACCACTATGCTATCCAGGGAATCTGTGGTCAGTCCCCATCCCCCCACCCCCCAACATTTTAGTTGCACTAAATCTGAGTTCAGCTAAAGTAATGTACCCTGGAATCAGAGAAGCCCTAGGGTTGGGGACAAAACAAGGATGGGCAGTACTGGCATCTCAGGTACAGGTGACTTCCTGGCTGTCCTGGGGAAGATCATTGTTGAAACTGCTTTCTCCAAATGTTGAGTAAGGAGGGACCTGGGGAGCTTCGATGATCAGCAGACCCTCTGGGGAAAGTGAGGCAAATACTGTCACAGGATCCACCTCTGCAGGAAGCCTAGGAGAAACATGATTTTATTCATTTATTACTGTTACTATAGCTTAAACATTATTTTATTCACTTGAAGGGAAATATTTTTGATAAAAGCTTAGGCTTTAGGGACATAAAATGCTAGGTTTGAATCCTGGTTCTACCCCTTTCTGGCTGTGTGGTCTTGGGAAGATCACTCAATTGCTCTGAGCTTGTTTCCTTGTCTGCAAAATTAGGATAATAATATTGAACTTGTAGAGTATTTGAACATCAGAGTCACTGAGTATGCTTTGCAAATGGTAAAATGCTGTTTAAACAGTAGATCTTAACTTACAAGAGAGCTATGGCTCACATGTTTGGTCCCAGGTTGAAGTCTTCCCCTTAATACCAACTACTGACCACAATTACTAGCAGAAATGGCCACTACGACCCCTTTATAGAGTGCAAGTAAGGTGTTATGCAGAGCAGGCAACACATTTTCATTTGACATGTGCTTGCTAGAAAGTGCTTCACCACAAAATGCATCAGTGGTGATGCAGGTACTAGGCACCTTGGCAGACAAAAGTGGCCAGGCTGGCCGCATGTAGATTTCAGATGGCAACATACTCTATGGTATTAAAAACAAGCCTTGATTTTGGTCATGCCCGAAGTATCTCTGATATGGTTCAGCTGTGTCCCCACCCAGATATCATCTTAAATTGTAGCTCCCATCATTCTCCTGTATTGTGGGAGGGACCCGATGAATTGAATCATGGGGTGGAGGCATTTCCCCCATACTGTTCTCATGGTAGGGAATAAGTCTCACGAGATCTGATGTTTTTATTATTTTTTTTTTTTTTGGGGGGGACGGAGTTTTGCTCTTGTTACCCAGGCTGGAGTGCAATGGCGCGATCTCAGCTCACTGCAACCTCCGCCTCCTGGGTTCAGGCAATTCTCCTGCCTCAGCCTCCTGAGTAGCTGGGTGCGGTGGCTCACGCCTGTAATCCCAGCACTTTGGGAGGCCGAGGCGGGTGGATCACGAGGTCAAGAGATCGAGACCATCCTGGTCAACAAGGTGAAACCTCGTCTCTACTAAAAATACAAATATTAGCTGGGCATGATGGTGCATGTCTGTAGTCCCAGCTACTCGGGAGGCTGAGGCAGGAGAATTGCTTGAACCCAGGAGGCGGAGGTTGCGGTGAGCCGAGATCGTGCCATTGCACTCCGGTCTGGGCAAGAACAGCGAAACCCCGTCTCAAAAAACAAACAAACAAAAAAACTGTGAGGACATATTAGTGGTCTCATTGGGGTGCTATTTTTAAAAAAATCATGAAATCCATAACCTGCTGAATACTTTCCATGTGCCAGCTACTTTGGCTGAATCATATCATTTTGGTGTTAATAATCCCACCAGGAAGATTCCATTGCTATCCCCATTTTACAGATGAAGAAATTGAGGCTCAGAGAGGTGAACTAATTTGCCCAGGGTCACTCAGCTGGCAAATGGCAGACAGGAAATGGAATCGGAATCCTGGTCTCCAAACTCAGAGTATCTGACTGCGATGCTCTCCTGCCTCTCCCAGTACCAGCCATTTGAAAAAAGGACTATGGCAGGAACGCTCGGAAGTTCAATCAGAGCTTTCCACTGGTCCATGCTGGTTCTGTGTATTGTAAATACAAGGGTCTTGATGAGAGAACCAAGGCATGAGGTAAACTCATTCCTGATCATGGGCAGGAGGGGCTGGGGAGTTTTCCTTCCCTCCCTCTCTCCCTCCCTCCCTCCCTCCCTTCCTTCCTTCTTTCCTTTCTTCCTTTGTCTTTCTTTTTCTTTTCTTTCTTTTTCTCTTTCTTTCTTTTTTCTTCTTTCTCTTTTTTTTCTTCCCCCTTCCTTTCTCCTTCCCTCCCTCCCTCCCTCCCTTTCTTTCTCCTTCTTTCTTTCTTTTCCTTCTTTCTTACTTTCCTTCTTTCTTTCTCTCTCTCTCTTTCTTCCTTTCTTTCTCTTTCTCTCTTTCTTTCTCCCTCTCTCTCCCCTTCCCTCCCTCCCTCCCTCCCTTCCTTCTTTCCTTTCCTTTTTTTTCTGTGTACGGCAACCTGTAGCCACATGAGCTGTATCTACTCAGGAGATTCCTTGCCAAATTGGAACCATGGAGATGAACAAGTGCTTCTGGGAAGCACATTTGGAAGAGAAAGAGGGAACTGGGAAGCTGCCAAGTCAAGATTTTGAAGCAGAGACAAGGTTGAAAGTTTAGATCTCCCTCTCAATGCTGGGAATGGGCTGACTGTTTAACCATGTGCACGCCAACCCAATGCACACCAGGTACGGTGTGACAGGGTGGCGATGGCCCAGAGCATGTGTTTTGCAGGCAGGCCAACCTGCATTCAAATTCTGACTCTTCCTGACTACACAACATGGGGCTGGTGATCTTGCCTCTCCGAACCTATTTCTTTGCAGAAAAAAGGGGCCAATAATAGTATCTACCTCTCAGAGTGGTTTGGGAATTATGGTGCAATCTCTGGCCTTACATGTTGGCATCTTGACAGCAAGATGCAGTTTCATACAAATTGCAGTGTCATTGAACCACAGAGTATCAGGGCCCCAACGGATCTCCCTGATTGTCCATGACAATGCTCTCATATTACACATGAGGAAACTGAGGCTCAGAGAAACAGACATGTCCAAGGTTTCTCACCAGGTGACTTGTATGTTAAACCCACGTGGTGGAAAAGCAATTCCTCTTCAATTATCTTTCAGTGCTTCTACTTACATCTGAAGGAATGTCTTAGCCAAGTACTAATATGCCTTTAATGCCTTCAGCCTCTATCACGTGCTACCTTCCCCTTTTAATAATGAAAGAGCTGAGGCCCTTAGGCAGGCAATGTTATCTGGTTAGAATTTAACCACATTTTGCTTTCATTGGATTTATTTCATGATTGTCTTCCTCAGTGAACATTTTAGTGATGAGAATTTAACTTTATCAAAAATGAGTTGATTTTAAAGAAAAAAAAATCTTTGATAAATCATGATACAGCAATGTAAGCATATAAAGCAAAAAATAGTGAAGACAGTATGTGAATGATAGTATTCCAAATGACTGCAATTTGATTTCCCCTAACCAAATAGGAAGGTCATGGACTTTGAAAGTTGAGAGACCTGTGTTCAGGTCCCAATCTGCTCTTTTTTTTTTTTTTAAACAGCTTTATTGAGATATCATTGGGCTATAAAACTGTATATATATGGTATACAAGTTGATGTTTTGATGTATGTATACATCGTGAATACAGTGATTGCCACAGTCAAGCTAATGAACATAGATTTTGTGTATCTATGTGTGTTGGGAAGATTACATTTAAGTTAAGAAGATTAAATTTGCTACCCTCCTAGCAAATTTTGAATATATGACATAGTATTGTAAACTATCACTGCCATGCTGCACATTAGCTCTCCAGAACTTACTTATCTTGCAAAACAAAACTGTGTATCCTTTAACCAATATCTCCCCATTTCCCACCCTGTACCCGCCTCTGACAACCACTGCCCTACTCTCTGCTTCTATGAGTTTGACTACTTTGGATTCCACATATCGTGAGATCAGGCAGTATTTCTCTTTTTGTGTCTTTCTTATTTCACTCAGCAGAATGTCCTCTAGCTCCATTCATGCTGTGCCAATGGCAGGATTTCCTTCCTTTTTTTCCTCTGTCACCCAGGCTGGAGAGCAGTGGTGCCATCTTGCCTCACTGCAACCTCCACCTCCTGAGTTCAAGCGATTCTCCTGCCTCTGCCTCTCGAGTAGCTGGGATTACAGCTGCGCACCACCACACTCAGCTAATTTTTGTATTTTTAGTAGAGATGAGGCTTCACCATGGTGGCCAGGCTGGTCTAGAACTCCTGACCTCAAGTGATCTGCCTGCCTTGGCCTCCCAAAGCTCTGGGATTACGGGCATGAGCCACCACACCCAGCCTCCTTCTTAAGGCTTAATAATACTGTACTCTAGATCTCTTTTGTTACTTGCTGTGTGACCTTGGTTGAGTCCCCTGAGCTTCAGTCTCTTTATCCACAAGATGGGCATAATAATACCTACTCATGGCCAGGCACAGTGGCTCATGCCTATAATCCCAGCACTTTGGGAGGTCGGGGTGAGGTGGGTGGATCACCTGAGGTCAGAAGTTTTTGAGATCAATCTGGCCAACATCGTGAAACCCCGTCTCTACTAAAAACACACACACATTAAAAAAAAAAATTAGCCGGGTGTGGTGGCACATGCCTGTAGTCCCAGTTACTTGGGAAGCTGAGGCAGGAGAATCACTTGAACCCCGGGAGATGGAGGTTGCAGTCAGCTGAGATCACATCACTGTACTCCAGAGCCTGGGTGACAGAGCAAGACCCTATAAAAAAAAAAAAAAAAAAAAAAAAAAAAAAAAAAAAAAAAAAAAAAAAAAAAAAAAAAAAAAAAAAAAAAAAAAAAAAAAAAAAAAAAAAGACCTACTCAATAGGATTTTTCTAAAGATTAAAGAAAATTAAACCTATAAACCTCTTAACATGGTTCCTGGCACATCATAGGTGTCATATGTAGCAGAACAGATACCTGGGAAGATGTGGAACGAGGGAATGAGGAAAGTAAAGCTTGCCTGGGTTCTAGGCATCCTTCCTCGGTGATTTCCTGCATCCTTGCTTCCTGTTCTGTTATCCAAGTTGGGTGTGGAAAAGAGCCCAGCTGCAGTCCTTACCCTGCCCCCAGCCTGATAGGAAACCCAAGACCTCTCCCTTTTCTTCTTATCCAGTCCAAATGGGGCCTTTCACATGGAGATGGATGTGTTGGGATGAATTTCCTGCCATGGTTAAGGCAAGCAGCTGCAGCATCCTGCCTGGGTGGAAATCTCCAAGGATCTCAGCCTGGCTGAAGGAATCTCCCTGCCCTCTAATGACCGCAGTTTTCCCTGGTAGAGGAGGCCATGAGACCTCCTGAGATTGGTCCAGAGGCGTCCCAGCCTCCAGTTCAACTCCTTGGTGTCTGGAGTCTGGGCAGAGCCAGGAGCTCCCAGGAGTCCCTGCTGCTGAAGTGTAAGTCTAGCCTTGTGAAGTCTTTTCATAATATTAGTTCCCACGGACCCAGCCCTGAGTCTGTATTCCATGCTTAATGCTTTATACACAACCTCTCACTCCCATCACAACTCATCCATGTGGGGATGCAGGAATGGAAGCTCAGAGCAGTTAAGCAAGTTACCCACTCACTTTCTCATAGAGCCAGGACTCCTGGTACCCAGAGCTGAGATGAAAAATATTTAACAACTGGCACAGCTGGGCACTGACCATTCAGAAGGGATGGGTGTATGTCACAGTGATGGAGGCAGGTCCTGGGATCCTTTAGTTGTTGGAAGGTAGAGAGGTTTAGAGGGTCCTGGGGACAGGATCAGGGTGACTGCAGTTGACTAGGGAGGGTACGTGGGGGGGCTCAGGGCAATGGCTAGCCAATATTCAGGGGTCCCCAACCCCGGGATCGTGGACCAGTACCCGTCTGTGGTCTGTTAGGAACCAGGACACATATCAGGAGGTGAGCCGCAGTTCAGCCAGCATTACTGTCTCAGCTCCGCCTCCTGTCAGATCAGCAGTGGCATTCGATTCTCATAGGAGCTTGAACCCTGTTGTGAGCTGTGCATGCGAGGGATCTAGGTCGTGCGCTTTTTATGAGAATCTAATGGCCGATGATCTGCGGTGGAACCATTTCATTCCACAGTCCACGGAAACATTGAAACTGATCCTTGGTGCCAAAAAGTTTGGGGACCGCTGAATATTTTAACAACTAGCCCAGCTCAGCAGTTGAGCACCAGCCTGGAGCAATTTTAGGCATTTCTCATCAGGTTACTTCCAGCAAGCTATTTCCTTTAATGCCTTGGAGCTTGCAAAATGCACACACACACCAAAAAAATCATCACCTTTTAAGATGATTAATTCAACTCTTTCTCACTCAGTCCCTTTTACAGCTATGCCCTGCTTGTGGCTCCACCCTGAGACGTCATTTGAGCCTTGACATCAGCAAGGCTGTCTCTCTTCCTTCCTCTCCCCTCAGCAATGTTGAATCTGCTTGCTGTACCAGGGAGAGGTGTGGGGCAGGGAGATGGCAGGCAAGCCAGCGAACACGAAGAACAGTTTCGCGTTTGCCTTATCAGGAAGTGTCCACAGGCTTCCAAGAACTGCAGAGGCTCTGGGAGGGCCTGGGATGGACACGTGGGGAGAGAGACAGGAATGTAGAATCCCAAAGCTGGAAGAAGCCTCAGAATTCAGAATTCAGCCAGTGTGATCTCTCCAGACACAGAATGTCTTTGCAAAGGCTGGTGGAAAAGTTAAGAGTCAACAACAATAATAATAACAAACTGCCGCGTATGAGCAGTGACCTTGTAAGTGGCAGTTTGCTATGTCATGACCTCATGTCATTTTCAGCCAGGAACTCTGAAAGGCTGGAATCAGCATCCCTTTTACTGGAAACAGCATTCCTTGCTCAAGGACTGAGCGTGGAACTCAGAGGTCAGGGATCTATTTTGGGCCCTTCTAAATTCTAGTTGTAAAGACCTTGGGTATGTCCTTTCACCTGTGGGAGACTTAGTTTCCCTGTATTGCAAGGAGGGTCATGTCTCTTCTCCCCAGTGCATACTTTTGCTGCAAAGGCTAAATGCAACGATTAGGGGTCGGGTGTGGTGGCTCACGCCTATAATCCCAGCACTTTGGAAGGCGGAGGCGGGCAGAATACTTGAAGTCAGGAGATCAAGACCAGCCTGGCCAAACATGGTGAAATCTTGTCTCTACTAGAAACACAAAAATTAGCTGGGCTTGGTGGCAGGCGCCTGTAATCCCAGCTACTAGAGAGGCTGAGGCAGAAGAACCGCTTGAACCCAGGAGGCGAAGTTTGCAATGAG
>NW_016107374.1:8146852-8163032 GCF_001604975.1 Cebus imitator | reverse complement strand
TTTTTTTTTTTTTTGAGACCTTGTTTCTCTCTTGTTGCCCAGGCTGGAGTGCAATGGTGAAATCTCAGCTCACTGCAACCTCCGCCTCCCAGGTTCAAGCAATTCCTCTGCCTCAGCCTCCTGAGCAGCTGGGATTACAGGCCTGCGCCACCAAGCCCAGCTAATTTTGTATTTTTAGTAGAGACTGGGTTTCTCCATGTTGGTCAAGGCTGGTCTTGAACTTCTGACCTCAGCCTCCCAAAGTGCTGGGATTACAGGTATGAGCCACATCTCCTGGCCCAAGGGGGTGTCATAAAAGAGAGATGCCCAAGAGGAAGAGACCCCAGGTTGTGGGTCCTGGGTATGGCCCGTCCTCCACTCCCACCCTGAGCTCCACGCCTCGGGGTTACTTACTGGATTTTCTTTGTGAAGTTCTTAGAAACGATGCCACCTTCTTGCTGTTTCTCTTCGTGTTTGCCTGGAAGGAAGAGAAGCGGGGCGGGTCAGCGTCTATGTTCCTTGGGCATCCTTCAGGACTCAGGCTTGGATTCAAACCCTAGCCCTGGACCCGCCTTGCCGTGTGGCTTAGGCCAACCCAGAGACTCCAGCTGTCTAAGCCTCAAGGACCTTGTCTGCCACACAGACCCACCGAAGTCCACCTCCCAGGCTGGCTGTGAAGGTGAAATAAGATAACTGATGGAAAGGAGGGGTAGGCCGTGGTTTGTAGGTAATTAAGGGTTAGTCTTAGGAAATTGCAGAAACTGGGCCGTGTGTTATGCCAAATCGTCCAAGTCTCCCACCTGACCCCTCTTCCCTAACCTGCCAATAGAACCCTGGGGCTGACATCCCAGACTGGGTGGCAGGCTCGAAGTGGGGTCATGTGCTGAGGGTGACTCTGCCATGTAGCTTGCTTTACAGCTAACAGCGTGCTTTCCTAACTCTGAGCCCAGATGTCGTTCTCCCTTTGTCTCCCACGTGGAAACTGAGGCCTGGTGACGGGTCCAGGGCCGCCCAGCAGGTCCGTGGTGGCTGTGGGCTTTGAACCAGCTCTGAGTCTAGGCCAAGTTCCAGGACCCTAATGCCCCTCTGCCCTGAATTTCTGTCTGTTCCAGCTCCCGCTTAGCTCTTTAAGCCGAATTATCTGTACCCAGTAGTGAAAGCACAGCCTGGAAAAAGAATGCTTCAATCTACCAAAAACACCCAGCTTTTCCTAAGGGGACTGCGGATGTGAAATTCCACCAGCCCTGCCTCGTGCTGTGTGATACGTGAGGGCTTCCCAATCTGCTTAGGGAGGAAAAAGATGAAATTACAAGAGGGCTTGGGCCTAAACTGGTTTTAATCTTGAAATGTGTATAGCACATTTTAATTCTCTCGGCCTCTCCTCGTTTCTTTCTTTCTTTAATAGAGAGAGTGTCTCCAATTTCTTGTTAAACAAACGGGATTAGCACAACAAGGGGGCTATTCAGCTGTTACTTTTCACTTCTTATTTGTGGGGCCACCTTCCAGGGGTAAGAACCCTCTTTTACATAGGGAGGTGCTTCTGAGGGGCTTTGAGACCTAGAATGTAAATAACTTTGTTGAATACGGCAGTCCAGATTTTTTTAAACTGACAACTTATAGCCAATTACATTACTAATTACTTTTAATTATTTCTTTTTTAATAGCTCTTTTCGTGGTTATAAGATCATGCATGTGTATGTTAGAAAATGCAGAAAATAGGCCAGGCATAATGGCTCACTCCTGTAATGCAGACCCTTTGAGCGTCTGAGACAGGAGGATCACTCCAGGTGTTTGAGACCAGCCTGGACAACATAACGAGGCACTGTTTCTAAAAATTAATAATTAGCCAGGTGTGGTGGTGCGTGCCTGTAGTCTCACCTATTTGGGAGACTGAGGTGGGAAGATTGCTTGAGCCCAGGGGTTTGAGGTTACAGTAATCTATGAATCCACCACTGCACTCCAGCCTGGGCGACAGAGTGAGATCTAGTCTCTAAATTTAAAAACAACAACAAAAAAGGAAAGAAAATACTTTTTAAAAGAAAAAAAACATCAAAACTACCCATAATCCTGTCACCCCGAGGAAGCCATGTCATCCCCCAATCCATGGAAAAATTGCCTTTCACAAAACTGGTCCCTGATGCCAAAAAGGTTGGGGACTGCTGAATATTTTAAAGAATATTCTGACTTTTCTTTCTATGCTTCTTAGAAATATGTATATAAAACGTTATATAATATCGATATATATCACTAGTCTATCAAATGGGATAGTTCTATGCATTATGTTTGAAACTTATTTTTCTCTCTTGCTAACACATTATAATTACTTTTTCATATTACCAAATATTCTTTGGCAACTTAATTTTACTGGCTGCTGTGCTCTATTGAGGAATATATAAGAGCTAATTTAGCCAGTCCTCTACTTCTGGGCACTGAAGACGTTTCCAACACTGAAGTGTCTGGCTAACCAGAACGTGCTATTCTGTGAACGTGTGGCCGCTTAAAGAGTCTATTCTGGCTGGGCGCGGTGGCTCACACTTGTAATTCCAGCACTGTGGGAGGCCGAGGCAGGCAAATCACCTAAGGTCAGGAGTTTGAGACCAGCCTGGCCAACACGGTGAAACTCCGTCTCTACTAAAAACATAAAAAATTAGCCGGGCATGGTGCTGCATGCCTGTAATCCCAGCGACTCAGGAGGCTGAGGCAGGAGAATCGCTTGAGCCAGGGAGGCGAAGGTTGCAGTGAGCTGAAACCGCGCCACAGCACTCCAGCCTGGCCCACAGAGTGAGACTCCGTCTCAAAAAAAAAATTAAGCAGGAGTGTCTGGCTAACCAGAACATGCTATTATGTGAATGTGCGGCTGCTTAAAGAGTCTGTTCCGTGCTGCCAAATCTGTGACCACCAACTGCCTGGCTCTGACACAGGCCTGTGGCCAGAAGAGCACTGTCTGTTCTTCGGTACCCTCCTCCCAGCCAGGGCGCCGGGAGACCTGCTTCCCCTGGGGATGGGCCAGTGCCTCTGACTCAGCCCTTTTGCATCCTAGACTCCTCCTGCATGCTGGTGTTCTGCGGATAATAAATGACGATGATAATAATAATAACAGCAAACCAATATAGTGCTTCTTTGGTGTCAGCCACTGTTCTAAACACCTTATCTACACCAACGCCTTTAATTTTTGCAACAACCTCAAATAATAATAGTAAAACAATAATATAAGCGGGTACTTTTATTATTACCATTTTGTAGATAGGAAACCTGAAGTTCAGAGAGGTTAAGCGCTGTACCCAAGGTCACACAGCTTGGAAGTGACTAGTGCCAAGACTCAAAAGCAGGCAGACAGGTTCTGGAATACTGGGTTCAGACTTAAGTCTTTACTCTGACATTTCCTAGCACATCTCTAAGTTTCTCTGAGCCTCAGTTTATTCTTCTCTGAAATGGGAATGACAACACCTGCCTTATTGCGTTACTGTAGAAAGCAAACAAAAGTGAGTCACAGAACGGCTTTGGAAGTTATAAAAATACCATGTGAAGGTAAACGCTTGTGGTTTATTTTGATGTTTGGGGAAAGGACTGCTCCTCAGAACTAGATGCCTCTGTCAATGCTCTGAAAATAGGGTACTGGGATTAGGGAAAGGAGGATCTCTGAGGAGGGAAAGCCCCAAGAGTTCCACAAGAGGGGCCTGGAACTGGGGTAACCTGCTTAAAAGAGGGTATTGTTAGGAGGATCACCTTGAAACTTAATTTGCATATCATTTGCATACTTTGCTTGGGGCAGCTTAAGGATTATGAGTGATTTTTAATTTCTTATTTTGCTTTCCTAACTACATGCTCTATCATGAAGACATTTTATTTTTATAAACAGAAAAAAGTAATTATTATGATTTTTTAAAATGCCGCCAGGTGCAGTGGCTCATGCCTGTAATCCCTAGCACTTTGGGAGGCCAAGGTGAGCGGATCACCTGAGATCAGGAGTTCAAAACCAGCCTGAACAACATGGTGAAACCCTGTCTCTACTAAAAATACAAAAATTAACTGGGCATGGTGACAGATGGCTGTAATCCCAGCTACTCAGGAGGCTGAGGCAGGAGAATTGTTTGAACCCAGGAGGTGGAGGTTGCAGTGAGCTGAGATTGGGCCAATATACCTGTACTGCAGCTTGAGCGACAAGAGGGAGATTCCATCTCAAAAAAAAAAAGCATCTAGACATCAGAGATCCCTTGCAGACACGCTTTTTTCAACATGCCTCAGAGAAATAAATGTAGGTAGAACACTGTTAGCCCAGCTAAAGAAAGAAGGTGCTGTTTCCAGGGAAGGCAGAGTCCCTGGGACTAAGGAGAGGGGTGGGAATAAGGCCTTGGGGCTTTCCAGTCTCTATCTTAGCCAGGATTTGGCCCAGTGGCCCATGAAGGGAACATTTCTTGGCTGGTACTTGCAGGATGGGGGCAGGGGAATATGAGGCTTGCTGGAAATTGTCTAGTCCAGCATTTTCCAAACACGTCCCTGAAAGAGACACTCATACATGGTCAGATAAGACAAGGTTGCCTCTTAGAGATTCATAAACTATATTAGTGACTTAAAGGCTCTGATAAGTCCTGCAGTGAGAAGACCTGTTTATAATTTTGTTTCTACTGGTACCTTATAAGACTCTGATCTCTCCTCCTTCTGTCTCTCCGATGCCTAGTAACAGCTTGAAGTTCACTAGTAAACTCTGATCTTGTCTACTTCTTCATAAGGCCAACAGTAAAACTGAGGCCCCATAGGTTGTTGGATTTGCCCAGGGCTACACTGTCAGAAGTAGGTCCAGCCATCCTGACTCAGAACCATCCAGAGAGGCCTGACATTGAATGTTAGACACTGCCACGGAGAAGTGGGTGATCTCAGGTGAGTTACTTTCTCTGGGCCTCAGTTTCCTCATCTATATAATGGGGTTAACAAACCTACTCACATTTCCTAGGAGGTCCTTGTGAGGAACCACTGAGCCACCACAGGTAGGCTTTTAGCACGTGCTTGTGGAGGAAGGGATTTGTCATTATGTGGTGCAGGGTGGGAAACTGGATCTGACTTCCGATTTCTCTTGAAAGTTGTTTTTTACTTATTGTTATTTATTTTTATTTTTTGAGGCAAACTTTTCTTTCTTGTTGCTCAGGCTGGAGTGCAGTGGTGCGGTCTTGATTCACTGCAACCTCCGCCTCCCGAGTTCAAGTGATTCTCCTGCCTCAGCCTCCTGAACAGCTGGGATTACAGGTACCCACCCAGCTAATTTTTGAATTTTTAGTAGAGATGGGGTTTCACCATGTTGGCCTCTGGCCCGAACTCTTGACCTCAGGTGATCTTCCCACACCGGCTTCCCAAAGTGCTGGGATTACAGCTGTGAGCCACCAAGGCCGGCCTAAAAATTGCTTTTTAAATAGATCTCCTGATATCAATTTTATTTTTTAAACCTCTTTTATGAAAGCCCTTGTATGAGCTGTCAGGGAATTTGGATTCTGTCTAGCTGATCCCACTAATTACACATCTGAAAAGCTTTGTCTTTGTCTTATTTAAGCTCCCAATGACCCCATCTTACAGACGCAGAAATTGAGGCTGCATGACTCACCCAAAGAGTCCGGATTAGTAAGATACTTAGCTGAGATCTCAACACGGAGCTGCCAGACCCCACCTGTTAGGAAGCACCTACCAAAGAGGATGGCGAAAAGCCCTCCAGCCTGGACAGAGGGCCTCCTAGAGAGGCCACAGGGTGGGGTAGACCCTTGGATTAGGGCTGGAAACATCTAAGACCCTAATTAAAACAAGGACAGAAGGAATGGTGATAATCATTCTGTTTAGAAAGTGCCAGACAAGCACTATTATTCACTCCAAAATATACAGACACTCTGCATATTATCATAGGAAGTCTGCACGTGTTTAATCTTTCCTACGCTCTTGCAGGACAGGTATTATTATAAGAATATATATTATATTCTTATATATATATATAAGAAATATATATATAATAATATATATATAATATATAAGAAATATATATATAATAAATATATATATATAATAATATATAAGAAATATATATATATAATATAATATATATTATATATATATTTCTCATTCTGCAGATGAGAAAACAGGCTCAGCGGCATGAAAAGACTTTCTTGTCCACATCCACCATGCTGGTGAGCAGCAGTGCTGGGGTCTCAGCCCAGGTTTCAAAGGGCATCTATTTCTCGTGATTTATTGACGGCTTCCTGGGTGTCTGGCACTCTAACAACGACGACTTCAATAATAATACTGACCCCTTTTGTTCCAGGTCATAGAAATGTGAAAGGAAAATAAATCTGGGGCTTCCAAATCACTAAGCTAAAGGGAAAAGTCAGGCTGGGAACTGTTTAGGGCCAACCTACCCCGCCTTCTATTCATAGTCACCCCTCTGCTGGCTGGCATAGATGCGTATCTGATTGCTTCCCTTGGAAAGGCTGATTAGAAACTCAAAAGAGGCCGGGCGCCGTGGCTCAAGCCTGTAATCCCAGCACTTTGGGAGGCCGAGGCAGGTGGATCACGAGGTCAAGAGATCGAGACCATCCTGGTCAACATGGTGAAACCCCGTCTCTACTAAAACTACAAAAAATTAGCTGGGCATGGTGGTGCGTGCCTGTAGTCCCAGGTACTCAGGAGGCTGAGGCAGGAGAATTGCCTGAACCCAGGAGGCGGAGGTTGCGGTGAGCCGAGATCGCGCCATTGCACTCCAGCCTGGGCAACAAGAGCGAAACTCCGTCTCAAAAACAAAACAAAAAAAAAAGAAACTCAAAAGAACGCAGTCATCTGTCTCTCACCTATCTGTGACCTGGAAGCCGTCTCCCTGCTTCAGGTCTTCCTGTCTTTGCTTCCAGTTGTCCCGCCTTTCCAGATAGAACCAATGTACTTCTTACGTGTATCGACTGATGTCTCACGTCTCCCTAAAATGTATAAAATTAAGCTGTGCCTGGACCAGCTTGGGCATGTGTCATCGGGACTTCCTGAGGCTGTGTCACAGGCGTGTTCTCGACCTTGGCAAAATAAACTTCCTAAATTAACTGAGATCTGTCTCAGATTTTCTGGATTCACAGGTATGTACACATTTTACAGCATCACCTCATTTAATACAACAACACTTATGGTATAACTATTTGAACCCTAATTTCTGGAAGAGAAAACAAAACAGAAGCACAAAGAAGTGAAGTAATTTGCACATCCTGCTGTTTAGAGTTGGAGCCAAATTCTCGGATCTCGTGCCTGGCTTCCCAGCCAACTCAGAGATCTGGCTGACCCTGTCCGCCAGCACGTGGCCCCAGCCTGTCTCCCGGCCCACCACACCCGCCAGAGCCTCTGATGTTTATAATTCTGCCATGACTGGCTTGAAACTCTCCCTGAACGCTGCTAGGGCTTGTTCCTGCCCAGCCTTTGTTTGCAGTGGCTTTAATTGACTTTCTGGAAGGCAAGCCTCTGCCGGGAATACAATCTTTGTAATGGAGTATTAACTGTAAATCGGGAGGGAAGGAAAAGAGAGCTTTTTCTGCTGCCCAGCTTCACAGGGGCTGAGCTTCCTGTCTTCTCTCTTTTTCCCCCCTAGTATGCTTTTTTCTCCCAGGGTGGGATGCTGCAATAACAGTCCTGGCCTAAAGCTGTGGACAGGTACAGTCCCTACTCCCGTCTTCTTGCTGACTCATGGCATGACTGTGAGTAAGTCCCACCCAGGCCTCAGCCTCATCACTGCAAGATGGGCCTAGCCACCTCTGCTACTCTGGGCTGGTCTGAGGATGATTTTGGAGAAGTCTAAGGATTTTAGCCCAGTCCTTGGTACCCAGTAGGTGTTCAGTAAATCATCACTTCTTTCTGGCCTCCTAATTCTTAGATAGCCTGGGTCTGAATCCTTAGTGGCCTTGAACAAGTTACTTCAATCTCTCTGTGCCTCGGTTTCCTCATCAGCAAAAGGAGAAGATAAACAGTACCCACCTCCTCTGGTTGTTGTGTTAGCTGAGATGTTACAGGCAACAGCACTTAGCAAGGTGCTGAACACGTAGTTCGCACTCAAAGTTACCGGTTAGTGTTATAATTACTGGTAAACCTCAGTTTCCTTGTCTGGAAAAAGGAGAGGTGTTTCACAGGAAGCCAGTTGTGGTTATTAACACTATCACTGTTCTGCCTTAATGTGTACTTCTAGGCCCTGTGTTGTGAGGCTGGAGTGCACCAAATCCCATTTCTTCTTTGTGTTTTAATTCTTCAACATCTGCTTATTCTATTCTTTCTATAAAATGCTCTCTGTCAAAATGTCCAACACGGTTTCATTTTCCTGCCTGTACCCTGATTGATCAGCACCCAAAGACCCTAATAGCTGAGTCAGGCAGGTTAAGTTCTCTCCAGGGAGCCAGGAGAGGAGATCTTTTCCATAAAGATAACTTTGCAGGCTGCATTTCTGAGCCCTGAGGTCACCTGGGTCACACTGTCACAGCATCTGCTCTCAGGAAACTTTCTCCTGGCTACTCCCAAGGCTGAGGCCTACACCCCCTCCCCGGTCGCCTCTCCCACTTGCCCCCGACTCACCAGACACCTCCACGTATCCATCTTTGGTCTTCACCATCAACTCCTCCGGCTTGAAGCTGTGCACATTCACACACACTTTCCAGGGCTCCCCAGGAAAGGGTGGGGGGGTCCTGCCCTCGGCAGGCACCCCAAATCTGGCGGTGGCAGTGGGGCCCCGGGGCACCATGCCTGACCTTAGGGTGCCTGGCCAGGCTGAGGAGAGACGAGGCAGAGCCCAGTCAGGCCAAGGGGCCGTCAAGTCGTCTGGGAAGGGGTCCATACCAAAGCCATCATCCAGCAGGCGAGAGGAGAGGGGAGAGTCCCGGAAGGGGTCTCGGCGCAGGCGGCTTGGGTAGTGGCAGGAGAAGGGCATCTGACCGTCAGCCATGGTGGCTGCTGAGCTCAGAGGGAAACAGAGGCTCAGAGAGACGGAACCACCTTCCCAAGGTCACACAACAAGATGGTGTGGCTGGGCTGGCTTATTTTTCAGCTTCCGAAAACGCTGCTCTTCTGCAGGGAGAAGCAGAACCAACCGCTGCCAGGGACGGTTGTGCCCCCTAGGCTGGGGTCCCAGCCCCCAAAGGTGACCCTCAGGCGGGTCCAGCAGAATCCCAGAGGGCCCCTCTCTGCACTGCCTCACGACAGACCAGCAAGCCACTGTCCTCCCAGACCGCCCAGGCTTGCAGCCAGAGCCGCTGAGGTCTAGAGTGGAGCCAGGAGCTTAATAAACCCAGGGCACGCGCGCCTAGAAACTTCTTCTGGCTCCTTCTGGGCTGCAAGCCTTCTATTTATTTGCTGCTGGAGGCTGGAGGCGGGTTTTGCAAGCGTCTCCTGTCACAGGAGTATTCGGAGGTGATGAACCAGCCCCGGAGAATCCACAGAGGGAACAGCTGGGCTGGCTGGGAGGGGCCGCGTCCAAGTTCAGCCAGCCTCTCCAGACACTCCTCCCCTGGCCACTCTGCTCAGCTCCGCCCTCTGCTCGCTTCGGGAGCTGCAGCCGCCCACCGCAAGCAAGGCACCAAGGCCTGGCTATTAATAACCCCGAGCCTGGCTGAGGGCTCAGGTCACCCTCTGGAAATACCTTCTCTAGAGCGTGTTGTATCCTGCCTTTCCCCTGGGGACCTGCAGAAGGGAAAGAGAGAGACAGGAGCTCAGTGGATTTGAAGGATGGCCCCGAGTTGGAAACCCCACTTATAAGGTGGCCAAACTCCTAGAGCCTCAATGCCCTCCGGGGAGAGTGGTGAAAAAAAAGTTTTTAAAAATGTATTTATACGTATACACACATATATATTCATGTGACACTTGTTAAAGTATGATAAGTAAGAATAAAATGTTTTTAAAAGATAAAAATGTTTTTAAAATGTGTATATGTATATATATTTGCATATGAACCTTGTTAAAGTATGATAAACAAGACTTTACTGGGCAGGGGAACTTTCTCCATAAATGCAGGGATCCCAGAAATGGGATTTTGCAGTGATGGAGAAAGATTAGACTCGACACCCAGTAGGTCATGGGTAAGTGGGAATTTGTATCCAAGAAGCAGGTGGGAGGGTCAGCAAATGGAAAATTACCAGGAGGAAGGTCCAGGAGTCAGGGTGATTCTGGCTCAACTAACCTAAGAGGATTCTTGCTGAAGACAGGCCAGGGTGCTCAGACATCACCTGGGGGATGGTGGAGGATGAGGAAACTAATCAGATATTGAGGGTGATCAGAAATCAAAGATGGGTGATTGCTGCTAACAGACTTAGCAGAGTTCGTGCCAAAACTGAATTTTTATAAACGGCTGCACAGATGGGCTTAGGAGAAGATTCAGGAATCTGATTAATGTTTGGTCAAGCAAAGCATCTTTATCGGCAGTAACATTATTCCTGGGCACCTCCAAGTTGTCAGTTTACCTCCTTATAAATGGACATCATAGTAGCCAACTCGCAGACCTGCCATGAGGAATACATGAGCTAATTCTCTTCCAGCACCCAGCAGTCTGATGAGCACCTTTGCATTTTCAATTTTGAGTTATCAATTACATAATGTTTGCTACAGGCCAGGCCCTGTTCAATGGACTTTATAAATATGAACTCATGTAATCCTCACCAACAATCCTGTGAGGTAAGAGTACCAGTATTATCCCATTTTACAGATGGAAAAACTACCATAGATGTGTTCATGAACAATGTCTTCTATTATTATGACTGTTAATACTGATAATTATCAAAAGGTGTTATACTCAGGCAGATGTCTGGTCTGAAACTCAAAGCCCCAAATCTAGACTTTCCTGCTCCTCCCGTGCAGCTGGAAAAATGAATTCACAAATCCTCCTTTGGCCTGGAGGCCTTTTGGGCTTGGGTTTTAATCTTTGCAATCTGTCCCCACCAGGTAGACAATTTGGGGCATGTCATTTTCCCTCTGTGGGCTTTGGGGTCTCAGCCCTGCTTTCTTCATGATATGAGGGTAAGTTGAGGATTTTAAGGAATTCAGTGAGTCATAGGTTGAGAAATTATTTTGCTATTAAACAGTGCCTGCATGAGGCAGTTTGCTAAAAATAATAATATGAAGAAAATCACTGTCGTCCATTGCTCTCTGTTCATCTGCTTCTGGGGTTAGTACATTTCAGACATTATTGAGTGAGAGTTAAACCCTCACTAGGTAGTTAAACGTCACTATTATCATCACCCCCATTTTGCAGGTGAAAAAATAGAGGTGCAGAGCCTTGGCCCTTGTACACAGATGGAGTGGCAGTGCCTGGTAGGGAACCTGAGTTGCTCTGAATCCCAGATCTGTGCTGAGCAGGCAGACAAAGACAACTGCCCTCCTCCCCAGCTGAGAAAGAATGATCAAGACCCCATGGTGGGACATGTCCTGAGTGACTGAGCCCCCACTGGATGTGGGGTGAGCTCATCAGGCTGGAAGCTGCAGGCTGACGTCATGGCTGGGCACAGAAGCCTCAGCTCTCTCTGTAATTACAGCTAGGCGGGGCCGGCTGAGTTGGAAGCCAGTTGTGGGGATCATTCGCATGATGCACCGGAGAAATCTGGTCCTGCCTGGGACCTGGGCAGGGGCTGGAGTGAGGTTTCTGAGTGGGTGGGACAGGGTGGAGTGAGTTTGTATATGGATCTGAGTGGGCTCTGGGGTGAGTGTGTGCTTAGGTGCGGAAGGGGCTGTGTTTATTTACCGCGAGTCTGCCGGTGGGTGTATTCAGGAAGAAACTCCTCTTTTCCTCCCTTCCCAGGCCACCCCAAAACCTCCAGAGGACTCCTCTGCCTAAAACAAGGCTCAGTTGGGACCAGGAGACCCGGAAGGAGGGGAAGCCTGGTGAGAGAGCAGGGAACTGAACTGAGATGACTTAATCCACCTTCTCATTCAAGGATGAGGGGGAGGAAAGGGAGGACGCAAAGGTAGAAAATAGAAATAACAACCGTTCACATTTATGGGACACTTGCCCAGTGCCAGCTTCTGTTCTGAGCGCTTTTAATGTATGTGTCTGAACTCTTTTACTTCTCCCCACAATCCTGTGAGGGAGGATGTTTTATTTATTTAACATTTATTTATTTTGAGATGGAGTTTCGCTCTTGTTGCCCAGACTGGAGTGCAATGGTGCAATCTCGGCTCGGTGCAACCTCTGCCTCCCGGGTTTAAGTGATTCTCGTGCCTCAGCCTCCCCAGTAGCTGGGATTACAGGCACCTGCCACCATGCTTGGCTAATTTTTTGTATTTTTAGTAGAGACAGGGTCTCATCATGTTGGCCAGGCTGGTCTCAAACTCCTGAACTCAGGTGATCCACTCACCTTGGCCCCCCAAAGCGCTGGGATTACAGGCATGAGCCACCATGCCCGGTGGGAAGGATGTTTTATTAAATCCATTTTAGAGATGAAGAAACTGAGGCACAGAGAGATTATCTGATTCGCTTCTGTCAGTGACAGACCTGGGATTCGAACCTGGGCAGTTTGGCTCTTGACTCATCTGCTACACTTCCTCTGAAATCAGAGTCATGGCTCACATTTATTGAACACTAACCATGTGCCCGGCCCTGTGGTCAACAGTTTTATCCATGACATCATGGAATCCTTGTGGTTCAGAGAGGTGAAGCCACCTGTCCTGGACCACGCAGCTGACCAAGGATTAGAATCCAAGCCAGTGGGACTTGGGAGTGGAGTGCATGGCAATAACCAGTACGGGACAATATTGGCCAAGTTCTGCCCCATGATCCTTCCACACTGCCTGGTGTCCTGTTCCCCCTTGGGCTCTCATTGCATTCCTAGGTCTGGCAGTCTTTCGTTTCAGGAAGCTGAGGAGGGACGCAGCTGCTCCTGCTGCCCCGGCCACCCGGTGAGGAGTCAGCTAACACACGAAGAAAGCAGTCACTAAACCCCATGGGCTGTCACCAGTCAGGTGAAAATATGACTCCAGGCTCAGGAGAGGTCCAGAGGAGAAGGGGCCTCCAGGCTGGTCCTGCCGGGGAAGAAGAGACCGTAGAGGGGGCTGTGGTGCAGGGGAAGGATGGTAGATCCTGGGAACTAGAACAAAGTTCCTGTTGGCTGCCACCCTCTTAGAGCTTTCCTTCAGGGGCACACCGCTATTCATTCTCAAAACAGCCCAGGAGGAGGGTAAGAACTGGGGCCCAGCAGCAGGGAAGCAGTGGTCTGAAGTCACACAGGTGGTGCTGGGACAAAGTAGGGCAAAGACACAGCTTTCAGGTTCTGTGCCTTTTCTTTTCAATATAGTAAGAAAGATAAGTTCCCACCCGCCCCTAGGGGATTCCCAGACCCCAGCCCCTCCCCACGTTCTGAAGACCCGTCTCCGTCTCTGAGTTGGTTCTGTTGGGTGGCCCTGGATTCCAGAAAATAGGAAGTAAGCATGCTCACGCCTTTTTATTCCTTTTGTTTCTCAGACCCCCTAAGATAATGCTAATGGAATTTCCAGCACATTCGGCTCCGTGACAGCAGGACCCTTGAGTGTCCTGTTCATGGAGGTATCCCCAGTGCCCAGAGGGTGCCTGCTGCACTGTAGAAGCCCAGCGTACCTTGGATGAGTAGATGATATCGTATCAGCAACCCCCGGTCTGATTTGCCCAGCTCCCCACTGGGTAGACTCTACATGCAGTAATAACATCAGAAGAAAATATATATATATATTTTGAGATGGAGTTTGGTTCTTGTTGCCCAGGCTGGAGTGCAACAGTGCGATCTCAGCTCACTGCAACCTCTGCCTCCTGGATTCAAGCAGTTCTGCCTTAGCCTCCCCAGTAGCCGGGATTACAGGCCTACACCACCACGCCCAGCTAATTCTGTATTTTTAGTAGAGACGGGGTTTCTTTATGTTGGTCAGGCTGGTCTTGAACTTCCAGCCTCAGGTGATCTGCCTGCCTTGGCATCCCAAAGTGCTGGCATTATAGGCATGAGCCCCTGCTCCTGGCCAACATCAGAATATTAACTAGGATTTCTGCAGACCATTGAAGGTGCCAGGGACCAAGATTTCCCAAACATGCTCTTTTTAATGTTCACCACAGCCCCCTGGAGGTTTTATACTATCATTATTTCCTTTTTACAAATGAGGAAACTGAGGCACAAGACATGAGGTGACCTGCCTGAGGCCACCAGCTTATGGATTCTGACCCCAGGTCTGTCTGAACTTCAAGCCCATGCCTCTTTTCTCTGCCACACAGCCCAGCAATAATGAATAAATAAAATAAAAGAAACAGGAATTGCTTTCCCTGACCACCTCTGCAAATCATAACGATAGCAGTAGTAATAGTAGTAAGAATAATAAACACATATTTAACATTGTGTACCAGTTGTAAGTGCTTTGCATATATCAACCTATTTAATCCTCACCTGAATTGCTCTAAGATAGACATTATTATCCCCATTCATAGATGACAACATCAAAGCACAGAAATGGTTAAATAACTTGCCCAAGGTCACACAGCTACTAAGTGGCAAAGCTGGGATTCACATCTAGGCAGTCTGGCTCCAGTCTGTATTCTTAACCACTATGTGACTCTGTGAATAACAGCAACAAAATGACAGCGATGATACCCACCATTATTTGAGAACTATCCCGTACCAAGCTCTGCTAAATGCCCTATATGTTGTGTCTCTTTTAATCCTCATAACAACCCTTGGAGGTAGAGTCCTGCTGTTAACCACATTTTACGGTTGAACAATCTAAGGCACAGAATCAGATCCGGGATGACTGGCTGCAAAGCCTGTACTTTCAGCTGCCAGGGAATCCTGTGCCACCTGGCCCCTGGTGTATGCCCAGCCAGAGTACTGGCCTTCCAAACCCAGATCTACCAGCAGAACACAGCAGAGCTTCAGGTCACTGGACCACCTCTTCCGCCACCTTCTTTCCAGGCTTCTTTCTCTGAAAGCTTCTTCAGCCCTTCTAGACTTTCTCAGCTGAACAAATGACACAAGGAACACGTTGACATCTGGGAGAGTGGCAGCTGCCTGGGAGGAGCTGTCACTGCGTTGATCAGAAGATCCTTACATGTTACTGATGTGAAAGCCACTTGGGGCTAGGGCAGGGGGTGGGAGTCTCCAAAACTTAATGACAGCTGCTCTCAGCTGCAAGTGCCCCCAACAAGAGTCAGGGCTCAGCTATGGGACAGAGAGGATCATCCTGCCCTCTCTCCACCCATCCTCAAGGAGGGACATCCTCACCCAGGTTTTCAAGGGCTCTATTTCTTATACCTGAACCTAAATCAAGGCTTCTGAGATGTTTCATGTCCAAATACTTATTCCCTGTTCAGGGAACCAATATCTCAACTAACCAGAGTTTTCAGAAAGCGACCGGGTTGCTATTTCCCACTGAAGAAAGACGGTAAAACATAGTGGGAAGGAACTCGACCAGATCTGAATTTGAATCCCGTTGGCTCTGCTGCTCTGGGCATGGAACTTAGTTTCTCTGAACCTCTGTCTTGTCTTCTGTAAAATGAAGATGATCCTAAGACCTAACTCCCTCAGTAAACGTCAGCATTAATTATAAGAGGAAATGGTCAGGGAGGTGGGTGTGCCCTAGATCACACTGGACCTTGCAGACTCCAGTAAGGGGTCAGACTTTGTCCTGAGCACATTGAAGAACTCCTGAACTGTTTGGAGGAGGAGAGTGCTGTGATGAGAACTGAGTTCTGGGAAAATCACCACCTGCTTTTGGAGAAGATCTTTTGGCGGTTTTATGGAGACAAGCTAGGAGGCTGCTGTAGCGGCCCCAGGGAAATGGCAACCTTGGCTATGTTGTTGGCTGAGCAGTAAGGCTTGGATATAAGCATGGTCTATTAAAGAAGCAGGAGCATTTTGACTGCTGATTGTGATGAGAGGGGAAGAGAAGTTTGCATCAAATGCATGTCTTGGTTTTCAGACCTTTCAACAGGGTGAATGGTGGTGCCACTCAGTGAACATGTGAGAAGGAGCAGATGCGGGGAGTGGGAGACAGTCTGTTCATTTACTCACGGATTCATTCATTCCATAATTGTTACGTTCTCACTTGGAAAGCACTAGCCGAGGAGAATGGCTTGAACCTGGGAGGTGAGCTGAGATCACACCATTGCACTTCTGCCTGGGTGACAGAGTGAGGCTCTGTTTAAAAAAAAAAAAAGAGGGGGCCGGGCACGGTGGCTCAAGCCTGTAATCCCAGCACTTTGGGAGGCCGAGGC
>NW_016107374.1:8127164-8146544 GCF_001604975.1 Cebus imitator | reverse complement strand
GACCTGGAAGCCCCCACATCCCCGCTTCGAGTGGTTCTGCCCTCTCCTCTGGTTGTCCCACCTTTCCGGACTGAACCAATGTCCATCTTACACACATTGATTGATGTCTCGTGTCTCCCTAAAGTGTATAAAACCAAGCTGTGCCCGACCACCTCGAGCGCACGTCGCCAGGACCTCCTGAGGCTGTGTCACAGGTGCATGTCTTCATCCTTGGCAAAATAAACTTTCTAAATTCACTGAGACCTGTCTCGGATTTTTGGGGTCCACAACATAAGCAATAAAAAGAATTTCAGATGCCGTCGGTGGCATTTGAACCTGAGCAATTCCATCTTGAATAGGGGCTGGATAAAATAAGGCTAAGACCTGTTGGGCTACATTCCCAGGAAGTCTGTCACAGGATGAGATAGGAGGTCAGCACAAGATACAGGTCACAAAGACCTTGCTGATAAAAGAGACCGCAGTAAAGAAGCTGGCCGAAACCCACCAGAGCCAAAATGGCAATGAGTCACCTCAGGTCATCACCACTCCTTTTTTGCTAAGTATAATGTATTAGCATGCTAAAAGACACTCCCACCAGGGTCATCACGGTTTAGATGCCATGGTAACGTAAGGAAGTTATGTTTAGACCTCCATGGTCTGAAAAGGGGAGGAACCCTCAGTTCTGGAATTGCCCCCTCCCCAATTCCTGGAAAGCTCATGCGTAATCTACCCCTTGTTTGGCATATAATTAAGAAATAACCAAGTTATTAGTACTTTCCCAGTGCTAATATTATTCTAAGGGGTAAATCATTCTGCCTCCTCTGTGTAGAGCCTGGCTGGGAAAGTGGTACATGTTCCTTTCAGTTTGGAGCATTTATGAAGAATTCCATCATGAGCCCCTTAGACAGAGGGTAGCTCTGAGATCTTTGGAAAAGGGAGAGCTGGAAGATCTGTCATCTTGAGGCCCCTCTCCCAGATACCTCTGAGGTCAGAACAGAAGCCGGTTTGACCAGTTGGTGACTTTGATGCCATACAACTGCTTTGAAAACAGCTCTTTCTGGGTCTGGGAGTGACAGCTCTTAGGAGTGACAGCTCTTAGGAGCATTCAGCTGACAGCGGTCTCAAGCTTTGTTCCAGGAGCGGGAGGAAGACTGGAGGGGCTGGGGAGGATGTATACAGATGGAGAAGGAGAGATTAACAAGATATTCCTTCTGGGGACTGTCTTAGCTTCACTCCGAATTTGAGTTGGGAGTAGCGTAGCTGCAAACAACAGACAGTCAAAATAACAGTGGCTGAAACAAGAGAGAAATTTATTTCCTCTTAATGTTGAAGTCCAGGGAGATTCTATCTGAGGCTAACATGTGTCCCTCTTCCACCATGTCCTCAGGCTGGAGAGCCCTTCTATCCTAGTGCTTTATCCATATGGGCTCTATTCCCAAAGCTACCTCATGAATCAGAAAGTCACTTGTCCACATTCCAGCCATCATGTCCACATTGCAGCCAGCAAGAAGGAAGGAAGGAAGGAAGGAAGGAAGGAAGGAAGGAAGGAAGGAAGGAAGGAAGGAAGGAAGGAAACGCAAAGACAAATCTCTTTCATAAAAATTTCTGGACACTAAACACTAAGAATTCTGTCTATAGATCAGACATCTTGCAGCTATGGTCACCCCTAGCTGCAAAGGAGGCTGGGAATGCAGTCTTTATTCTGGATGGCTATAATCCCAGTTATGAATTGGGGTTTCCTGTTACTACAGATGAAGGTGGAATGGCTATTGGAAGCCAACTAGAAACACTGCCACATCCAGAAAGAGTGAAGACAGATTTTGCAGAAGCATTCTGAAGGTTTCATTGAATTGAATCCCTTGGAAAACTGGTGGAAATATATACCTCCTCTGCACTGAAATGCTAATGTTTTAACATAGAAAACTTGGCTTGAGATTTCAAATGATTCACAGACTCTGTGAAGCCCGAGCGTAGGAGGGCATGGTTTTCTTTAAGATACCTTGATCTAGAAATAGGTTTTGAGGTGAGAGAGACTGAAAGGAAAAAACAAATCCTCTCTCTCTCTCTCTCTCTCTCTCTGTGTGTGTGTGTGTGTGTGTGTGCGTGTGTGTGCGTGTGTGTGCGTGTGGTGTGTGTACATCCATTCCAACCCCTTTCCATTTGGCAACACGACTCTATTTGATGTGATTTGTGTTATTTTGGTTTTCAATTTGCGAGTGTATTGTCAAAGGGACATAGTGTTATGCCTTCAGAAAACATTTGACAAGTTTCCATGGCAAAGGGGAAAAAAAGACAAAAAGAAAAATTTCCATGAGTCATCTGGCTATAGGTTTGCCATAGCTGTACAATGGCTGAGTGACAGCATTCCAAGGGAGTGGTAAACCCATTTTGTAAACCCACTATGGGTGGAAAGGCATGAACAGTGCCCCAGTGTCTTTTCTATTGATGGTTCATACTAGAGCCACTTGGGTGGAAACTGTTGATGAAATATCAGGATGGGGATCTACAGGGAGATTGCCAAGTTCTCAGGAGGCTTTAGATCCTTCTGAGAAGAGGAGAGCCTTACGGAGGGGGCAGGTAGGAGTCCCTCTCTTGAGAATCTGGTGTTGTAGGTGATGAAAGGTGGGAAGAAATAGTACTCTATTTTTTGCCAAGGTGACCTGAAATCCTTCCAGAAATTATCGTGAGCTCACATGGGCAACTGATCCTCTACCCTCACCCCCTCCCCCCGGCTTTAAAAAAAATTATCAGTAACAATGAACTAACAGTCAGGCACTTTGCTATGTCCTTTTCAGGAGTCTCCTCTACTAATCTTCACAGCAGCCTTATGAGATTGATCACTTACTATTCCCATTGGAAAGATAAGGAACCTGAGGCTCAGAGAGGTTAGGTCACCGACACATAGACACACAGGGAGGAAGTAGCAGAGTCAGGCTCAAGTCCAGGTCTGTCTGATTCACATGTCCTTGCTTTCAGCCACTGCCTTTTAAAAATTGTGCCATTTTCTAATCTAAGTGTATATATCCAGTGCTTCAAACAATGCTGGACAAACAGTAGGCGCTCATGTCTACCCTACCATACATGCTACTTTCTCTCACTCTCGGGGTGGAAAGAGAGTGTGCATGAGAGATCCTTAGAGTCCCTGTGTGGGACAGGTCACTGCCTTGCCACAGTCCTCCCCATCCCCCACATAAGCTAAAAATTTAGTAGCTCAAGAATGAATGGGCATAGGAAGGGAGCGGGGCTGGCACTCCAGGAGGATTCGATCACTTGACAGCTGGTCACATGCTGCTGGATGTACAGGGATAAATGAGGCGGACAAGACTCCTGTCCTCATGGAGATGGGCAGTAAACAAGTAAACAAGTAAGCACACTGGTTACAGGTGGTAATAAGCCTCATGGAAGGAGTATGCTGGGGAGGCGGGAGAGGCAGGTGGGTGTCATTGACTCTGTCCCTGTACACACTCAATTGCCGCTGTCTGAGATGCCTTCCTTCCCTCCTCTTTCTTTCTTTCTTTCTTTTTTTTTTTTTTTTTTAGACATAGTCTTGCTCTGCCACCCAGGCTGGAATGCAGTGGCATGGTCTCAGCTCACTGCAATTTTTGCCTCCCAGGTTCGAGCGATTCTACTGCCTCAGCCCCCGCCGAGTGGCTGGGATTACAGGTATGCACCACCATGCCTGGCTAATTTTTGTATTTTTAGTAGAGATGGGATTTCACCATGTTGGCCAGGCTAATCTCGAACTCCTGACCTCAAGTGATCTGCCCACCTCGGCCTCCCAAAGTGCTAGGATTACAGGGATGAGCCACTGTGCCTGACCCTTTCCCTCCTCTTTTTTAACCCTTCCTTTGCTCGACCAACCCTATTCATCTCCCAGGATCAACCTAGAGGTCAGTTTCTTTTCTGCAATGCCTTCCTTGACCCCGCAAGGCTGTTTCATGAGCCTCTTTGGACTCACTTTTATGCTAGCATCCAGCTGTTACCACTTACCTTACTATCTGTGTGACCTGGGCAAACCTGTCTGTGCCTCAGTTTCTGCTTCCGCAAAATGGTATCAGAAACTGTATCTATCTTATAAGGAGGTTGTGACAGTGAGTATATAATTTATGTTCACGTATGTGAAACACTTAGAAGCATGGCTAGCACATAGCTGGCTCTGTATGTGTTAGGTGCTTTCTCTGCTGGTTTTATTGTCCCCATTATGGCATCTAGTAGAACACCTAGATCACTTAAGATACCAGACCTGGATGGCATTTTGGGTGCCATCTAATTCAGTGACTCTCAATCTTGGCTTCATATCAGAATGCTCTAGGGAGCCTTTTAGAAACACCAATGTCACCCTGAGAGATTCCTATTATTTGGGGTGGGGTGCAACTCCAGCAGGAGTGGTTTTGTGAAGCTCACAGGTCAGTTTAACGTCTAGCCAGGGTTGTGGACCACTGGCCTGGTGCGTTCCGTTTTAATGGGTAGAGTAACTAGGTCCTGGAGGGGGGCTTGATTTACTTAGGGCCATGCAGCAAGTCTCAGTCCCTGTCTCTCGGGAGGATTTGTTTTCTGATGTTCCTCCCACCCCTCTGCCTATGCCGTTGCTTCCACCCCATGGAAGGGCTGTGTGTGCCTCCAGGGCTGCCCAGGTGGGGGTGTTGAATGCATGCCACCTCCGCTCCATTATTGGACAACTGTCAATATGGCCTGAGACAGAGACATCTCCAAAAGGATGTCTCCTCTGCAGCCCAGACCCCTGGGGCTGCAGAGAAGTGCCTGTTGAGAGCAATTGCTGGACAGACAAACACGGATTCTGGTAACTTGGAGCTGGAGCAGGAGCTGGAAAGGTGAAGGCATCTTCCAGTCTCCTGGCAGCCACGATTTATGGGGAAAAGTTACTGGAGGCCCCTAAGGATGGCTAGCTCTGAGTTGATGGGGCTCCCACCCCCAGGGGGTGAAGGGGTATAGCAGAAATGACCCTGAGGCCCACAGACCTAATACCTACTAGCTATGTGGTCTTCCCTCCATAAGCCTCAATTCTGTCCTCTGTCAAATGGGGCTAAATGATGTTATGAGAATGAAATAAGTGTATATACCCCAAAAAGTTATAATTAGGTAACTCTCCCCAAAGGAGATACGTTAATGCAGGCAAATGGCCTGGCAGGTGATAACTGATCCATAAACGTTTCTTATTATTAATTACCATTATTTATTAATGAAGCCTCTGAAGAGGACACTGGTTGTTGCTTTATCCAAACCTATTTGGGAAGAAAGAAATCAGTGTGTCTGGGGGGACTTGGGAAGGGTGGTATATGGTCATGGATGCACCCAAAGGAGTTTATCTTATCCAAATGATTCCCAAGGGAAATTTCTGCTGGGCAGGATATAAGGGAGGCAGCGGCACTCACCTGTTTTCTTTCATCTTTCTCCCCTAGTGGATAATCAACTCAGTTGTGGACTGTGTGTGTGTGTGTGTGTGTGCGTGCATGTGCGTAATTTTTTGGGCTCACATGGTATTTGGAAAAACAATGAGTTTGAATATTTTAAAATCAGGAGATGTTAAAATTGGAAACTTCAGGTTCCCTGGAAAAATGGGAAGATTTGGCAACGCGGAGCCGAGAGTAGAGCTCTATCTGGCATTCATCTGTTGAGTTCTCAAATTTCCCACAGTCCTAACCTTGTCTATTTCCCTCACCTGCCTGTCCCCAGGAATGTTTTAAGCCCCTGCTCTGGAGGGAAAGAAACAGCCTAACTCCACACTTAGGACATTTCCATAGGGCCTTGCACAGCTCCTGCAGATCCAAGTTGGCTGCTTTGGCCTATTTACTTAATCTTCATCACCATAGCTCAGTCTCAGTTTAGGAAACAGTCATGTTGCTCAATAACAGTCACTGACTACTTTTGGCGCCTCCTTATTTTTTAAAGCCACCATCTCATTTAATTCTCACTGCAGCCCAGGGAGATGGCTGTTGCTATCCTGTTTTACAGATGAGCAAACCAACCAAGCACCAACAAGGTATAGTGCTTGCCCAATACCACCCAGCTGGTAATGGCAGGGTCTAGGTTTGAATCTAGGTCTTTGAACTCCAAAATCTGTGTCTTTCCTCTCAGCCATGAAGAAGATCTCAAAGAAAAATAATTCTACCAAAGAACTCTGGTTACTCATTGCACATACTAGAGCGCTACAGAGAAAGAAGTTGAAAACCTGGGCTTTGGAGTTAGCCTGCCTGGATGTTATCATTGATTCTAGATTTTGTGGTCCTTGGGCAAGTGACTTTTCTTTTCTTTTTTTATTTTATATTTTTTGAGATGGAGTCTCTCTCTGTGGCCCAGGCTGGAGTGCAGTGGCGTGATCTCAGCTCACTGCAACCTCTGCCTCCCGGGTTCAAGAGATTCTTGTGCCTCAGCTTCCTGAGTAGCTGGGACTACAGGTGCCCACCGCCACATCCAGCTAATTTTTGTATTTTTAGTAGAGATGGGGTTTCACCATGTTGGCTAGGCTGGTCTCAAACTCCTGACCTCAAGTGATCTGCCTGCCTCAGCCTCTCAAAGTACTGGGATTACAGGCACAAGTCACTCACTGTGCCCAGCTGACTTTGCTTTTCTAAGCCTCAGTTTCCTTATTTGTAAGAAGAAGTTCCTAATACCTGCTTCATAGGGTTGGTTATGTTTGCTGAAGACTAAGATAATGCATAAAAAATGCTTCCAAAAAGGTCACCTAAGGCACTCCATAGATGCTACTAACACATATATATATATATATATATATATATATAGTGTGTGTGTGTGTGTGTGTGTGTATATATATATATATAGTATATATGCTATACATATAACCGAAAATCTAAAATATTTACAGGTTTGTTTGGAAGCTTGAAGACGTGAGCTGAGCAGTGTGAACGTGTATGGCACGCACCAGGTGCTACTTAAGTCTTCTCTAGCTCCCCGTCTCCCTCCCTGCTTTTTGCTTCTGAGTACCCCGTAGAGACAGAGGACACTGAGCCGTATATGAGAACACCATACCATGGACCTTTAATTAGAACAGAGACATGTTTCGTACAGGCTGAAAAACCAGAAACGCTTGGAAGGTTATGCTTAGCTTTGGAGACCAGAAATCAAGCAGGCCATGGCTGCTGTGTCACTGGGCAGAGGACAGGGTCCCAGGATGCTGGAGGACACAGCAGTTTTTTCCCTCTGATGTGGATGCTCCAGGCAAAGGCTGTCTGGTCAGGCTGAGCTGGGCTGGTGGTGGGTCCTCGACTTGGGAATTTTGCAGAGGAGGTTCCCAGCCTCTAATGTAGAGAAATGGCCCTGGGGTGCACAACGTCCCCAGGACACAAGAGTTATCAAGGTGACAGCAGCTTGAGGTCTCCCATATATGACTGTGGGACTCAGCGACTGTGACCTCACTCTGCAAATGAATTCCAGGCCCCACTTTTTTGTTTCCTTCCTTGGTTTACACCATTTAATCTGCAGTCAGCAAAAGGGACACAAGGGACAATATATCCAGCAGTATGGAGTCCATAGCATCAAGGCTTGAGCCCCTTTTTCCCCCACCTTGCAGATAATATATAGGACAAGCCCCATTTTACAGATGGCAAGACTGAGGCTAGAGACCCATTCTATTTCATTCAGACAGATACACAGGCCAAATAAACACATAGGAATACCATGGTAGTCGTTTTGGCTTGGCTTGTTAGAAGATGAGGCGTAGCTTTTCTTGGTCAGACAAAAAGCGTTTACAATTTTTCTTTCTTTTTTTTCAAAGAATTGTGACTTTTTAATAGAAGTTGGTTCATGCATAGGCATTTTATTCCTCAATTAATTTCCATCTAAATCAGGTTTCCCCAGAGATAACCAGTGTTTTAGTTCCATTTGAGCCTAATTTGTATGACTGAAGCCTCCGTTTCTGCCAATTTCAATTTGCTTGGTGATTCTTGCACTCATTACCTGGGCAGTAATGCCCCTGCTGCAGACAGCAGCACCCAGAGTTGGGAGATGAACCAATTGTCAACAGCAATTCAGCGAAACAGGTGGTCCTTCTCTTTTTCCAATACCAGTCAATAAACAGGAAATAAATTATTAAATAAGCTGTGTTCTGATGGGGATCCCCCATCACGGTATTTACAATGCAAAACAACAGCCACAAGAAGAGCTAAAATAAACCACAAAAACTTTAACTCCAAAAACAACAACCACAGATAGAGGAGAGATGACTTTTGGGTCAGTATCATTGGCTCATTGGTGCAGAAGTGAGAAGAACAAGGTTTCAATAAAGCATTGCTCAATCACATTGAATCTGGCGTATGTTTTTCAGCTGGATTCAGTTGGCCAGTGCGGGAGGAGGCATGTTTGGAGGAATCCTGTTTTTGACTTTATTTTACTATTAGACAAAATTTTCTGTTCAGCTAAAGGGGAAAGCGGGGCAAGACACATGCGCATGAGACCATTTGGAATATCTATGAAAAAGAAGAGGTGAGAAGAAACCAACAGAAGAAAAGGTGAAAGTTGGACTGGAGAAGAACCATGTGCTTTCTTCGCCTTTGAGAACACCCTGAATTTTGGCCTCTCCAAGCAAACCCTTTTGCAAAACAGGATGGGTCTGAGCAAATGACGTGATGGGGCTCTCTGAGACGGAGACCTTGGTTCTAACATCTTAATTTTGTTCTGCTTCTGAAAGATCAACAGTCCTTCAAAGAAGGGAAGGAATGCAGCTAGGAATTTGGTCAAACCTCAATGAACCGGAAGGTTACCAAGTGGGGGTTTTGAGTTAATTAGCATTGCCTAATTAACGGAAGGGAGATCAAATCTTGCTTTTCGTTTTTACTCTCAGGATAGAGAACCTCCCAAACATGACTGGGGCTCTTTTCCTTTTCCCTCTGAGTTTCAGCGAAGCTCCCTCTGTCTTTGGTGACACTCTCAGGCCTCAGGCCAACATTTTGAATTTTTATCCCCCAAGCCCCCAATTTAACAGAGGTGGGAACTTTGCCCAGGAAAAGGGAGCAATGTATCCAGTTTCTGTCATCCAGTGCCCATCCATAGTGGGAAGGTCAGAGGCTTGGGACCCATGGTGCTTGACCTCAAGACACATCCCCTCCCATTTTGGATGTTGGTTTTTGAGATAAACCCTCACCACGAGGAGCATTCTGGTGATCTGTCGTATTCCCTGGAAGCAGAAGGTAATGACGGTGACATAGGCGTAGGAACAGCAATACCAGGAATGAGAGGTTCTGGTTAATTAAGATTACCAGTGCCTCAACAAGCACATTGTTTTTGGAAAGAAAAAAAGGAAATGTAAAAAAAAAGTAGAGAAACACACCAAGTGAGAGAGCGAAAGACAGAGATTTTCCCGAAGCAGGCATTTAAGCAGCCTTCTTGTAAACTTCCCCCAGGAAAGGGGCACTCCCTTGCTTTGGGTTAAGGCTGGGTAGTCACATTGCCAGGGAAACAACCAGGGATGTTGCAAAAGTCTCACTAAACCCAAAGCTGGACCAGGCAAGCTGGAAATTGCAAGGCAGTGGACAGTGGCTGGAAAGGGCAAGAACTGCCTCCAGCCAGCAGCCAGAAGACACTGCCAGTTAGTGAGATAAGCAAGACTGATAAAGATCTCTGGATCCGGGGCCCTTCCAGGATGGGTTAGGAAATGACCTTCTTGGCAGGGTCCTGTGGAACATGTGGCTGCTCCTTCCACCTTTTTTTTTCTTTTCTAATTTGAGAAATAGCTTTGTGCTTGCCCCTGACGAACAGCAAGAGATCATAGATGAAGGCTTTTGCTTTTGGGTTGGTGGGTCTCACCCAGGATGGCCGATGCCTCTTCACAAGGCAGCCTTCAAACCTCAGGGTACAGAGAGAAAGTAGGTACTGTGGAGTGGAAGTACGTGTAACATACATGAAACCAACTAGGTGTGCTCAGGGAAGCTAGGGAGTGGTCCTGCTATGTGCCTTGGAGTGAGGGTGAGATCAAGGTGTGTGTCTTCTTCCCTCAGTCAGCTCAGTTCCCACTTCCATTCTCATGGTGTGAGCACCTCATCAACCACACGTGCAATTCCAGTACTAAACCAGACATCATTTTCATCCACCATGACCCTCAAAATACAAGGCAACTACTTCAGTAAGTACTGAACTGAAGCCTTGTCAATCTGCTAAGATATAGCACATCTGTCTCCAGTCTGGGGCCTCCCTAAGGGATGTTCACAAGGGATTTCGACTTTGGGCAACCTTGGCCCCATGTGCCAACTTTCAACTCCAACCTCCACCTAAGTTGCAACTCCACTATGTCAATTCATCACCGTAGCTCATAAGCCTCTGGGCTGTTTGCATCTTTTGATACCCCAGGGAAGTATCTGGGGGACAGGAGGCTGGGGCACAGGCTTGACTCTCATGGACTCTGGGTTAAGTGATGAACCTTGGGACGGATGTGCCTCCTTCTGGGCCAGCTCCCGGGTGTTCCAGGCTTAGAGCCTTCAGGGAGAAAGCCAATAGCCCAGCCACCTTTGGCTTCTCAAATCCCATCCGTAAAAACAGGAGAAAAAAAGAGAGATGCACAAAAATAATTTAGGAGGAGACCCCCTCAACATACACACAGACACACACACACACACACACACACACACGCTCTGTATAAATAAATAAATATTAAATACTGCTAATGGTGAGAGAGAGGCAGTCATCACATAAATAAATAAATAAACAGATAAATAAATAAAATAAATAAAAAGGTTTGCTAGGAGCCCTAGGCAAAATGGTCCCCTAGAGTTCTCTCAATGAAGGCAGTCCGAAGGCGAGGCTCCGTTGCCTCTCACAGCTGTCCTGCTAAGAAGGTTTTTGGTGGCTCCGGGAAGCCTTTGCCTCCGTGGAGGGAGACTGAAGTCCAGTTTGGGTTCCTGGGTGGGGATGAGGGTTATTTACAGTGGCTGTACATGCCCTCCCCAGGGCACCTGCCTCTGTCCCAGTCACCTGCCATCTGGCCTTCTTCGGTGACAGCATTGACATCCATTAGTCTTTGTGGGTGGGGCTTAGGTCTGGGCCAGAGGCCTGGCAAGGGAAGGCCAGTCATCCACTGCCACCTGGGGGCCTTGATCCTCTCCCCTGATGGAGGAAGGACTGTCCTGGTGGTGGCTGCATGGCTATCTCTAACCTCGTCGGTTGACAGGATGGGAAAGATTGGGTAGGGGAGAGGTCACTGTTTCCAAGAGAAAGGGCTGTTTTCCAAATGTTTTCCCTGGGGTGGGAGGGATAAAGAATGTTTGGTCCCTGCTTCCCCATAACCCAAAATATCCAAAAGCTGGATCTGTCCTCTCTCCCTGCCTCCCTCCATACCCTGTCCCGCTGCTGTTGCCACCACAAACTTGAAACTCACCCACAAGCCTCCGGAAAGCCAGTCAGCTGGTGAGGGGGATGCCCAAGAGTTTATTTTAAGGATCTTATTCCTCACCTCCCTGTTCTTAGAGCCTTCTGTGGATGAAGCAGCTGGTGGTATTTGTGTATCAGAGATCAGCTTACCCTCTCTGCCCAGCCCCGGGCAGGGGGAACTTGGGGTGAGGGCAGAAATAAAGGCGAGTCTTTCCCAAGCTAGCAATAAACCTCAGAAGCTGTCAGGAGCCCAAGACAGGGAACATTCAAGCCCCTTTTCTCTGGACTCTGGATTTGGGTCTTTTTCCCCAAACCTGAGCTGCTGTGCCCTATCCTGGCAAAATTCCTGAGAGGCAAGGGGAGTGGCATAACCTGAAAGGTGGGTGGGTAGGTGCCAGGCTGCACTGGGTGGCATCCAGGGCGTGGCAGCCTGGGCAGAGGGGAGAGGGTTGGGAGGCGCCCACTGGAGGGTAAGGCCAGACTGGCTGGCGCTGGGGCCTGGCAACCAGCCATGGCACTGGGGAATGTTCAGCAGATGGTCCCATGGAATTAAGTTGGTGCCAGCCAGTGGGGCTGAGGTGGATTTGGGAAGTGCGGCTGGAGACCAACCTGTCCTGACTCTCCCACTATCTCCTATCTTGTGAGGTTGCAGGGCCCCTATGAATGGCCAAGAGGTGTTTTGTGTCATCAGCCCCACGGTGGCCTCTCCATGGCTGGGATCTGCTGGGCCCTGTGCCCTGACCATGCTGAGATATTGGGAGCAGCAGACTGACCCCTTCTGTTTTTGCTATCTATCGTCATAACCAGAGAACCCATCTCCTATCTCCTGACACCTCCCACCAAGTCAAATATCCATCTCTGGTATTCAAGGATGTCCCTTCTTCTAGGACCCAAGAGTCTTCCAGACTTTGCTCTGGCCTGTTTGAGGAAGTTAAAGGCCTGACCCCCTTATCTTGAACCTGAACTGCCATTGGTCACCTCTTCCACATCTCCCCGACATGGGGGTCCATTCATGTGCAGCCATGAGGTTGGAGGAGGGGAGCATCGGGGGAGGTGGGGAGAATTCCCACAGGCCTCCTGTGAGCAGTGGGTGAGGAGATTTTCCTGGCCAGGGCTCAATTTCTGAGTCAGGGACCCATTGTTTCTTAACAAAACCTTGAGGTTTTCTTTTCTTTTTGTGCCACAAAAGGATGGTTCTCTCCATAGGCCCAGGCCTGAGCTGAGGCCTAGGATGGTGCTGGTAGAGGCTCCTAGCAGCTTGACCTAGAGGGTGAATCCCCCGTACCCTCTTCTCTTCCCCCAGGCAAGCAGGAATGACAGGTATAGGAGCCCTCACTATCTGTCACCAAGGAGAAGGCGGGGAGGGCAGGTGGTTGGGGGAGGCTGGCAGCTCGAAGGGGCCCCCACGGGCAGCGGGCTCAGGGGCACTTAGCGCCTCGTGCTGGAGTAGCTGCCTGCTGAGCTGTAGCTCCGGCTCCGGCTCCTGCTCCGGCTCCGGCTCCTGCTCCTGCTCCGGCTGCGGGAGCCCAGGCTGGGGCTGCGGGAGCTAGAGCTGCTGCTTGTGCGGGTCCGGCTCCGGCTCCGACTCCGGCTCCGACTCCGGCTCCGGGAGTAGCTGCGGCTGGCCGAGCGGCTACTGCTGCTGCTGTACCAGGAGGAGGTGCTGCTGAGGCTGCCGGATGAAGAGGGGCTGGGCCGATAGTAGGGGATGGGGCGTTTCCGGGCACTGCCGAGACCAGAGAGAGGAGGGATGAGGGCCGGTCCCTCCCAGCCTCCCCGCAGAGAGCCCCAGTCTTGTCCTCAGGGAAACCAGTATCCTCCCTTTTCCCAGTCCCTTACGAAAAAGTCCTCCCTTTCCACTTCTCTTGCAGTCCTGAGAACACATCAAAGTGAAAAGTCTCAGCTTAGTACTAGTATGTCTTGAAAAATGATTATGTCACTCTTTTCTTCCCCCCCATGAAGGAAGCCTGGGGCTCAAAGCCTCCGGCGTGCAACAGAATCTACATCTAAACTTTAATCATAGTTTTGTTTTGCTATTTTTACTTTTACTAGAACCATCTATTTATGGCAAAAGAGGCTAATTTTCCATTTACTGTAGCATATCAAGTTTCCCTTAGAAATAAATGTATGAACCTTTTAAAAGGGTCATATCTATTTAAAGAAAATTAAGAATAGTACAGGGGATAAGCAGACAAGGCATACGTGGTAAAGATGCTGGTGAATGACTGAAAATTGGGAAACAGTGAATGGGTTAATCAAGATGAATTATTTGAGATTGACTAAAGAAACTAGACAGCCTTTTGGAAATGCCACTCTCCGTCTTAGCCTTCCTCCAAGTTGATCCCATAGATAATAATAATACCAAAACCTTCCATTTTGTGCTTACTATCCTGGCCACTTACTAGCTGTGTGACGTTGGATCAAGGAAGTGGGTTTAGGAATTATATATATTATATTAATTATATTATTTTCAGACAGTGTCTTGCTCTGTCACCCAGGTTGGAGTGCAGTAGCACAATGTCAGCTCACTGCAACCTCCACCCTTGGGCTCAAATGATCCTCCCACCTCAGCCTCTGGTGTAGGTGGGACCACAGGTGCACATTACCATGCCTGGCTAGTGTTTTGTATTTTTGGTAGAGAAGGAGTCTTGCCATGTTGCCCAGGCAGGTCTAAAACTCCTGAGCTCAAGCAATCTGCCCACCTTTGCTTCCCAAGCATTAGAAGCTGAGGCAGGGTGGTCTGTGGGATATTTGAGATGGGGACTCCATCACCCCAGTTTTGCTATCTGGGGCACACATTTTTTTCCCTCCTCCAAGTCATCTCCAGGGAGGATCCCTGATTCCTCAGTCCAATCTCTGGCCTGAGTGGCAGATCCTTGGAAGACCAGAAACAAGAGCCCAATCCAATCTTAGGGCAGCATTCAGCTATTCTTCCAGCTTTCAAGGCCTGAGAAATTTGCTTGTGCTCAGACTTCTCTGCTAGAGCTTTTCTCTTCTGAGGGCTTACTTGTTCCAGGAAACGTATCCACCTATTCTGACCATTCAATCAACAACAGTGGCACATTGTGTGCTCTGCATTTAAGTGTACAAAGCACGCTCACATCTTTTTGCCCCTTTTCATTTCATCCTCATGATACTTCTGGGGGTTATTTCCTCCAATATCTCATGGGTGAGAAAACTGAGGCTCAGGAAGGTAAGAACCTTTCCCACGTCACCTGCAAAGAGGCACACCCAGGATTCCACTCCACATCCAGTGCTCTCTGGCTTATCCACCGTGGCTCCCTCAAGGTACTTTTAGCATCCAAGCAATCCTGTTATCCCTCTCCTCACTTGATTCAAGGTATAATTACATATAGGTTTATTTAAGCCTGACAGCTGAGTGTACAGATCTGAGGCTCTGTCTCCACTGCCCGGGATCCACTACGAGGTCAAGGTCCTACCCCATTGATTGGCCTCCATTCCCTGGCCTGAGGCTACTCTCCCCCAGCTTGGCCTTCCCGGCCCCAGCTCCGCCTCCCCGGCCCCAGCTCCACCCCCAGGCCTCGACCACACCCCCAGGCCACACCGGATTTTCTGGGTGGCCCCGCCTGTGGCCCCCGTCCCCTTCTTGATGGCCCTGCTGGTTGGGATGGGAGACTCAGTCCCGAGGCTTTGAACAGACATATAATTTCAATGATGTTGGGGTTGGGGGACCTTAAGCTTCCACCATCCTGAATCCCAGCCCCAAGCAGGCCTAGGGAGAGCCTGAGGCTCAAATGAGTAAGAATGGGGGTGGAAGGAAGGGGAAGGTGGGACCCCCCCCACCCCCTGGCCTTACCTGGTTATCCTACGGGCCTCCAGGTGGCTCGGGGAGTCTCTCCGGCGCTTCCTCATGGGCGAGTAGGACCGACGTCTCCGACGCGCTCGCTCGCGCTCCCGCTGCTGCGAGTCCTTCTCACTGTATTTGGGATCCCGCTCCCTGAAGGGGCGCGGGGGGTTACTGGGGAGCTAGGGCTGGGCTGGATTTTCTGCCTGAGCGCGTGGGAGAGGGACACTGACTTCCTTTCTTTCCCACCCCCCACTGGGTCAGGGGACGGGATCTGCGTGGAGCCGCACGCGAGACCGGAAGGAGGATGACTGGGCTGCGGGAAAAGTCTGCGAGGGTTAGTACCGTAGGGGTGGGGGCTGGGCGCGTGCCGGGGTGTCAGCCTTTGCAGGTGGGCATCACAGCGGTGCAGGTGCCGCAGGGGTGTGAGGACGTGAATGTTACGCGGGCCTTGGTGCTTGGGTAAGGACTGGGGGCTCTGAATATAGGGATGGTGGGTAGAGGCTGAGGGCTGGGCATGTGAATTGGGGTGTGTCTGTGGGAGGGTTTGGGCTGGAGACATTAGGAAACAAGGATATATTTGGTGCCTCGCTGCCACTCCTGATTAGGCAAAAGCAACTGCAAGAATGGTGAGCCAGGGTCAGACCCAAGAGGTAGAAGGCCCCAGAACGAGGAGACCAGGCCAGAGAGGAGAATCAGAGCAAAGGGGTGGAGTCTAGGGCGGGGCTATCTTGAGGGGCGGGACCAGCGCCTGGGGCGGGGCCGGTACCTGCTGGGACTGTAGCGGGAGTAGCTGGGGCTGCGGCGGGACCGAGAGCTTCTGCTGGGCGGGCTCCTCTTACCAGACTTGGAGGAATAGCTGGGAGAGCGGGAATAGGACCTGGGGGAGAGGTAACAGCCTCTGAGGAGCCTGCTAAGTGTCCGCCTGGGTTATCCAAGACGGCTTGTGCTTTTTCAGTGGGTCCCTGGGCGGTGACCTTTTTCTTTCTGGAAACCAGGCAGAGGAACTGGGCCCAGATCAAAGAGTGAAAGCACCTCCCCATGGGTGGTTAATAATAATACCAACAACTTCTACTTTGTGCTTACCACCCTGGCCGCTTACTAGCTGTGTAACGTTGGCAGATGATTTCCCTTCTCTGGGCAAGTTTTCTTGTCCATAAAATGCAGGTAATAATAGTTCTTTCCTTATACAATTGTAAATTGAATGAGTATATTCAGGTAAATCACTTAGCATATTGGCACCTATGCTAAGTACCAATTAGACAGGACACAGGAAATGTTAGCTATGACTGTGACATATTGTATTATGTGTCAAACTGAACCAACGCTTTGTGTTCCTTATTTCATTTAATCCTCAACACATCTTAGGGTTAGGTACTATTATCAATTTCACTTCATAGATGGAGAAACAGAGGCACAGAGAGGTGATGCACTTTGCTCAACAGAGCTGGTAGAAGAGGTGAACCCACGTCTGTTTGCCTCTAAACCAAATTGAATTCAGATCTGTTTGGTTGCAAAGTGCTCTTGATTTCTGTAGACTAGATTATTATGCACCTAAATGACTAATCCTTATGCCCCTCCCAGTTTTCTTTGCTATCTGCGAATGCCTCCCACTTTTAGAGAGCAGGGGCAAGAATAGCTCTGCCATTATCAGTGTCCTGGGCAGTGTCCGGGTATGGTCTCTGGAAAAATGTGCTTTTGCCAGCTTATGCTTTGGCTGTTCATTGTGAGATATAAGAAAGAGTCAAGATGAAACATGTTTTTGGACACTTTGAAAGGATAGTGTCAGGTATTTCTATTCACTGCACCATGGAGTTCCTTTTCTGTAGAGCCATATGAGTCATTTTTCATACACTTAAAAACTGGAAATAGCTGTTCCTGTGAGCAACTGGTTCAAGTCTTATCTTTTTGTTGTTGTTAATAATACAATAAATAATGAAGTAATTTTCCTCTTTGCTTTGTCTGTCAGGGAGCTCAGATGTCATATTTGCAGCTTATCTCCATAGCAACTATACAGAATGGTAGGACATGCTTTTGGGACTTTCTCCTGACTTTGTATATTTCTTTCCTTAATTTTCCTTTTGATTTGCTCTTCTATTTATGTCATTCTATCATGTTGAACGCTTCTGTCAGCTGCCTTGTCTCATTTTTTGGAATGGACCAGTCTTGAGATGAATAGCTAAATAAGCAACTGTTTTTTGATTGTATAGTTGTAAAAGAGGCTCCTATTGGGAATTTTTTTTTTGCAGAGGAAAACTGGACCCCCTGAATTTATGGGCTGATTCGTTTGAATAGAATCTTCCCATTTCTGAGATTTCATGTCTCATTCTACTACATCATTATTCCACATGATGCAATCAAGCAATTACCAATAGCTGTTGAAACTGGGTGGCAAAATGCAAAAATTGCCATAATTTTTCTTCTCCCTGTGTCCACATCCCCTGCAATGTGACTTTGAATCTGTATTGGTCTTGTGACTTGCTATGGCTGTTAGAATAGAAGAAGGGATGCTATGTCACTTCCAAGCCTAGAAGCCTTGCGCAATACTGCGGTCTCTCTTGGAATTCTGTCATCACCATGTTAACAGACCAAGATAGGCCTACTGGAGAAGGAGAGACCACATGGAGCAGAGATGAGTCAGCTGGGGTCTTTCAATCCCTCCAGCCCCCAGCCAACCCACCAGCCAATCAAAGGCATATTCTTGAGCCCAGTGAGATCAGAAGAACCACCCAGCTGAGCCCAGTCCAACTGCCGATCCACAGGATCAGGAACTAAGTAAGCACTTGTTTTAAAGATGCTAAGTTTAGGGATATTTTTTATGCAGAAGTTAATTGATACACATTAGCTGATTCTCATTCCAATAGCAGCAACAATAACTGATATTCATTATGTTCCATGCACTGTTCTAAGAGTCCTTAGAACAATCCTTTCCGGTAAGAATTGCTATTTTTTTGTATTGCAGATGGGAAAACTGAGGCTCAGAGAGGTTAACTGACTTTTCCAATTCCACCAGCTAGAAATGAGCAAAAACGAGTATTCAAACCTACATCCGTCTGACTTCTCTCCTCCATTGGTCAAAGGACATCTGCAGTAAACTAATTCCCTTAAGAGAAAAGTGCTGCAGAGCAAAGGTCAAAACCACACTCACCTCTTTTCAGAAGAAATGGATCGGCTTCGGGTGTACCTGGGGGAAGCCCTGGGATTTGGGGATCGGGAGGAGTGACTGGAGGATCGCGTGCTGGCATAGGAGGAGCTGCGGGAGCACCCTTTCATGGGTGAGCTCCGGGCTGTGGATGGGACCAAACTGGACTTCTTCACTTCAGCACATTCCAGACACGGTGACTGAAATCCCCTGCAGGAGGGAAAATGTCCGTGAGCAGCGATACCCACTACTCTGGGAGCGTCTTGTGTGAATACCTCCCTACCTTGGCCTAGGCTTTGGTGCTCTCATAGAACCCTCCTTGCCCCTTTTCCCATCCTACCCTCTCCGGAAAGACCTACCAGGTCACATATGTTAAAGGAGTAGGGACAGAAGATACCTTAAAAATAGACAATTCGAGTTAGCACTTCCCCAAGTGTGAAACATATCACAAGGGTAACGATGGAGTATTTTAGTGTGTCATCAGGCATGGGCATGCTGCTAACTAACATCCAATCACATGGTGAGAGACTTATTCCTTGTCTAGTCTTTTTCTGTCCTTCTGATTAAGTTAATGAGAAAGCCCCCGTTGTGTGCTAGTCAGTTTGTAACACCTCTCTAACATTTTGTAATCTCTCCAAGAGAGAGGGGCACACCTCAGACTCAGCCTTGGGCAAGCAACTGCAATTAGTAGGATTAAATCCATTGTTTCAATTATCTGTATTTTTTTTGTTAATTGAGAAATTAAGAAATTTTTCAATTTCCAACCAGGCTGGAGTGCAGTGGTGCAGTCTTGGCTCACTGGAATTACAGGTGCCTGCCACCTTGCCCAACTAACTTTTGTATTTTTAGTAGATATGGGGTTTCACCATCTTAGCCAGGCTGGTCTTGAGTTCCTGACCACCTGCCTCAGCCTCCCAAAGTGCTAGAATTACAGGCATGAGCCACCACGCCCAGCAATCATTTGTATTTTTATAGGTATATTTTATTTAGAACATATTATTATTATTTTTGAGATGGAGTCTTGCTCTGTCCCCCAGGCTGAAGTGTAGTGGCACCATCTGGGCTCACTGCAACTTCCGATTTCTGGGTTCAAGCAATTCTCCCGCCTCAGCCTCCC
>NW_016107374.1:8099898-8125954 GCF_001604975.1 Cebus imitator | reverse complement strand
ACTCAGCTCATATTTATTGAGCATGACATAAATAGCTGTGGACTTAACCATCATTGGTGTTTCAAAGTGAAAGACTGGGTCTAAATTATTTAATTTGGCTGTCCATGGAGATCAAATTAAGCAGGTAACTGCTAGATGTCTCCCAGGCTTTAGTTACTCTTCTGGGGACGTATTTGTATTTGAATCCTGGTGCTGCCACTTATAACTGAGTTTCTCAACCACTCTGAACCTCAGTTTCCCCATCAGGTAAAAAAAGGGTTACAAATAGTACCTATCCCATAAAGGTTTTGAGGAGCTCAGGAAGATTATTTTTGGAAAGCATTTGGCATGGTACCTAGCATGTGATTAGGGCTCAACAAATATGAACTGTGGTTATTGTTGTTATTGCTACTGCACGTTTTCCTGCATAATAGCACTGCAGCGTATCAGTCAAGGTGTGTCCTCCTGCTCCCTTCTGGGAACTTCACTGCCTGTTCTTGGAGACAAGGACATTTGCTCTGGCCCAGCTCAGGTTCTCAGCCAAGCTTGGGTGTGAGCTGAGGCCAGGGATGTCCTAGGGCAGGCAAATGGGCAGCCAGTGCTGCATGTGGATGTCAAGCTGTTTGTCCAGGACTGAAGTGGGGTATGTGTTAGGGACAAAGAGTGCTCTGTCTTTGAAGAAGCTGTAAACTGCTTCAGTCCTAAGCCTTTAGTCATCTTTTGAAAATCTTGGCTACATGGAACAAAAGCAAACTCCCACCTTCGGAAGTAGAAAAACCTCACTGTTAGCGTGGCAGAGGGCACCAGCAAGGCTTTTCCACCCCTCCTGCAATCTGTGCATCTGCCCCATTAGTTATAAGCTCCTAAGAAAAAGGACCATTCAATTTTTGTATCCCCGGCACCAAGCTGAGTGTCTGGCATAAAGGACTTGCCTGATAAACAAGTTGAGGAATAAATAACAGAATGAATGGTACAGACTAAGTGATCAGTAAATTTTAGTAGCTGTTATGATGACAGTGCCCTTAGTGATTAGCATTTTGCTGTGATTTCTTGAGTGAGAGAGTAAGTGGGTGATGAAGTGGAATTACAACTGGCTCATCAGCAACTGTATGGAAGTGCTTTCTGCAGGAAAACTGCAGCTAGTGAGTGTGTTAAGATGGGCAAAAAAGTTGACAAGTCTCCATGTTCTCTGATACGTTGATAAATTGTACTATGGTATATCTATATCTATAATTGATAAGCTTTTGTTTTTAGAGCAGTTTTAGTTTCATAGCACAACTGAGTGGAAAGTACGGGGAGTTCCCATAGACTGCTTGCTCCTCCACGGGCACAGACTCGTTCCCCACTATCAGCATCCCCCACCAGCGTGGTCCATTTGCTACGATCGGTGAACCTCTCCTGACACATCATTATCACCGAGTCTGTAGTTTACATCAGAGTTCCCAGTTGGTGTTATATATTCTATGGATTTGGACAAATGTATAATGACAGTTATCCACCATTGTAGTATCATACAGAATAGTTCCACTGCCCTAAAAATCCTCTGTGCTCTGCCTATTCATCCCTCCCTCCCCTTACCCTCTGGCAACCACTTATCATTTTATTTTCTCCATAGTTTTGCCTTTTCCAGAATGTCATACAGTTAGAGCCATGCAGTGTGTCAGCTTTTCATGTTGGCTTCTTTCACTTGTATGCATTTATGTTTCCTCCACGTCTTTTCATAGCTTACTACCTCATATCTCCTGAGCACTGAATGGCATTCCATTGTCTGGATATATCACAATTTACGTACTCACTCAGCTCCTGAAGGATATCCTGGTTGCTTCCAAGTTTTAGCAAGTATGAATAAAGCGGTTATAACATCCAAGTGCAGGTTTTTATGTAGAGATAAGTTTTCAATTCATTTGGGTAAACACTGTGATATGTTCTTAAATGACAGTGACTTATGATGAATCTTACGTTAGACTTTCTTTCTTTCTTTTTCTTTTAAAACGGGAGTTTCGCTCATTGCCCAGGCTGGAGGGCAATGGCTCGATCTCAGCACACAGCAACCTTCGCCTCCCAGGTGTAAACGATTCTCCTGCCTAAGCCTCCCAAGGAATGGCTGAGGTTACAGGCATGTGCCACCATCCGTGGCTAATTTGTATTTTTAGTAGTGATGGGGTTTCTCCATGTAGGTCAGGCTGGTCTCGAACTCCTGACCTCAGGTGGTCTGCCCGCCTCGGCCTCCCAAAGTGGTGGGGGATTACAGGCTTGAGCCACTGTGCCTGGCCAATGTTAGCCTTTCTTCTAAGATTACTGGTAAAACTGACATCTGTTTTTTTGCCTGCCTACCCTCCATCTCTCCTGATACCAATACCCTGGCTTTTCCTGTAGAGGAATGTGAGAGCTTCTACTCATTAGCCCTAGTGATGGCATGTGACAGATTCTGGCCAAGAGCATCCTCTGGGCCATGGATGGGCAGATGATCTAAGCTGGGCCAAATAGAACCAATGAGCATTTTCCCTGGTGTGTTGCTGAAATCTTTGAGAAAGAAGCATTGTTCTCCTGTTGGCTGGCTAAAGCGATAGAATGTTAGCTGCTTGGCATATTTGACAATGCTTTGGGAGGATCTGCTTGAGAATAAGATCAGCAGAATGAGGAAGCACAATAAGAGATGTAATGAGAAAGACAGATTTCCAGCAGCATATTTTTGAACCCCTGAATCCAGCTGTACCTGAAGCTAGTTCCACTAGCGTTTTAAAACAATTAAGCCAATCTGAGTTCAGTTTTCTCTCTCTGGCAAATAAAAGAATCTTGGGGGTAGAGTGGGGAAGGCTGGGATGAGACAGTGAAAAGGTGGACATAGGTGGGAGGCCCCCTACCCCCAACCCCATGCAGTTCACTGACCTTGACTCTCTGCCCTTACTGGTGGGAGAGAGGTTCTCCAACATGGCCCCCTTGTTCTGGGGTGAGGAAGTGGTGAAGGAGTTCCCTGAATCAGAGGTGTTGCCACTGTTGAGCTCCCGGCTCTTGCTCAAGCCCCCACTGGGGCTCTCCTTTTCCTGGCCCCGAGACCTGGCTGAGCTGGTTTGTGTGGAAGGTGGCGAGGACGTGTCGTTGCCTGAGTCGTACTCCTGGGAACGTCCTCGCGAGGTGGTGAGCGGGCTGGCTGTTTTGGTAAAGAGGTCAGCAGCAGACCCCGACCCAGTGATCTGAAAGCAAAAAGACCCGTTGGACACTGCTGAGTGCTGGGCCCATGGGCTGTGTCTAAATAACCAAGAAATGTTTACCGTCATGATGCACTGTAACGAAAGGAAAGAGAGAGAGAGGAGAGGAGAGGAAAGAAGAGACGCCAAAAAACAAAAGCACAAATTCCTGAAAGAATACCACAGAAAGGAGATTTTTTTTTTTTACCCCCTGCTAGGATAACTGGAAGATTTAGGTATCATGCAGAGAAAAAGCATGCGATTCAGATTAAACAAAAGAAAAAAGAAATTATACAAAATTTAATTTCTAATGAATTAAACAAAAGAGTCAACTCATAAGAAAGGGGGTGTAAACACCTTTAACTCAACCTAAAACAATAATAAAAAATAAAGGAAGGGGAAGGGGAAAAAGAAATGGAACTATGGGCCTGAAAAAATATATCTTGGAAATTAAAAATAAAAGGAGATAAAGCCAAAATTTTAAACTTCAACCAAATACTCAATTAATTTAACAATTTTTTTTCTTTTGAAAAGAAAAAGTTGCCTGAATAGAACCCTAAACAAATATCACATGGGGAAAAGAAATGAAATAAAGATGAGAGTTTTTTTGTTTTTGTTTTTAAATATAAAGTCAAGGTCGCAAACTGACATTTTAGCAGTTTTCAACTAAAGGGGAAAAGAAAGGAGGGGACAAAAAAAAATGGAAGTCAAATAGTCTGACCAAAAACAAACAAAAAAAAAGATCTCTATAGATATTTGTGTGTGTCCTTTTCCCCTTGTAGAAGGTAGCTAAGGCTCTTGAGTGGCTTCTAATAAATTCTCTCATGTCTTTGCGGATTATATCCACTTACCAAGCAAGAACTCCTCCTTTAGTAGGTAGGTAAGGTGTAAGAGAAAGGGAAGAGCGGGCAACGTGAGTCCATCATTAGAGTCGCAATTGACAAGAAAAAACACACACCTTTCTGCACATCCTCAAACTCGGCCCTGAACTTTTGAGTTTTGTTTTTTTAGTGCCCTTGACAGGTGGGGGCATCAATTCTGGTTGGTTTTGTCATAAAGGGGACCTAACCTAGCCAACCTAATCAGTCCCTTAGGGCCCAAGTTGGGGCAGGAAACCCTTGTGGAATAATGCGAATGGCGGCTAGGGTACTGCATCTACTACCTACGTGTGAAATGGAGGGGACACAAGGGAGGGAGGATGCGCTTGCAACAGAGGGCTTTGGAAGGGGCTTGGAGATTGGGCTTTGGGGTAACTGGGAATAAAGAGGGACCCCCAGAACCCTGTCTAGGGCTGATCTAGGACTGATGAAGGAGTAAGGGAGGTGAAGGAAAGCCAGCACTTGGGAAGGTGGGCACGCCTTTAGAAGCATGATGGGGGGGTGGGTTTCTTTAAAAGTTCAGACCTTTCGTGGCTTGGATGACACAGTAAGTTTGATACTGGCCTCTGCCTGCAGTACCATGCTTAGCTGTGAATAGAAGGGACCCCTGCCATGGGCCTCCTCCAGACAGTCCTCCCTATGGGATGAGAAATCCAAGAAGGCACCCTCTTAAAACTACTGCCTGTCTCAACCACTCTCTGGGTACCTGAAATCCCAGAATTATCTGTTTAAATGGTTCCCATGCCCCTTTCCAGGTCTCTGTAGGCCTCATCCATGGACCCATTCTCCCACAGGTAGACCATGCTTTGAGTGTCCACACTCCTAGGTCCAAGGGTAGCTATTTGGACAGAACTTGGATGCCTAGGCTGAGGGGTCTGTATGCATGTGTGCAAGCCCCATCATGGTGTTGGATGTGCCAGAGGCAGGGAGAGAAAGGGATGGTTCCAGGGCCAGGTTCTCCCCACGCTGCCATGTCACAGCCTGGCACTCCGAAATGGCCCAAGATTCTAATTTCATAACTGACTTCCAGATCATTCTGAAGGTATATTTGCCAAGATAAATGAACATATTTTATTTAAGTTTGCTGACTTATTTATAAACATTTAAACCTCTAGTATACGGACCTTCTTCTATATCTTTGCCCTGACCCCACAAATGTTAGGGCAGGCTTTGCCATAAAAAGCCACTCTTCCCCCAAACTTTGTCTTATGCATCTTGGCCCTAAAGGAGGGGGCACTTCTGGAATTTCTTAAGAACCATTTCTGCCTTCTCAGCAATTGGTCATGAGAGTAAAACACAGAGACATTGGAACTGTGAGAATAGCATAACTCCAGCACTCAGGATGTCAGCTCCTGGAGCTGGGGAGGCTGGGCCTCCTTTGCAGATTCTCCCAGGAGGCTTTGCACACAGGCAAGGTGATAGCCTATCTTTAGCAAGTTCTGTCCAGCACAGCTGCCACTTTACCTGCTTGGCACCCTGGATAGCTTTTCTTTGGGAGAAGGGACCTCAAAGTAAGGTTGTTCTGGTGGAGTTTTCTAGAGTTGAGACTTTTGCAACAATAATGTAAAGGTCCTGTACCCATTCAGTCCTCCTATTTATTTGTCTTCTTTTTTGCACTTTGGATGCCACATCTTTCTCAACTCTGGAGTTCAATGGCAACAGGTGTGCCTCCACCACTTCTGTCAGGAATGCATCATGCCAGGTAACTAGACCCTGAGATCTGTGATCTCTGGCTTGGGCTTGGTCCAGGGATGGGATCATGGAATCTTTGCCCAAGAGATGGTGAATGGTTGGTAGCCAGTGTATTACAAGTGAATCTGGCAAGCCCGTCTTGGAGGGAACTAGGCTGGAAGAACTCAAGGGCAGGGGCCTGTGAGTTCAGTAATTTTCATTGTCTTGTGGTTTGCTACCTGGAGGCTGCCAGGCTGGGCTCTTCTCTCCCAGGTATTTGTTCCTACTCTTGACTATGAATTTCATTTTTCCTAGTGCACCATGGATCCCCATAGGCAAGGCCCCTCCAGGCTAGTGGATATAGAAGGGCATCTGGCCTTGTTCATTTTCTCAGCCCCACACCCTAAGCTCACAGGGATGCTTTCAGAGTGTCACCACCTGGCTATGACTTTTTCACATGTAACTTGTGTGGTTAGAACTGAGAAATCTATAAGGCATCATGTTTTTTCCATCATCACCAGAAAACAGAGATAAAGGCACTATTGAAATGTTCTCATTGGGTTAAACTTGATGCCTGAAAATACCAACCTCTCCTGCATGTTTAAGAATCCCATTTTAAGTGGATCTAAACTCTTTGACATGGATAACAGTGTTTTTTTACACCCCAGCCCTGCATACTTCACAAATAGCGTCTCTTCCACACCATCCCACCCTTACCCCAACAACCTAAGCTGACTGATTCAGATTCGAGTTTTCTTGGTTCTGCCATCTCATCTTGTTTTCCTAACCCCAGGCCATTTGCACATGCCATTTCCTCAGTCTAGAATACTCCTCTCTTCCCTACTTCACATGGCTAAATTTATGTGTCCTCCAGGTGTCCTATCACCTCTTCTAGAAAGCCTTCTCTCATCCTCCAGACCAGGATAGCACAATACTCTGTACTTCATTCATTCATTCAATCTTGAATTTACTCATTATTCAAAAATGAGTGTCATTTGTTTGCCACATCCCTGTTCCTCAGTGGAGTAGTTGCTTATTTTATTGGCCATCTCTCCAACTGGGTGGGGAGCTTGCTGAAGGCAGGGTCGTGACTGGTTCTGTGTTGTACCCCAGGATTCACCAGTGCCTGGCACAGAGTAGGTGCTCAGTAAATTTTGTCTAATGCACAAGTTTGCTCTCCAGTCACTTGGAAGCCTCTGTGGGCCTGCCTGGCTTAAGTTACCGTAGAGATGGCTGGGTGATCAGGCCCTGGCGGGTCCAGCTGGGTGTCTGCCAACTTTGATAATTTGAGAAAAAACCAGCCTCCATCACACTGAGAATCGTTCTAGGAAACTTGGAGACCCCTGGCTGAAGCTTGGCGTCGCGAGATCAGCTTGGCTGGGTATGTGAGCTCGAGAAAACCTCTAGAATCAAATATTTATTTTTATTGATACATAATAGATATACATATTTTTGTAATGTATGTGATATTTCAATACATTCTCATAGTGTATAATGATCAGATCAGAATAATAGAGATATCCATCACCTTAAACATGTATCTGTTCTTTATACTAGGAGCATTCAAATTATTCTCTTCTAAGGCTGGGCACGGTGGATTATGCCTGTAATACCAACGCTTTGGGGGTCTGAAGTGGGTGGATTACTTGAGGTCAGGAGTTTGAGACCAGACTGGCCAACATGGTGAATCCCTGTCTCTACCAAAAAATACAAAAATTAGCCAAGTGTGGTGGTGTATGGCTGTAGTCCCAGCTACTTGGGAGGCTGAGGTGGGAGAGTCACTTGAACCTGGGAGGTGGAGGCTGCAGTGAACCAAGATTACACCACTGCACTCCAGCCTGAGCCAAAAAAAAAAAAAAATTATTCTCTTCTAGTTACTTTGAAATATCAATAGATTATTGTTTACTGAAGTCACTCTACTGTGCTATCAAACACTAGGTCTTAGAAGAAAGTCTGAGGTCCAGACCCCTGGCAGAAAGAATGCCCTCTGCTCTTTCTGTCATTCCCCCCGACACTCCTCAGACCCAGGACCCTGAGAGAAAGCACGCAGAGGCTCGCTACAGATTCTCAACAGCGTAAGCTCCAGGCTGCAGACGAGACATTTCAGACCTGCAAAGACTTCCAGATGAAACAAGCTGTGCTGGGTCTTCTTTTTATTCCACTCTCTGCTACTATGGGCGCTCAAGTTCAAAGGCGGACTGGGTTTGGTCATTTGAATGCAGCAAGGCTGCCAGCCTACACAGTGACTTTGTCCCTACTAGGAAAAGGTACTCCTCCGGAGAGTGGAATGATGGTTACTAGAGACTGGGAAGGGTAGTGGGAAGTGGAGTACAAAGTAGGGATGGTTAATGGGTACAAAGATAGAGAGAATAAATGAGCTCTAGTATTTGGTAGCACAACAGGACGACTATAATTTTGTGTATATATATATATATATATATATATATATATACATTTTTTTTTTTGAGACAGAGTCTTGCTCTGTCACCCAGGCTGGAGTGTAATGGCATGGATCTCGGCTCACTGCAACCTCTGCCTCCCAAGTTGAAGCAATTCTCCTGTCTCAGCTTCCCAAGTAGCTGGGATGACAGATGCCCACCACCACACTGGCTAATTTTTTTGGATTTTTAGTAGAGACAGGGTTTCACCATGGTGGCCAAGCTGGTTTCAAACTCCTGACCTCAGATGATCTGCTCTGCTTCCACCTCCCAAAGTGCTGGGATTACAGGGGTAAGCCACCACACCTGGCAGAGTTAACAACAATTATCTTATATTTTAAAATAATGTAAAGAGTGAATGAGAATGTTTCTAACACAAAGAAATGATACATGCTTAAGGTGATGGATATGCAATTACCCTGATTTGATCCCTACACATTGTATGCCTGTATCAAAACATCACATATACCCTGTAAATATATACAACTATTATGTAGCCATAATACTTAATTTTTTTTTTTTTTAAATTTTTGAGACAGGGTCTTGCTTTCTCTGTCACCCAGGCTGGAGTGCAATGGAGCAATCTCGGCTCACTGCAACTTCTGCTTCCTGAGTTCAAGCGATTCTCCTGCCTCAGCCTTCCGAGTAGCTGGGATTACAGGCATGCACCACCACACCCAGCTAATTTTGTATTTTTAGTGGAGACGGGGTTCCCTCATGTTGGTCAGGTTGGTCTCGAACTCCTGACCTCAGGTGATCCGCCCTCCTCGGCCTCCCAAAGTGATTACAGGCGTAAGCCACCATGCCCGGCCCATAATTAAATTTTTTAAAGGAAAAAAAAAAGGTCCTCCTTATGGGTCAAGAATTAGAAAAAGGTGGCCAGACATATGAGAAAATAGAGAGTACACCTTTTTCTGGGCTGAAGCATTACTTCATCAGTATTCAGAGCTTGGCGAATGGAGGGCAGGGGGTTTTTGATCTCCCAGTTGCTCTCCATGCTGGTCATCCTCTCAAAGGGCACAACAGCGTGACATCATGTCCCTAGCAGGTACATCTGGAGTGTGTAAATTGTCTCACTCCACTTGGCCTGCTTAGAGGATTCCTCCGGCAGAGGAGGTGGCAACCTAAAGACATTCATTCCTGTTTCCTTTCAGCTGAATCCTACTTGGTATTGTCTTTACATGTCTTGATGGGCTCTGTTTACCCTTCCAGGGGGTAGGAGCATTTTCACCAAGTCATCATCAGAGATGTTCTGATAGTTTAATGGTCTCCTAAACCCCAGACTCCACCTTCTCCATTCACTCCACATGAAGAGGAGGAAGGAAGACATAATTGAGGGAAGCCCAAGGTAGGATGGGTTTGTGTTGGGAGAGAGATGATCAAGAAAATGCAGAGGAGGCATTAAAGTTGTGAATGTCTGATGGGCTGACAACGGGGGCCTCCCAGGACCTTGCCTCTGCCCTTCCATCCCTGGATATACTGCCTTGCTAGTCAGCTACTCTCTCTGTCACATAAGGTGCAAACAGCCCCCTCTGACGTTGATACAACAGGATGGTTCTCCTTTGCTCTTTCTGCCTCCTTATTTATATAACAGGCCTCTCAAAATTCATCTTTGAAGAACTCTTCATGCCTTGGGAGTTTCTCTCTGTGCATGTAACTGCTCTCTGTCCCTGAGACACTTGTTAGCAAGAGCCACTCCAGGTCCTCTGTCATCTGGTAATAATCCCCTTCAGGTACCCAAGACCACCCTTGAAGACCTGGAGTCCTCACACCAGCATTCTCTTCTTTGGTCCAATTTTACTTCTTCTTCCATCTCAGCCCTCACCCTCCGTGATGTCTACGTAAAAGCCTACTTTCAGGGTATGGCATGAAAATCCAGCTCCTATAAGCTCTACTTAATGACCAAGTGAAATAATGCCTGTCTAATCTGGATTCTTAGAAAACGAGATGGAAAATAGGTGCTAATAATTTGAGAGGGGAAGGAACCTCTGTGGTGGAGTGTGTAAACAATGTAGAGGGGAGAGTGAGCCAATAAAAGATGCATTATCAAACCACCTATTACAGAGGGCAGCTGATGCTTAATCCCAGTGAAGACACCATGGGAACCAGTGTAGAACATGCACCTCAGAGTTAACCCCAACCAAGGAGTGAGGGAGCTGGGATATTTATACACCAGTTCCCCATCACTCACAGGTTGAAGGCTGAACACTGGAGCATAAATTCTCTAGTATGTCCAGACTGCCAAATGGGCAGAGAAAATAGGTTTTGGCAGCAGAGTATACCATCTGGAAGCTGGAAGTCAGCCATGAGCCCCAAAGTGCTCAGGGTGAGGATCTATATATGGATTCTATCTGCTTCAATACCCCAGATCAACACTGGAAAACTGGTGAGCTGAGTTATGCTTTGTTTCAGATATGCTTTCTTCAGTTCACTTAGGATGTCTGGAAGCAAATTTGAATTAACTGCCAACATTGGTAGAATGGGGAGGTTTTGCAAAACAACCCCATTTCCAGTTTCTGTTGAAAAATAAGATCTGCCAACATTGGGCCTACATCCCTGCCTGGCAAGAATTGGCTGAGAGCAATTACAGCTGCCCCTTTTAGATGGGGCAAGAGTTCTCCTGACCCCAAACCCCACGAGGTCATCGTTACTCATATCTATTAGCTGCCTGGCCACCAAGACATCTAAGTTGGAGACCTTCTGTTCTACAAGTTTGTTGCTACTCTGATCCCTCTGTAAGCAACATAAACCCTGTACATCTTGTATGTTTCATCTCTTCCTCCCAGATCTGTGAAGCGGATTGCTCCATCTCTCCCATCTCCACCTGTTTAATCCCTGTTGGACTTTCGTCAATGAAAGGAACCAGGAGACCACATCCGTTAAACCATATCCAGACCTCAGAGCTATTATAAACTCTTCCTTTCTGGGTCAGGGTAGTCAATCTCAGATTTTTTTTTAATTTCATTAAAAAATTTTAAATACAAAATGGTTTTCATAAACTCAAGGCCACTGGGGGGAAGTGAGCAAATATTTTCCTTTTTACTCCGTCAAACCCCTCCAATGTGAAGCTCCAGTTTCTCGTCCCTCTCTCTCTCCACTCCAAAGCTCGCCTCATCTCCTTGTTCTTTAATATACTCAGTGTTCACACTCAGGTCTTTCTAAAAGTAATTAAATCCCCCCACCATGAACTCCAGCTCCCTGGCGTTTCACTGGGAGTCTCTCTCAGCCCTCCAGGGAAGCCGGCACTGTTATTTATTGTTTTTGTTTCAAATCATTATTTAATCAAGAACGGGGAAAAAAGGCAACCTCTCACTTACACTTCAAAATTTAATTTCAGCTGAATTCCGAGATCAAGAGGCAGCACAGCCTAATAGGTTACAAAAATACAATCAAGAAGAGAATTCCAATTAAACTGAACAAGTCCATTTACTGAGCTTCAAATGGCCCCATGGAGAGAGACGGCTATAAATTTTTTTTTCTTCCCTGCCATATGGGGGACTGGAAATTCTCATATGAGTATGGAGCTGTATGGCAGAGCTTTTTGCTAGAGGGTTCTGGTTATTCCCTTAAAAAAAAAAAAGGCTTTTGTTTCACAAAGACATTAAGTTTATTTCCCTTTCTGTTGTTCATCTTCCTTAGTGCACTAATTAGGAAGACAGCAAAAGAATGGATTCATTGACCTGGTGGGAGTTCATTTGGGAGGAGGAGGAGATGGAGAAAGAGAAGGGAGACATGCCGAGCATTGTGGGAAGATGACAAAGTCCTTTAGGGCTGGGGCTATCCCATGGGGCTGTGCACTGCATTGAACCTTTGGTAGGGAGAGGTGGTCTGGCCTCCTTATTTTTTCCCTTAAGCAGGAGCCAGAAAGGAATGATAGCTTCAGGCTCATCCTTTCTTCAAAGCCTCTCCTGAGGACCCCCTGCCAACCTGTTCTCAGAAATCCCCACCTGGATCCCTTTAGACACATTTTTCACCAGCCCAAATTGAAACGAGAAAAAATAAGTTCAATGTAATTAGTTTTTCATCCTGCTAAATGCTTTCGATTTAAAGACTCATTTTTGTTTCCAAGGTCGTGTTTTTCCTACTTCTGGTGGTAAAATCTCCCTTTAGTGATAGAAAATGGTGGCTTCCTTTTTTCTGTCCTTCCTTAGCAAAAGTAAAAGTTGACAAAGCCATGTCACCTCTCATTAAGCAAAACAAAACCAAACAAAACCAGTGGCCCAGAAAATCCCCAAATCTCATCTCATCCACCTTCTGTACCTTGGTTCCTCTCTTCTCTCAACGATGACGATGGTATTGGATGGCGCATGTTGAGTCGCCGGTTGAGCAAGCGCTCAAAGGCTTTGGAGAATGTGCACCTGGACCAGGGGTCGGAAGGCCTGGGCCATCCACAGATTCTTCCTCAGCACTGTTTTCCCTGTCTACAAAGTGGGAAACATATTCCCATCTCACCTTTCTCCTGGGGTTGTTGTGAAGTTCACCTGAGATCTTGGATGGATTCAGCTTTTTGAGGCTAGAGATACTCTGAGAACATCATATCTGGGGTTATTTGGGATAAGTTTAGTAAAACTGCTTTGATAACAAATAATATTATGGCAACTAGCATACATTGTGTGTTATGTTCTGAGCACTGGGATAAATGTTTTCACATAGAGCATAAGCTACATGAGGGCAGGAGAGTAGATGCTCAATGATTATTTTCAAAATGAATGGATACCCTATCTTACTCCATCCTCATAACAATCCTATAAGTAGGTATAATTATTATCCCAAGGCATACATGAGGATGCTGAGGCCCAAAGATGTGAAATGGCACAAAGGAGGTCATGTAATTAAACATGAGGACTCTGAGGTCAGATTCCCTGGATTCAAGCCCCAACTTCTCTGTTGAATAGCTGCCTTTTACTTAATTTTTTTTTTGGCTGGAGTTTCCTTATTATAAAGTGGAGATATTCATGGAAGTTCCATTGAAAAGCTTTATAAAAATAAATGCAATAATGATGATACATGCGAAGAATCAGCCTAGCACCTGGTGCATAGTAGGTGCTCAGTAAACACCTGGTGCATAGTATGGCTCAATGGGCATTATGTTGTCACCCAGGGTCTCACAGGGAGAGATCAAGAACTCTAGGATGCCCAGATCTACTCCAAAAGCCCATGTCTTAATCACATTGCCTCTTCCAGTTTACAAATTTCATGAGGCCTTCTTTTATGGATTACGAGTTCTGCTTTTATTGTTTTTGGTTTCAACGTCTGTACTGGTTTTGTTGACAGGGGTTAGCAACTATTGGCCCAGGCTGGAAGCAAGAGGAGGAAAAAAGAAGCCTGCCATTGTCCTTGGCATGGCTCCAGTCTTGATCAGCCCCCTTCTAGATTTCCTCTCTGGTTATGGTAGACTTGATAGAGAGCCCCATACCACAGAGAAAATGCTTGGCTAACCCTTGGAGCCATGAGCCTCTCCATCATCAAATCCACCCTCCTCATCATCCAGTTTACCTCTCACGCCAGCTATCAGGGTAAGCTTTCAAGGCACGAACCACAACTCATAACAGCTCTTCTTTCTCCCACTTTGGTTACATTCCTAGGTACCAACACCTCACGGGGCCTGTTTTTCCATCTTCAGAATGGTGATAATGATAGCACCTACTTCAAATAACTGTTTTAGGTATCAAATGAGGCAAAAATTATGGAAAGTATGTGACAGTGCCTGACACATCGCGGTGTTTTCCCCTCTTTCTGTCCATCAATCATTGCAACCCAATGAGCTCGTACGCATCCTTCAAAGCCCAGCTCAAATGATCCTTTATTGTTAAAGGCTTCTCAGACATCAAGACAACATTGTCCAGCCCTTACTCTGTGCTTCCATGACACATTGCAGTTGCTCCCATCACTGCCAGGGGTGACATTCACAATATTCAACAACTAGTTGGTTGTGAGTACTGCCCCACCACAAAGGAAACTGGCTTTGACACTGAAGGGAAGTAAGTATCACTTTTCAGTTTCAGGATTTTGAGAAGATCCAGAAGGTGACAAGGGAGAGAAGGGATGGCTAGGTTGACTGGGGTGGAGTGAGGCAATGACAGGGCCTATTTACCAACTGGCATGAAAGTATTTGAATATTTTAACAACTGGAGAAGGTACTGGTGCTCTTGACTCAGTCTCAGCCCTAATTACAAACCAATCACACTGTATTGCATCATTCTTCTTACTACTAAGCTGTGAGATCCTGGAGTTCAGGAAGGCTGTTTTTTAACAATCTGTCTGCTTCCCCAGTGCCTTGAACAGAGAAGATGGAGTGAAGGTAAGGACTATGTGTGAGGCTGTGAAGGGTCTCTATCTTGGGATCCTCTCTTTGGATTCGGCTCTGACCAAGCAAGAGAGCCTCAGGTTACCTTTAGCTCACCAGTTAAGATCACGTTAGGAGCCAACCCCCAAAATTTGCATATTCATATATGCAAATAAGTCCATCGATACTATGCAACTGTCCTTTATTTTTTATTTATTTATTTATTTTTTTGAGACAGAGTTTCGCTCTTGTTACCCAGGCTGGAGTGCAATGGCACGATCTCGGCTCACCACAACCTCCGCCTCCTGGGTTCAGGCAATTCTCCTGCCTCAGCCTCCTGAGTAGCCGGGATTACAGGCACACACCACCATGCCCAGCTAATTTTTTGTATTTTTAGTAGAGACGGGGTTTCACCATGTTGGCCAGGATGGTCTCGATCTCTTGACCTCGTGATCCACCCGCCTCGGCCTCCCAAAATGCTGGGATTACAGGCTTGAGCCACCGCGCCCGGCCGGTCCTTGATTTTTTAAAAGAGTTGTGCATATGAAATACCTGTAATCAAATATGGCATAGGAGATCCTCTATGCTCAGGCTCCTCTTTACCTACAGAGCCCATATCTTGCCCTGGAATTTTATCTCAGCCCCTGACTCCAATCTTTACTTTCCCCCACTTCATTTGCTCACCCTTAGCTTTTCAGGTATTTGTCACCTTCTCTGCCTAACCCTAACCCTAACCCCCGTCCCCTCCCCTGTCTGCTAACCTTGTGCCCCACCTAGGCATCTCAGCACCAATTGTTAGGCACTGTCTTTACCTGTTTTTACCTTGTCTGTCTCCCCTCATTACAAGGTACAGGCTATTTCTTTCTTGGTAATTGGATCCCGAGATAAGTCAGAACCTGATCCTATGTAGATGCTCCATAGGTGTTTGTAGACTTAAATAAATGATTGGCTCGTGATTCAACAAAAATGACTCTGCTGTTAGCTTTAACAGAGAGAAAAGCTTGCGGCCAGAACCCTTGGGAAACTTTTGATCCAATCTGGAAACTTCTTTCATCTCTGCTTTTGTAATAGAGAAGATGAGAAAGGGCCAGGCATAAGGAACACTCAAAGAACCAATCTGGGGCCACGTGATTCTACCAAGAGCCAGGCAACCTTGAATGGGGCAGGGCAGCCATTTGGGCTGAAGCTACCATTTAGGATGGAAAGAAATTGCTCTGGGAAGCAGGGGCCCTGGTTTTAGTTCCAGCTCAGCCTGTGCCCAGAACTATACTACTATTACTACTACTAATACCACTGCTAGTACCACTGCTACCGCTATTGTGGCTGCTACCATCACCACTGCTATCAATCACCACTGCTATTTCCACTATGACTTCTACTGCTGTTACTATCACTAGCAGTAAGCATTACGCAGCATTTACTTCTTGCCTGTTGTACTCTAAAACTTTTACTTACATTATGGCATTGAATTCTCATAACGATCTAAAGAGGTAGGTCTTCTTGCTATCCTTGTTTTGCAGTTTTTGAGGAAACTGAGACACAGAGAATTTGTGTAACTTGCTCAAGGAGCCACAGCTGGTAAGTTCAGAGCCAGGATCTGGAATGTTGTCATCACATTTGTCAAGTTTTTCACCTGTGTCAAGTACTGGGCTCAATAGCTGCCTTTTGAAGAAGAGACTGTTATCATCTTTATTATTATTATTTTTTGCAGATAAGGAAACTACAGCTTGGAAAGGTTTAAGTAATTACCCCTACCTCAGAGATATGATGTCACCACAAATTCATAATCTCATGTTTTTAAACAACTCTGCCTTGCCACAGCCCATGTAAATCAATTCTCTTCTGTGAATATCAGTTCCCTTTCTTAACAATCAGAGCATTAGGCCATCTGAGCTCTTAAAGCCTCTCTAATAGGTACAGGTGAACACTGGCTTTTAGCTCTTCTGGTAGGGCCAGGCTCATGAAGAACAGTGAGGTATTGTGTCTCAAAGCCATCAAGAACCCCTGCGTTTCAGGAAATCAAACTACCAATAGCCAATCTGGTAACCTCCCCAGCTTGTGTGGGAGGACAGGCCCAGCTTTCTGTAACATCTTGACAGACCTGCCTTGTTGGAAAGCCATCCCAGACATGTAGGAAAGTATAAGCCAGCTGCTTCCAACGGCACCTTTTAGCTAGGGTCAATTGGGACCTCCAGCTGGACCACCACAAATACCATGACCAGGAAGATTAGGCATCCTTTACTAACTTAAAAACATTCCTCTACCTCTTAATGCTCACATTTCAGATTTATCTTTACCTTTGCCACAATCCCCCAGGGAGACAAGTGGAATAATCTTGCCCATTTCTCAGGTGAGAAAGCTGAGGTTAAGAGGGGTAAACTGATCAGTCCAGCCAAAACAAAACTCAAATCCAGGCCTCTGGACTTGTCATGCTGGGAAGACCCTTCTTAGGGTATTTGTGAGAGAGGGTATGCAGGTGGGCATTTGCCAACTGCAAGCACTCAGTAACCACAGGCGTCTCTACCAAGAAGGAGTCTGGGGACAGTTGCAGATGGTTTCAGGTAGGCAGAGGATTTGGGTAAAATTATACCTTGGAGATGCTGGGTGCCTTGACTGGTAAAGAAGTTTCCTGGAATGCACTGCAGATAATTATTGCATTAGCCAGGCCCAAATGTTGTCATCGCTTTCCCTTTCTTGACATCCCCACAAGCACCCTGGGCTTTTCCTTGCTTCCACCTCATCCTTCCTTAGGGAGCATCTACCTGCAATTTTCAAGTTCCCATGTAGCTAGAGAAGACAGTCCCTTTAACAGCTGTCTGCTGAAATTGTTGACTCTATCAGTGTTGACTCTCTTCCTGTTTGTCTGTCTGTCTCTTTGGAATCTACAAAAGGCCTTCACATACTTTATGTTATTGGATATTCCCAACAATCCCCCACGGAAGTAGTATGCCAGTTTACTAATGAGAAAATGGAGATTAAGTAATTTGCCCAAAGTCACACAACTAGGAAGTGGCCAAGCTAGGACTGAATTCAGATCCATTTCTAAGTCTCTTGCTCATGGTGTCAAACTATTTGAAGTCAAATTCCAGCTTGTCCTTGTTGCTTGAGGCAGCACGGCTTAATTCTATTCAATGCCGGGTTGCTAAATTGGATTAACTCTTGCCTTGCTTTGGGGCTTTACTCCAGCCCTTAACCTCTCTGAGCCTTGATTCTTCTGTCCCATCTGTAGAAGGGACTAGTGAGACAGCTGCACCCTCAACTCTCAAGACCTTGGGTAGCTACACAAGAGAATGCGGGTTAAGAGCTATGACCTCCTTAGAAGAACATTCTCATATATATTCAAGGTCATGTTTATAGGTGAAATGAAATCCCAGCTGCCAACCAATGCTTCCAGCCAGCTGGCATAAAAGATGCAGACTTCATGTAAAAGCTGGAGTGTCTCTGTTACGTCAAAGAGCCCTTCTTTTCCTTCCTCTCCAAAAAACAAACAAACAGAAAAACAAAACAAAAAACCCTCCTGTGGTGTCTTAAACATGTCTTCCTACAGATATTACTCTGGAGACAAGTATTTATTTGTCAACATTTCCCTGATAAAAAGCCTGGGTATTTAGTTTTTTTCCCCCTGCCCCCAAATCCCCAAGCCAAGTGTTGCCAGAGCCTGGTGAATGACCATTTGTTTCATCAATAATGAGGTCTGGAGCCAGTGGGATATTTTGTCAGAAATTGAATTAAAGTGTATCATACACTGCCCTGAACTTGTGCCTCCACCTCCCCCAAGTGTCGTGGCCAAGGCTGGCAGAGGAGGCTGTGAAGAATACTTACTACACCCCTGGCTGACAGGTAGCCAAGCATCTGGAGGGGTTGGCTGGGCGGGCGACTGGACCGGGCTTCAGGGCTGTCCTTGCAGAGGGTCTTGGAGCAGCGCCGGGAGTGCCTTCGGCGGGACTTCTGCCCTTCCTCAGGGGACCGGCCGCGGTGCCTAGGGGTTGGGGAGAGAGACCTGAGGGTCTTTTGAAGGGGAGCATGGCAGGGAGATGGATGTAGTACCAACAGGATCTGAGGATGATAAAGTGTGTTTGGGGTGTTTGTATGTTCATATGTGATTTTGTTCCTGAGTATGTCTGTGTGTGTATGAGAGCTGGACTGTATGTATATCCATCCATCCATCTGTCCATTATTCATTCTTTCTTTCATTCATCTATTTAACCATCCATCCATCCATCCATCCAACCAACCATTTAGCCATTTGCCTAAGCAACCGTCTATTCATCCATCTAACCAACTATCTCTCCAACATCCATCAGTCTAAACAACCACATATCCATCCATCCATCTATCCATCCATCCATCCTTTCATTTGTCTAAGAAACCATCTATCCATCCAACTAACCATCCACCCATCCATCCATCCATTCATCTTTCCATCCATCTAACCATCTGCCCATTCATCCATTCATTCGTCTATCCATCAGTCCAATAAACCATCCATCTGTCCATCCATCCACCCAACCAACTAACTATTCATATATTCATCCATTCACCCAACCATCCAATTAAACAACCATCCATCCATCTGTATATCCATCCATTTATCCATCCAACTAACCATCTATCCATCTAACCACTAACCATTCATCCATTCATCTAGCTAACCAACAATCTATTCATCCATTAACCCACCTATCCATTCATCTGTTGATTCCTTTATTTATTCATTCTCTCACTTTTTCGTTTGACAAATACTACTTCACGTGCCTGGCACTGTTTTGGGGTCTGAGGATGCAGCTTTAAAAACAGAAAAGGTCCCCATCCTGATTCAGTTATTCAGTTTAATGTCACTTGTGTGCCTCTATGATTGTCTGTCAGGTGACTATGTGTACGTCTGGGTGTGTCCATCTGTGTTTCCATGTGTTTGTCTATAAATGTAACTGTGTATAGCTGTGTGTCTTTGTGTATGTGACTTCACCATCTGTGAAATAAAGACATCCTGTTGACTGTCACCCAAAACTTCAGTGAAAAAAAAATGGCTGACAAAAATGACAAAGATGCCTTCTGCAAGTTTGTGATGTCTAGATCTGGCTGCTTGGTCTACAGTGAAAACCAAAGGCATGTCTTACTTCTTAGGAAGGGCATGTTTGGACTCTGCACATCTCATTAGTTCTCTGAGCCACAGGAATAATAGAAATCACGCATTGTGGATTTGCATGGCGTGTATAAACCTCTCTTGAAGCACTTTCACAGTCCTCCCTACAACTCGAAGACATAGACAGGGCAGGTATTACTTTCCCATTTTACAGATGAGGGAGCCAAAGCTCAGAGATGGTTAGGAATCTGTCTGAGGTCAAACAACCTGGAAGTGACAGAGCAACAGCCACGGCAGTCTTTTGCCCCGCCTAGGAACTGGTGCCTCTGGTTCATGCCTTGGAGTTCCCCTGTCTGCTCTGTGGCTTGAAAATCATGTTTCTACTGAATAGGTAACCTGTGTACCAGGTCTCAGTTTGCTTTCATTTCTGCTAGGGAGCTCCTCAGCTCAGTAGACACTGGGAGCTCATAGGCCTACATCATCAGGAGGAGACGGGACAGCAGAGGAGGCCTGGGGTAGTGTTTGTGATGTTAATCATTTATCTAGCAGGTAAGTTGCTAGAGCATTGTATGATTCTCTGGCCCAGGCCAATAGGGCTTAGCTGCTGAGAGATAATTCAGCCTGTGGTGTAGGTAAAGTGCTCAGGCTGAGTCACCCCAACCCGGCTGCCTATTCCAGCTCTGCCGGACACTTCCTATCTATGTGACCTCGCTTAGATCCTTTTGCCCACCAAAAGGCAGTTGTCTCTGCTGTAACAGATCAGGGATATGGTTTAGCTCAGTTGGCCAACATCCTCCAGAAAAAGGCCACCAGGAGTCCCCCTGGGGATGAACAAGCATAGTTGTTGCTACTTGATACCTTAGGTAAGTTTCATGCATTTCTGTAAGACAGTGTTAGAAAGAACCTATTATAGGCTTTGGGCTGGTGGCAGGTGGTTTGGGGAGCATTTACAGATCTGAAGCTTTGTTTTGAATTAGATGCTGCCAGAAAGTGGGGGTAACTCAGATTGGATGTCTTCATCAATCTTATCCAGAAAAAGGGAGGAAAAGACTAAGGCCCATGGCTGCCAAGGAAGCAGCAGTGACTCATATTCGGCAGGCTAGAGAGAGGCTTGGTCACTTCTGTGTTTTGCACAGAGCCTCATCTGGGCTCAGACTCGATGACAGAGGGGGCTTAGTTTTGTCTTGAGCAGTGAGGGTTGCGGAGTGGCCTTGTTGAACGGTGGTATTCCCGGACACTGCCAATGTTCGGCAGAAACACCAAGGCCTAATCATGATAGTAGGTACCAGGGACCTCTTTCTCAAATGCTTCCCACACATCAACTGGGGAGATGCAAAAATCTCACTGTTCTGGCCTCATCTCGTCTGAAGTAAGTCAGGACATTTAGAGGGTGGGATCCTGGCACTGGCATCTTTTAAAACTTCCCAAGTGACTGAAAAGGATGGCCAAAGTAGAGAAGCGCCAGCATCGCACATGGTGTTATCAGAACGATAAGAGAGAAAATGCCTTGAAAATCTTTGCACAGTGTCTGACACAGAGCAGGATCTGGGTAAATATTTCTCTCCTGCCTCCTCTTCCTCCTTCTCCCCCTTCTACATTCTCCTCCTCCCTTTTTCCTTAGACATTCTGCTTTATTTGGGTAAAGTGGGGCCAGGACAATGAAATTTTAAAATCTCCCCTGGTGATGTGAACAGAGAGTCAAGTGTGAGATGCGTTTGAGAAAGAAAAACCAACAAAGCCTCAGTTCTTACTCTTGCTCTTTTCCTTCCCCACCTTCTTCTCATCAACAAGATAGCCCCTCTCTCCCTTCTCAGGTTGGGACAACCAATGTATTAGCATAGAGAGAGTCCAGGTTAGCAGAAGACTGCCTTGAAAAGGCATTAGAATGAACTTGCTGCTTTGCGTTGTTTGGTTTTTCATAGTTTGTTTAGCTTCTCTGTGCATAGAGTGGTCCCTTAGTGAGAGTGAGAAGTCTAGAGCCATGCTCCCTGGTTTCAATCCTAACTCTGTCACTTAGTTGCTAAGAGACTAGCAAGTTCCTTAACCCCTCCATGCCTCAGTTTTCTCATCTTTAAAATGGGAATAACAATAATGTCCATTTCCTAGGGTTGTAGAGAGGATCCTGCAAGTAGATGTACAAAGAGCAGCCAGGGCTGGGCGGGGTGTCTCACGCCTGTAATCCCAGCACTTTGGGAGGTCGAGGCAGGTGGATCACTTGAGGTCAGGAGTTTGAGACCAGCCTGGCCAACATGGTGAAACCCTGTCTCTACTAAAAATACAAAAATTAGCCATGTGTGGTGGTGGACACCTGTAGTCCCAGCTACTTGGGAGACTGAGGTAGGAGAATTGCTTGAACCTGGGAGGTGGAGGTTGCAGTGAGCCGAGATCATGCCATTGCACTCCAGACTGTGTTACAGAGTGAGAATCCACCTCAAAAAAAAAAAAAAAAGCTAGTATTGGGTTTCATTCCTATAAGTGATGACAGTAAGACCTTTTGTCTCCAGCTCCCCCTCCTTTTTTTTTGAGACAGAGTCTCACTCTGTCGCCTAGGCTGGAGTGCAATGGCACAATCTTGGCTCACAGCAACCTCTGTCTCCCGGATTCAAGCGATTCTGCTGCCTCAGCCTCCAGAGTAGCCGGGATTACAGGCTCCTGCCACTATGCCCAGCTAATTTTGCATATTTTTTGTAGAGACCGTGTTTCACCATGTTGGCCAGGATAGTCTTGAACTCCTGACCTCATGATTTGCCCACCTTGGCCTCCCAAAGCACTGAGATTACAAGCATGAGCCACCACACCCAGCCTCTCCAGCTCTTTCTCTAAAGGGAAGTGGTGCCAGCTGCTGAGCGTGAGGAAGTCCTGTGCTGGAGGAGTGGAGGCGAATGTAATGCTAACAGGGTCTTAGCCTGGCTGCGGCTGTGGCTGAGGGAAGACGATCCTGGGGCCAGCGGTTACCTGTTCTCACAGCTTGAGGGGCGTGACTCCGAGCTCTGGGACCGCGATGGGCAGCGGTGATGGCGGTGACGGTGAGACTTTCGGGGCCGGCTTCGGGATCTTGGGGGGAGGAGAAGGAACGAGTCAGGGGAGAGGAGAAAGAGAGTAAAACTGAGTGAGAGAGATTTGATCTTGTGACACCTGTTTTTCCTTGCACTCAGGTCACCATCCCTCCCGAAGGTCTGCGTCTCCCTCACCCCCATGCGTTTGTCCAGCTTCCTGCCTGGGTGCTGGGGGGCGGGGAGGGGGCCATGGAGGCGGTCCATAATCAATGGTACTGAACAGGGTGAGCAGAAAGGAGTCCTCTGGAGGGAGTGAGGATGACTCAGGACCCTTCCCCTTCCCCAGGTGACATCCTAGGCAGAAAGTCACTTCCCCATGTTTCCTCTGTATCAGCCAAGGCAGGAGCCTCCCTGTCACAGAGCTTCAGGACCATATGTGTGTGCATCAGCCAAGCACTAACACAATATTAACCGAAGGCTCAGTTAAAACAGAAGGAGCTGCTTTGCCTTCAGAATATTTGCGTGGTGATCGTCTAATTTTTCAAGTGAATGCAGAAATGCAGATTTTTAGGTAAATATTCTTATTTTAAATGGAAGCTTATTTTTTTTAAAGGCACTTTTTTGGGCAAATGAAACACATTTGCAGAGTAAATTAGGCCTTCAGGCTGCCAATTTATAACCTCAGACCTGGAAAATGAAGTCCAGGTTCTTAACATGGAGTCAAAAGCCTTCTAGGATGGGCTACAAACCTCATCCAAAACAAAAATTAGAACAACAATTACTACTACTACCACTAATGATGGTGTTACTGCAGGTGACTTCAGCTACTTCTAAGCAGTAATAATTCAGAAATAGTAGTGGCAGTGGCAGTGGTAATTGAGGATGTATAAAGGATGTCAATGGTTTGGGCCGAATGAGAAAGCCAGTGGGAGTCAGAGATGATTCTATCGGGAGGTAACTTCATTATCTCAACAAAGGACTCAGGGATTCCTGTAATGTAATCATCAGACCATATCCCTTCCCTGCTTAAAACTTTCCCATTGCTCTCACAAGTCCAAACTCTGATCCTGAACCTCAGGCAGCTTCAGGAGCTCGCCCTGGCCTGGCTCTCTGGCCTCACTGCTTGTCTTCTTCTGCCCTGGCCTGGCGGGCTGAAGCAGCTCTGAACTGTATGTATGCTGGCTCACACATTTCCCAGTTCATGATATCCTAGGGATGATGACGATATTGATGGGGATGATACCAGGTAACCCGCAGCTAATGCATACTTCATGCCAGACACTGTATTCTAAGCACTTTTTCTAAAGAGATTCATCTATTCTTCCTAACAACCTACGAAGTGGCTTCTCTTATTAGTCTCATCTTACAGATGAAGAAACTGAGGCACAATGAGTTTAAACCACCTGCCTAACTTGCAGCCTGGAATGGTTACTTGCCATGCTCACCTGGAGCCTAGACGCTGCCTCCCTGAGGAGGCCACCAAGCCCTTTTCCCAGTGCCCGTGTTCCCACAATGTCCAGGGTTTCATCTGCTGTGCTGTGACCTGCTCCATGTCTGGCTCCTGTGAGCTCTTCAAGGTCAGGACAGTGTCTGGCTCATCGCTGCCCTTGGGCCCAGCACAGGGCCTCATTAAGGGACGCTGAATGAAAGGAGGTTAACTCTCTCTAGCAGCCACTTGCCTGGAAGGAGTCCTGACTGTGGACTTGGCAAGAATAGGCCATCGTTTATCTTCAGGATGCCTTATTTTTCTTGCTTTTTCCTCTCCTGCCTCTTGTCTTTTGGCTTGCACAAGCTTTCTGATGCCCTGCTGGCAATTTCTGGGACTCCTCCAGCTCTTGGCACCAGGGAGGGTGGCCAACTTTGCTGCCCTTATGCAGGCAGTCCTTGTCTCAGTGATGGTCCTTCCTAGTGCTCTTGAGGTATGGGCCTACCCCCTGACTCTGTGGCTGTCTGCCCTGGGGCCCCACGGGCCAAGTGACACTGAGATTGCCGAGAATATGTACTCTATCTGTGCTTAGTGTGAAAGCACATTCAATACATGCTGCCAATAATTGTCTCTTGACTTGAGCTGAACAAATTCAATGATAAGGAAGTTCTTCCCTGAGCTAACTCAAGGCCCTACTGCTTTCTTCTGGAGCATTCCCCAGGCCTCCACGGTGGTGGTTGAAATGCCCTCCTTTGTCCTGACCTTGCATGAAAAGATCCTTTGGGACAGCAAAGCTGGGCACCCTTCCTCTGCATCCCTGCCTCCTCTTTTTCCTCCCTGGCAGCAGACTACCTTTCATCTTATTGTCTTTGATCCTCTCTTTAGAAGCTTCTTGGCGGGAGATAAAATATTAGTTGATTGGAAAACACAGACACTAACATTTGCAGGGTATAAAGTAGGTAGGTTGTAACCAAATTTACTTTTAATTTGGCTGGGAACTGAACTCCGCAGGCAGCATGGGCTGATTTGAATTTCTACTACCAGCTATAAACTGTGAAACAGCTGGGGCCCCAAGACTGGAGCTAGGAGCTTCACTGACATCTCCACACTGTCAAACCAACAGCCAGGACCTGAATTCATACACACGCTCACACATGTGTGCCCCTGTGATCACACCCCGTGACCACCCATGCACAGGTAAAAACCACCACACAGCCATGGTACACAAAATGTACACGGATTGGCTGGGCGCGGTGGCGCAAGCCTGTAATCCCAGCACTTTGGGAGGCCGAGGCGGGTGGATCACGAGGTCAAGAGATCGAGACCATCCTGGTCAACATGGTGAAACCCCGCCTCTACTAAAAATACAAAAAAAAATCAGATGGGCATGGTGGCGCGTGCCTGTAATCCCAGCAACTCAGGAGGCTGAGGCAGGAGAATTGCCTGAACCTGGGAGGCGGAGGTTGCGGTGAGCCGAGATCGCGCCATTGCACTCCAGCCTGGGTAGCAAGAGCGAAACTCCGTCTCAAAAAAAAAAAAATGTACACGGATATTTAAACAGTGCACACACACAGTGAATGGAATTCAGTGTGTCCTATGTATACCATTCACGTTCATGCTCACACAAGCACAGACAGACAAACACATCGGTGTGAACACAAATATAGAGCACACACAATGTTCCCATATTATATACATTTGTATACATGGTGTACAAAAGTGTAAAATGTACAGACAGCTGCAATGTGCACACTATACACACACACACACACTATGTAGAAATACACACACAATGTACACACAAGGCATACTCACAAGGGACGCACCAGGCACACACATGCACACTTTCATGCAAAATAAACAAGCATGCATGCACATACAAATCATACACACATGACCTGGTGCACTCATACATACCCAAACCTACAACACACATAGTTACGCCTTTCTCTCTCTCCCTTGCCTTTCTCTCCCTCCTTCTCCTTTCCCTCCCTCCCTCCCTTCCTTCCTTCCCTCCCTCCCTCTTCCTTCCTTGCTTCCTTCCCTCCCTCCCTTCCTCCTTCTTCCTTCCTTCCTTCCTTCCTTCCTTCCTTCCTTCCTTCCTTCCTTCC
>NW_016107374.1:8097964-8099078 GCF_001604975.1 Cebus imitator | reverse complement strand
CTTTCTTCTGTCCTTCCTTCCTCCCTGCCTTCCTTTCCTTCCTTCCCTTCCTCCCTCCCTCTTCCTTCCTTCTCTTCCTCCCTCCCCTCCCTTCCTTCCTTCCTTCCTTCCTTCTTCCTTCCTCTCACCCTCTCACCCTCTCACCCTCTCCTCACTTTCCCTGTTTATTTGGCAACTTTAAGACTCTGGCCTTTAAGAAGCCAGATTCCCCCAACTCCGCACACTGATGAGTACAATTCAGATAGTATCTACTTACTGTTTCTTGTGCCTCTTCTCATCTCTTCTTTTGCTTTTTGGGCTAGAGGAGCTAAACAAGAAATGGTCAATTAATTGAAAGATGCAAAATTCTAGTTAAAGATAAATAAGTGGTTAAAATGCTTAAACACAGTGTGAGGTCCAGGCAGTTTTGGAATGGACACCAATCATCGCCTCAGACTGGAAAATTCACTGCCAACATTTTCACGCAGCAAGTTCGGCTAGGGATACTGATGCACACATATACACTGAGAATGGAGTACGGAGGATGCCAAGTGCAGCTTTGCTAGGTTAATAATAATGGCAGCAATAAAGGTAGTAATAACAATGTCTTCCAGTTTTTGAGACTTTAATTATAGGCTAGGCATTCTATTGAATACTTTCCATCAAAAACCTCACTTTATTCTCTCCTCAACCTATGGGTGGAGGCGCAATTTAACAAGTGCTCATTCTACAGATGTGGAAATGGAACCTCAGATGAGCAAAGAAGCTTGCTTAGGGTTGCACAGGTGAGCTAGGATGTGGCCACAAATTATGGGTCCCCAGAGTCCATGCTCTAGACTGCTGTTCAATCCATTTATAGGAGAAGCAAGCTGGGCGTGGTGGCTCATGCCTGTAATCTCAGCACTTTGGGAGACTGAGGCGGGTAGATCACCTGAGGTCAGGAGTTCAAGACCAACCTGGCCAACATGGTGAAACACCGCCTCTACTAAAAATACAAAAAAATTAGCTGGGCGTGGTGACACATGCCTGTAATCCCAGCTACTCGGGAGGCTGAGGCAGAAAAATCGCTTGAACCCAGAAGGCAGAGGTTGCAGTGAGCTGATCATGCCACTGTACTCCAGCCTAGATGACAGAG
>NW_016107374.1:7923692-8097917 GCF_001604975.1 Cebus imitator | reverse complement strand
AAAAAAAAAAAAAAAAAAAAAGAGGGAAGCTAACGAACTATCCAAGAAGGTATTTGAACCTCATGAATCTTGGTAGATTCTGAAATGATCTGCCCATGCATATTCAAGTATCCGCGTTTCAATTTTCTTTGAGTCATAGAGCTGGGGTCTGAGTACAATGGATAAGAATGACTTGGGTTCCCAGTGCAATCAAATAGAGATGAGGGAGGACAAGCACACTACTTGGTAGTTTAATCTAGACTGGTTGCAGAGGGTCACCAAGAACCCATTACTGGCCTTGGACCTGGGAAGGGGACATTTTATTTCATTGCACTATCTTGCACCTTGAAGCTAGCCACAGGATCTATCTTCATGTTGAGACTCAGCCCAGGAAGTGGGAGAGCCCAGGACCTCACTGACAGATCCAAATTCAATTGGATTCAAGATCCGCCTCTGCTTCTTAGCTGCTGTGTGACATCAGGGAAGTTACCTGTCCTCTCTGAAACCTGTTCTTCCACCATGAAATGGGGCCATAACTCAAGCTGCAAAGCAGAGTGGACAGGTGACACTGGCAACCAATATCTACTTATTAAGTAAATAAATGGAAGAGCTTTGCATTTTGCAAATTGCTCTAGATAAGGTTATTGCTATTTAAGAAGTCACCATCACTATTCTGATCCTCTGTCCAAAGATTTGGGTTTGAATTTTGGCTCTAATACCTTCCGGTTTTATCTGTGGACCTTCCTGTTATGTTCTATCTTAGTCTCAGTTTCCTCATCTGTAAAATGGCAACAATAAACATGTCTACTGTGCAAGGTTGTGGTGAGGATTAATGAGAATTAAATACATCTACACCTGGAAGGGGTTTCACTCAGGATCCAGTTTGGAGTGAGGACCCCATAGTCCTCACTCTTTTTTGTGTGTGTGTTCACCCAGTGTGTCCGGTATACCAGGACTTAGCCCCTGTTCCTTGGCCAGATCTGAGAAGGTTTTGGTGGGGTGACAGGGCTGATGTTTCCCTATGTGCCCCAATTCAAGATTCCAACCAGTGGCAGGGGTGACGAGACATTCTGGGGTCAAGACCTCAACAGGGCTGGTCCACATGGCCTGATGGAACTCAAAAGCTGGCTTGGAATGCTGATGAAAACAGCTCAAACCTTCATTTTAGAGGAAACTGAGGGCCCAGGAAGATGAAGGGGCCATGACCAAGAGCACAGATGGAAACTGAGGGCTGACCTAGAAGCTGCCCAAAGGTGGCTGAGAAAGCAGGAAGTTGAACAGGCAGGCAGAGACAACAGGAGTCTTACCTGTGCCTTCTCTTCTTGGAGAATGACCTGAAAAAAGAAAAGAAAGAAAAAAAGGAATGAAAAAAAGGCAGAGAGAGAGAGGGAGGGAGAGAGATGGAAAGAGGGAGAGAAGGAGAGAAAGGAAGGAAGAAAGGGAGGGAGGGAGGGAGGGGAGAAGATAAATATAGGTGAGTCTGAAAGATTTTTTTCCAGGTATGATGGTATCAGTGTGTTTGTGATCATGCTACAGGTGGCCAGGACCCCTAGCTAATCGTCCTCCTCTCTTAGATTCCAGAGAATATGAAAATTATCTGGGAGATACTGGTTTGTATTCTGAATTTCCAGATCAAAGCCTCCCAGTGCTTCAGTTCTCCCCCAGAACTGTCAGTTAATCTGTCCTAATGAGGAGGACGAAAGAGAGAGTCTTCTGCCTTTCCCCCCGCTCCATTCTCCATCTCACCGTCTCTCTCCCTTGTTGTGGATTCCCCCTCCTCATGCTCCTACCCCTCCTCCTCCTCCTCCTCCTCATCATCATCGCTGTCGTCATCATGAGACAGCCTGCTTCCACATGTGGAACTCTAACCGTGTGCCAGGCTCTGCACTTAGCACCTGTCACACACAATCTCATTCACTCTTCCCCAAGTCCTGTGGAGTACTACTGACAACTATTTCACAAAGACATGAAGATCAGAGAAGTTGATTAAGTTGCTCAGAGTCAAACAGCATCACCCATGTATATTCTACTCATTCTTCAGTGCTCCAGTCGGAGGTCACCTTCTTCTTGTAACATTTTCTGAGTCCCTCAGACTGGTTGGCTGCCTCCCCTCTCCTCCCTCAATCTCTGGGTGAGCCTCTGAGCTTATCATCATCAGGGTACATACTTCTCCATATTAGAATGACCCATTTTCCCCACTAGAATGTGAGAAATCAGAGGGCAGGGACTGGGTTTTGCTTCCTTTTCTGGGACCCAGAATCCTCATTCATGATACCCAATGGGTGTTCAGTAAATAGATGTGAAAAATAATTTTTTTAATTTTTATTTTTATTCTAAGTTCTGGAGTACATATGCAGGATGTGCAAGTTTGTTACATAGTTAAATGTGTGCCATGGTGGTTTGCTGCACCTATCAGCCCACCATCTAGGTATTAAGTGCAGCATGCATTGGCTAGAAAAATGAAAATGTTTTTAAAACTCAGAAGCTTTGCTAAGTGAGGAGAGAAGAAAAAGAATCTCAGTCCCATCTCCAAAATCGTCAGCTATCATTAACCAAACATTTCAAGAGCTGGACCAGGAGTAGGTTGGTACTCGGGAGGTCAGGGTTTGAGAAGGAACAGCAACAGAATTTCCCCTCCTAATCGTCTCCATCTTATGAACCCCTTACTCTGTAAAGCTGTAAGATCTGGGCTGACTGTTGCCGGCAGGAAAAGCCTGTTTCTGATCATCAGGTACAGTCTCTTTTCATGAGAAGGAACCTGCAAGTGAGAAGCCACCTAGCTTCCAGAACCCAAATACGGGAAAGTTGTTCTCCCTTTCCCCAGTGAACCCCGAAAGTTGGGAGGAGCTGCTCAGCAAAGGAAGGTGACAAAGTGGCCGCCTAGGGTCAGAGGTGGGCCCTTGCCTCTACAAAGGGCTCCAGGTGGAGAAAGATTTCTAACAGCAAATTAACACCATTTCACGAATTGGTTTGCCCATGTCTTGTAGTAAACACAAACTCAGATAACATCAGTCAGGAAGTCTAGGCAGGTGGCTGACATAACCAGTGAGAGCAAACTGAGGTTGAGATCATTCTAGAAACCAGCACTGAGATGTCATCACATCCCTGGACTGGGAAAAGCCATGTTGGTGCAACTTTGAAATGGGCTTGAGATGCAGGGGTCGCCCCAAACAACGTCTTACCTCTCACTCAGCCTTTGCCAATTGCACAAGTAATCCACAATCGATGTAGGACAATTGGCAGATACAGATAAGCAAAACTATAATGCAAATCACACTTTCCCTGTTATCCACAGCTCACTGCAGCAAATTACTTGTGTAGGGAGCTTCAAACTTCCTGCCTCCAGGGGCCAAGCAGGCTTCGTAAGTGGGTAGAGCTGGCTGGACATGTCCTGCCTGAGGCCAGCTAGAGCACAAGTACCCACTCTCTCTAAATGAACGGCAGTGCCTCAGCCCCAGGGGATGCTGCCTGTGGGAAAACCGGCCCAGAGAGAAATTGACAGATAAGACAGAGCTTGTCACTCTACAGAGGAACTAGAAAGCCGAATTTCTGTATTGCAGAATCTTCTGATTATAAAATGTTGGTTTGGGCCATAAAACACAAATCTGAGCCCTCCGTTGTATATAATTTTAGTCTTTTCTTTCCCCTGTAAACATACGTGTGTGTGCGTGTGTGTGTGTGTGTGTGTGTAGTAAAACACAGGCCCAGTTCATAATGCCCCGTAGCTACTGTCCCTGCCTCCGCATGCACCAGCCTGGGTAATCCCAGCGCAGTCATGTTTTTCAACATGATCCCATTCTCTAGGAGGCAATTAGACTGACAAGAGGGGCCTTTCCTTGGGAATTTGGAATAAGGAACAAGACAGATTCAGTGTCTCCTTGTAACTTGGCCTGCAGCATGGAGGGATGGGGCAGGTGCAGCCATGTCCCTCATGGGGACCAGGGGACAGCAGGCACTTCAGGTCCCAGGTGGGTCCTATCAGCTCTCCACTCCCTGTTCTAGCCACTTGCTCAGGCCTGGTGGGTCCCTAAGCCATTCCTGCTTCTTTATCATCAAGTCCTCCTTCTGGTCTGAGTTAGCATGTGTGGACCTCTGCTCCTCGAAAACAGAGTCCCAACTTATACAAGACACAAATATGTAAAAATACATAGATAATTATTTCACATAAATGACATGATATGCTTCCAGATGACCTTTTGGTGCCATCAACCGTCCCCTCCCCCCACCTGGGGAGGCCTTATTTGCAGAGAAAAAGGACAACACCTGCGTCGCTTATGTTTCTTGGAACTTTTCTTCTTCTTTTTCTTGACAGGCGATGGGCTATAGGATGAGGACCTGCCGGGGAGGGAAGACATGCTTCAGAGGGAAGCTCTTAAAGGCCAAGGTTGGTTTCGAAAAGAACTTTCCCCAGTCCCTATATAGAGTTTTATCTCTTTCAGGAACACACATCAAAGGATAATAGCCATGCTGATATTAGCTTGCACTTGTAAGCAGTTTTTAATTGCTCACAAATTTAATTTTACTTTTCATTTAATTTTAATTTTTAACCAAGTTAATGTAAACCATTACCTTGTGTTTTGTAAGCATTATCTCATTCAATCCTTCCACACACTTCTTAAGTAGGTACAATTGTTACCCTCTCTTCTCAGACAAAGAAAGTGAAGTTCAGAGAGGTGAAGTGACTGGCCCAAAGACAAACAGCTAGGAAGCAGATGAGCTAGGATCCCAGTGGTTTTCGCTCTCAGTCACCACAGCACCTCATAGCTGCCTGCCTGGTCAAGCTGGAAAGTCTTCCTTCTGTCTGCTGTTCTTCCTTCACGCTACAACCCTCCTCTCAAATTCTCAGGGTCTCTTGTTTGCCCCATCCTTTGTCTCCCTGGTAAGACTGAGCCCCTGAAGGGCATCTTGCCAGGCTGTCACTGCATGAAGAGTACCATCAAAGGGTTACCTGAGAAACGGAGCCACTCTCAGTCCATGGTGATGACTCAAGACTGAGGCCCAGGTGACCTACATTCCAATCTTGACTCTACTACCAACTCACAGAGTCACCTTGGGCATGTCAAGGCTCGTGTCTAAGTCTCTTATTTCCTTGCCAACAAAAGACCAGGGTTAAACAGATGAGAGGTTGCAAATTCAATGCCAATAGGGCCCTCTCAGATAGCATGAATGGATGAAGCTGGCTGGGTGGAAGACCATGGGGAGTAGTGGGGACTGTGGGGAACCAGAGAAGTTCTGGCTGGAGGGTGTTCTGCTTCTCAGATCAGCTGAAGGGCCTGTGTAGGAATGCAGGTCTGGCCTTCTAGAGCACCTGCCTTTTCTAAAGGAGGCTCCCAAACTCCACATTTTCATATGAAATCTCCTAATTTGGAAATGTTGACCACCACTTAAAAAAAAAATCACTTTGCAGGTTAAACAAAACATGTCTGCAGAGGGGAATGGCTGAGAAACAATTCAGCCTTCAAAGAATCATAACGTTTGTCCCCAGACATATGCTAAGTGAACACGGACTGGATGAATGAGTGAATTAATGAATCTTAATATCTGAGGTTTCCTGTTTTGAAGTATTCTCTGGTCCCCCCCTTCCAATTAGGAAATCCAAAACACTCGCCCCAATTTCATCTCCTACCAGACAATGGCTAGGACTTCATCCACATTTCTCTCTGGGTCCACTTGGAGCCTGTCCTTTTAGAATGAGACTAAGGGGCATCTGTGAAACAAGGTTCCAGAAAACCTGGAGTTGAAGCCCTTCATCAGATGCTGCTCTCTGCTGCCCCCTACAGGTTTCTATAAATACTGCCTCAGAGGTTTGGTATGATTCTCAGTTGGCAGCCCTAAGGGTTAATTAAGCCTGCCCCTCGGGTTGACACACTAGACATGCTTTTAGTGGCATGTTTTTAGTCTAGTTAGTGACAGCCTACAAGCAAAGCTGGAAATCATTTTAAATGTGAAAAAAATTTTAAAGAAATTGGACATAGAAAAAATGCATAGAGTACCAAAGAGTTAATAGTTGGCCAAAACAAAACAAAACAAAAACCCACCTATTATATCCTAGGCATTTAAACAGGAAGGTGGGTGTAGTAAAACCAGCTAAGTACCTGGGATCAAGCCCCTGTAGATCCTGTCACCCCCTCTGTGAGCCTTTATTTTCTCATCTCTAAAATGGGGATAAGAACGCTTTCCTGGTAGACAATGGTCAGAAATAAAAGAGATATGAAGATGGCAATGCTTAGTGTCCTCCTCTGCATCCAGTAAGCTCTCAATAAATAATTCAATACTCATGCTAAAGACGATGCTTCTCATTAATTGGTTATTTACTAGGTGCCAGGTACTGTGACAGCTACTGCCACACGATTTTTTATTTAATTTTCACAAAATCTCAAAAGGTAGGTATTATCACTATTTTGGAGAAGTATAACAAAGCAGGCACGGAGAGGTAAAGTGACTTGCCCAAGGTCACGCAGCTAGTTAAGCATCAGAGAGGGGATTTGAACCCAAGAGGGAGTCACTGTCCGACTTTGAAACCCATATTTTGCCCCTGCCTGCATCTTACAGGTTTCATCTCCCTCCTGGTGCCCTTACCTCCTTCTCTTCTTCCGAGTGGATTTCTTCTTTTTCTTCTTCCCTCTGGAGGAAGGTGGTGGTGTCAAGTCTTTGTCACGAGAGGCACTGTGAGGAGCAAGGAGAGGGGCCTTAGAGAACTCATGGTTCCCCAACTCCACATCCAGAGCTGGTGCCGCCAAGGAAGGAGCCAGTTCCTTGGATGATCAAGGACCCATAGCAGGTGCCTCATGACCGTCTCATGGCTGATTGGGTCACACTTCAGACTAAGTACCTAAATAAGGACTTAATGCCGACCTAATGAGACAGATGTTGTACGTTACCCAGACACCAATTGATTATTAAAAACAGAGTTATAGAGGTTAACTACTCCTTAATAGGTTTATTATTGAATTTGCAAATGGCTCGCCTTGGTAAATAAATCACTTTTTAAATAATTCATCAGCCATTCAGCCCCATCCCTCCCTGTCCGTAGTTCCTGCTGGAAATTTAATAGGAGGCGGAAGGTATGTTAAGTAGCAGCTGATTATTAAAAGTATATTTGCCAAGGTCTAATGTAACGAGATACATATCTTATATTGCCTCGCAGAACCTCAAAAACCTCCGCTTTTCAAGAATAATTATTTCCTGTTCAATTAAATTCAAATGCTGAGGCTGCAGTTAAATGAAGTCAAGTTATCTCCTTTTATAATTGGGTCAGGCTCGGGGGATTTTTTAAAAACACTATCCCATGGCAAAGGAAGATGGTTTTAGATGAAAAACTGCTTTGGGATTGAAACATGCCAACCTAACAGAACCTCACGGGGAAACCAAGATCTTGCTACTAATATTATTGTCATTATTTTAGCAGTGACACAAGCAGCATTTATGCACTTGTTATGTGCCAAGTTTTTTATATATTAGGATACAAACACTTTGAGAATGGTATGACTTTTACTGTCTTATTGTATAGGTAAAGAGACTGAGGCTCAGAAAGTTTAATTAACTTGCGATGGCTACACAATTAGAATGTGTCCAGGCTAGGATTTGAATCAAGGCCTGGGTGATTCCTACCCTGAGATTTTCCCCACAAAACCAGCTGCCTTCCCAAACTTGTTTGTGTGGCCCATCATCTGGAAATTACCCAACTTTTTGTAGACTATCATAAAATACTGCTGTATTTAATTCCACTTTAAGAATCTCGGTCATTATATTTAGTAGAAAGAATGATAAAATGATTAGAATACATGTCAGGTCTCGTATCTCCAGCAAATAAGAATCATATAGCTATGTTTATAATATTTTGATGAGAGTCACTTTTTTTAAAATTACCAGATGTCATTTTATTTAAACAGCTGGAGGAGGGACTATTTATCTTATTGAGCTTTTCTACTGATTTGCTTTCCTAAATGTGGAACTTGTGATATGCTATTTTAAAAAATTTTTTTATTTTAATTTTTTATGTTTCAGAGTACACATGCAAGACCTGCAGGTTTGTTACATAGATAAACATGTGCTGCGGTGGTTTTCTGCACCTATCAACCAGTCACCTAGGTATTAAGCCCAGCATGCATTAGCTCTTTTCCCTAATGCTCTTCCTCAGCTCCCACTCTCTAATTGACAGGCCCTGGTGTGTGATGTTCCCCTCCCTGTGTCCATGTGTTCTCACTGTTGAGCTCTCACTTATAAGTGAGAACAGGCAGTGTTTGGTTTTCTGTTCTTGCATTAGTTTGCAGAGGATAATAGCTTCTAGCTTCATCCACATCTCTGCAAAGAACATGATCTTGTTCCTCTTTACGGCTGCATAGTATTCCATGGTGTATATGTACCACATTTTCTTTATCCAATCTATCATTGATGGGCATTTGGGTTCATTCATGTCTTTGCTATTGTGAATAGTGCTTCAGTGAACATATTCATGCATGTATCTTTATAATAGAATGATTTATATTCTTTTGGGTATATATCCGGTAATGGGATTGCTGGGTCAAATGGTATTTCTGGTTCTAGGTCTTTGAGGAACCACTGTCATCCACAATGGTTGAACTAATTTACATTCCCACGAATAGTGTAAAAGCATTCCTATTTCTCCACAACCTCACCAGCATCTATTGTTTCTTGACTTTTTAATAATTGCCATTCTGACTGGCGTGAGATGGTATCTTATTGTGGTTTTGATTTGTGTTTCTAAGACAGCCCCTTTTAACCTTAAAAATAAATATCATAGGAATTAAGTGCTTAGCTACTTAACTACACTTACATGGTATAAAGCACAGGGCACAGTATGCATGTCCAGGAAGCAAACAGGACACTTGTGTAAACAGGGTGAGCTACCCCCATTTTTTTTTGAGACAGTTTTATTCTGTTGCCCAGGCTGGAATGCAGTGGCATGATTTCAGCTCACTGCAACCTCCATTTCCTGGGTTCAAGTGATTCTCCTGCCTCAGCCTCCCTAGTAGCTGTGACTACAGGTGCCCACCACCGTGCCAGGCTAATTTTTGTATTTTTTAAAGTAGAGACGGGGTTTCCCCATGTTGGCCAGGCTGGTCTTGAACTCCTGATCCCAGGTGATCCACCCACCTCGGCCTCCCAAAGTGTTGGGATTATGGGCACGAGCCACCGTGCCCGGCCACCAAATTCTTTCCTTAAAGAGTGCTTGAACAGAGCAAAACCCTAATCAATATTTGTTCAGTGACCAAACAAGGGAATAAATGAATGAAATAATTTAGCTCCTTGTTAAATCATCTTGTTTCATATAAACACTTCCCAAGTGCAACAGCTACTGGGAATCTGAGAGGGGAAGGAAATGAAAGGAGACATACTCGAGGCGGGGGAAAAAAACGCCTTAAAAGTGTGTCTTATAAAATGAGAAAAGAGCCTATTGTTTCAGTCAACTACTGTAACTTCTGGAATCCCAGGGATCCAGGGGAACACGATTTGAGAACATTGTTCTTAATTGGCATTTAAATAATGGGGTAAAACTCAGAAAGCCCTCCACTTTGGAGACATTTGAGGTCTGTGAGGTGGGGATCATCAACCCCCCTGAATAACTCCCAAATGCCTTTATCCAGGTATGCCTACATTTCTTCTTCCTGCTTGTCTTCCCTACCCAATTCTATATGTACCATGATAGAGGACCAGGAAGAGGCAGAATAGCGGAGAAGCACACCCTGGTTACGTGTGCAGGGGTTAAGTACATCATGCTTGTGTATGCTCCGGTTACATATGCATGGCTGTATACAGTGATGAAACGTACAACAATTCAGTAAGCCCATCAGTTGAGTACGCAGTGGTTACACGTGCAGCCGTTAAGTCTGTAGTGGTTAAACATGTGGTGGTTAAGCACACGTTGGGGAAGTAGCAGAGGTTAACTATGCCGTGGTTAAGTGCTCAGTGGTGACGTACACAGTGGCCAAACACACATCGATTAAATATGCAGTGCTCAAAACACAGTGATTACATATGCAGTAAAGCATGCAGCAGTAAGGAATGCTGGTCCAGAAGCTGACGAACCTAGATTTAAAGACCAGCTCTCTTACTTCCCACAGGGCTCAGCGACCTCTCTGAGTCTCATCTTGATCATCAACAAGATGGGAAGAAACATGGTACCTGTGTCCTAAGTTTGCTGCCAGGATTGAAGGAGCTGACCTAGGTAATGTGCCTTGGTCTGGCATAGAGTAAGAGCACAGTAAAAGGGGTTTCTGTTATTATAATTATAATAAATGCATTATATTGGCATTTAAGTAATGGGGTAAAACTCAGAAAGCCCTCGAATTTGGAGACATTTGACGTCTGCGAGGTGGGGATCATCAACCCCCTCATAAATCCCAAATGCCTTTACCCAGGTAGGCCTACATTTCTTCTGCCCCCCTTCCTCCCTACCCTTGTTCTACGTGTATCATCATAGAGGGTCAGGAAGGGGCAGAATAGCAGTGAAGCCCACCCTCGTTACAGATTTATTACATAATAATTAAACTATTATATACTTTATGATTACTCATTATCACTGTTAATATCGTTATCATCATTATTGTGGTTTTGTCACATCAGTCAGTCACAGATAGAAGGAACCAAGAAGCATAGACGCCATGTAAAAGAGTACAACACCTCTACAGTAGAGACACTGTACAGCCTGGCATCATTTTTTCAGATTTTCATGGCCAGAATCTTCTCTTCTGGCTTCATGAGACCCTAACTAACATATTTTAGGATTTCCTAGGCTCTAGTCTCACTGCCACAATGTGTGCCTTCCTGGTCTAACTTACTCCTCATCCTGACCTTGAGAATGGCATCTCAACGTCCCCATTTTATATCTGGGAACACTGAGGCCCATGGAGGAAAAGAAACTTGCACAAGGTTGCACGGTTCACAAGCGGCACGGTCCAGATTTGTACACGCAGATTCCGTCTAGGAGACAATGCTTTTTATTTTTCATTTTGAGACTGAGTCTTGCTCTGTCACCCAGGCTGGAGTGCAGTGGTGCGATCTCGGCTCACTGCAACTTCCTCCTCCTGGGTTCAAGCATTTCTCCTGCCTCAACCTCCAGAGTAGCTGAGATTACAGGCGCCTGCCACCACACCTGGCTAATTTTTGTATTTTTAGCCGAGACGCGGGTTTCACCATGTTGACCAGGCTGGTCTCCAACTCCTGACCTCAAGTGATCCTCCCACCTCGGCCTCCCAAAGTGTTGAAATTACAGGCGTGAGCCACCGCACCCAGCCCAATGTTTTAAAAGTAGGGAAATTCCCTTTCTCCTCCCTTCTCTCCTTGTCTCCCTTTGCCTATCATGGAAACAACTTTCTTCCTGTTTCCTGGAGAGAACACCCCAGACATGAGGTTGAACTTCACTTCTCCAAGTTGATAGGGCTGAACTGTTTCTCTCTTTGAAATTGCAGCCTAGCTAAAGCCTGGAGCTGGGAGGGCAGCCTAGGTGGCAGGGTAGACGTCGTTCTTGAAAATTACTCCACTTAACTCCCACTTATAAGAACTTATGAACACAAAGAAGGAGACAACAGACACTGGGGCTCCACTTGAGGAGGGAGGGTGGGAGGAGGGACAGGAGCAGAATAGGTAACTATTGGGTACTGGGCTTGATACCTGGGTGATAAAATATTATGTACAACAAACTCCGTGACACGTGTTTACCTATGCAGTACACATTCACGTGTAACCCCAAACCTAAAATAAAAGTTAAAACATAATGAATTTTAAAAAATTACTCCAGTTTCCCAAGCCACTTCTCCAAAATTCAGTAATCACATCTAGAATTAGATTTTCCAGAGGCCAAAGATGGGCCATGCTTTATAAGTGTATGCTGCAAAATTGAAAAATAGGAGGCAGAGATAATTTTTTTTTCATGAGCACCCATAGGATAATGGAGTGGGTTTTAGTCGTGGATTTAAGATCAGAGATACTGGAGTTTAAAACTTTTCTCTGCCACTTACTGACTGTCATATTCTGGGCAACTCACTTTACCTCTCCCAGCCTCAGTAAAATGCTGAGTATCCAGTATTTTTATAGAGTGTGTGTATACGGTGTTCTCTGTATATGTGTGCTAGCACAGCACCCATCACACTGTGAATGCTCAAAAAGTACTGGTTAAATAACTGAGTAAAAGAGAAAATACAAAGATCCAAAACCCCTGAGACAGGTCTGGGCTGAAACTATGATTTGGGAGTGAGTGGCTCATAGAGCCATTTAAACGGAAAAGAACTCTATCATTTAAGTTAGGACTTACTGAACTACAGCCAGTGGGCCAATTTAGCCTGCCTCCTGCTTTTATAAATATAATTTTATTGGAACACAGATATGCTTTTTTTTGTTTGCATAATGCCTGTGGCTGTTGTTGAACTACAAGGACAGAAACCACTGGGTCTACACACTTAAGATATTTACGATGTGTTCCTCTACAGTAAATATTTGCTAGCCCTTGATTTAAGGGTTTGAAAGAGGAACTTGCAAAAGAGAGAGGGGAGCCATGGCCAGAAAGGCAGACTTTATTTCCATATCTTCAACCTGAATGTCCCCATTGGATCTCACCTGTGTGCTCTCATGGCATCCAGTTCCCGACAGCCCTTGTCTCTCTCCCAGCTGTTGGTGCCCAAGGCCTCGTTGGCCAGACGCTGATCCAGCTTTTCTGAGGGGCCATCCTGAGGTGGGATCACGGGGCTATTCTGGGGCTCTGTCCTACAGAGGAAGAAATAAGGACACAAAAGTGTTAGGCTATACAGAAACGCTTAATGTTCATTAAATATTCATAGAATTCCTAGTATTTCGCAGCTTCCCTTGCAGTTAGGTTGAGCTCATGAGATTATCTTTGGCCAATGGTCTCTAAGCAGGAGAGAAGACAGGTAATTTCCAGTTCAAGGTAATCAAGACCCACGTGCCTTCTCCACCTCTCTCTTCCTCTGTCATAGTGACTTTAGAGTACACACATTCTGAAAGGTGAAACTATTTGATGGAGGAAAGACACCTGAACCACATCGGATTTTACAAGAGAGAAATAAACGGAAATTATGCTAAACCACTCTGCTGTAGGTTTATTTGTTACAGCAGCATAGCATATTCTATTTGGACTAAATTAGAGAGAGATGCTGGAAACCAGCATTTCACTTCCTTTCTCAAGAGGTAATGAGAGGTCAAAGCATGATAGGATTTGTGTAAATTCCCCTTTGCCATTTCTATTCCTTTTCTCTGCCTTATTTCTGTATGAACCACATGTATGAAAATTCACATAGTCTTAACAGTTTAGGGGCTAGAGCATCTGGGACCAGTCACAACATCGCTGAGTTGCAGTTTCTTCAGTTATAAAATAGTGAATAGTGGCAGGGCGTGGTGGCTCACACCTGTAATCTCAGCACTTTGCAAGACTGAGGTGGGTAGATTATGAGGTCAGGAGTTCAAGACCAGCCTGGCTAAGATGGTGAAACCCCGTCTCTACTAAAAATACCACAATTACCCAGGTGTGGTGGCGGGTGCCTATAATCCCAGCTACTCAAGAGGTTGAGGTAGAGAATTGCTTGAACCCAGGAGGTGGAGGTAGCAGTGAGCTGAGATCCCATCACTGCATTCCAGCCTGGGCGACAAGTGAGACTCCTCAAAAAAAAAAAAAAAAAAAAAAATAGTGACTAGTATCAATTCATGTATTGCTGAGCTATTGTGAAGATAAAATGAGATCAAATATATAAGCAGAAAGGCCTCAAAAGTGTCAGTTTCCTTTGCTTTTACTTCCTTGTAAATAAAATCTCTAACCTGATGTCCTTAAATGATATGAGTCACCCACTTGAGACAGCAGTTCCCATGATGGTCTGAAGTCCCCTCCTCTGCCACTGACACAGGCTGCAGAGAGTACACAGGCTGCAGAGCCTATGAGTCCCACTTCTTCATGGGAGTTCCTGAGAGGGCAAAGAACTTGCCTGGTTACTTGGCCTTTGAAGAGACTGTCAGGCAAGTTCCTGGCTCTTAACTAGGAAGAGTAAGGAGTTTGAGAGTCACAGGTGTCTTTGGTGCCATGCAGTGAGGATCCCTCCCTGCTCGCCCTGCCTTCAGGCCCCAGGTCAAGCATGGATCAAAGGCATTAGCGTGTCTCATGTGCCAGCCTCCTGCATCAGTGCATCGAGATTGGGTTTATGAGTCAGGATGAATGCATCTGATAAGCCCCCTGCTCCTTAGGGCTTCTAAGAGAGCAAACCAAGCCCAGTCAATATTGAAGGAAGGGCAGCAAAACACATCCATCTCTGTCAGCCACTTATGAGTGCATCTTTAGAAGCGGAGCTGGTAGACACTGTGAGCCCTGGAGGGATGGAGAGTCTAATTAGTGCTTCTCAGTCCTTCTCACTGCCAACTCTGTGCTTCCAGAACTCCCTTCCATCCCACTCAGCCTCAGTTTTCCCTAAATCTCCCTGCTGTGGGTGTTACTTTTCCATGCCTTTACTTCTGCCCATCTATCCCTGAGAAGTGTTGTCCTGCATTTTGTCACACAACAAAGCTTCTGTCTTCTCCCTAACACCCAGCAAGGCTTGCCTCTTCCCATACTTGTCCTGGCCTAGGGTAACCTGCATTCATTAACTCCAATTTCCTGAGTGCCTATAATGTATCCAGGCCAGTTTTATGTGTGGAGACACGGTGAACAAGACAGAGATGTCTCCTGCAATTATGGAATGTTTGCATTCTAGATGGAGGAATAGATAATAAACACATAAGCAAGGAAAAATATGGCTTATTGAATGGTAACATATTTTTTTTTTTTGAGACAGTCTCACTGTGTTGCCCAGGATGGAGTGCAGTGGCACAATCACAGCTCACTATAGCCTTGAACTCCTGGGCTCAAGTGAACCTCTGACCTCAGCCTCCCAAGTAGCTGGGACCCAGCGTTTTTTTTTTTTTTCTTTTTGTAGAGACAGGGTGCCACTGTCTTGCTCAAACTGGTCTTGAACTCCTGGGCTCAAGCAATCCTCCTGACTTGGCCTCCCAAAGTGCTGGGATTACAGGTGTGAGCCACCATTTTCAGCTGAATGGTAATAGATTTTGATGTGAATAAAGCAGCCTACAGAGCTAGGAAATGGGAGGAGTGGCTGCTATTTTGTATACAATAATCAGTGAAGTCTTTCCTGAGGAGCAGCAAGGGAGTGGAGACTATAAGGATTCAGGACTTATCTTAAAGTTTGGGTGGTTTAGAATATGTTCATAGATTCTTTGACGTTCTTGTCATCAAAAGACCAAAAGATGGAACTTAATTTATATCCCCTTGAATATTGGATGGGCTTACTGACTCACATTTAATGAACAGAATGTGGTAGAAGTAATAATGTATAACCCTGAAGACTTGGTCACAAAAAGGTAGCTTCTGCCTTGCTCTCTTGGATTGAATATTCTGGTGGAAGACAGCCATCATATTGTGAGGACACTCAAGCAGCCATATGGAGAGGCCCAGGTGAAGAACAACTGAGGCCTCATGCCAACAACCAGCACCAACTTGTCAGCCCTATGAGTGAGCCACCTTGGAAGTGGATTCTCCAGCTCCAGTCAAGCCTTCAGATGAGATTGCAAACCTGGTTGACATCTAACCACAGCTCCATGAGAGATGGTGAACCAGAACCACTCAGCCAAATTCCCGAGTCACAGAAACTATGAACCATAATAACTGTTTATTGTTGTTTTCAGCCAAAAGATTTGGGATAATTTGTTACACAGTTATACATAGCTTCTACGCAGGTATCTGCTGGAAGTGAGAAGTGTGCCCTAGGCAGAAGGAATAGCAAGTCCAAAAATTGTTAGCACATATAAGGAACAGCGGCTGGGCGCAGTGGTTCATGCCTGTCATCCCAGCACTTTGGAAGGCCAAGGAAAGTGGATCACTTAAGGTTAGGAGTTCAAGACCAGCCTGGCCAATATGGTGAAACCCTGTCTCTACAAAAAATAGAACAATAAGCTGGTGTGGTGGCCCACGTCTGTAATCCCAGCTACTCAGGAGACTGAGGTTGGAGAATTGCTTGAATCTAGGAGGCAGAGGTTGCAGTGAGCTGAGATTGTGGCACTACACTCCAGCCCGAGTGACAGAATGAGGCTCTGTTTCAAATAATAATAATCATCATCATCATAATAAAGAACAGCAAGCAAGGGCTAGAGTGGCAAGAGGCGAGATCAGGGATCAGGTCATGGGAAAACCTTTGAGGCTCTGTAGCTGAGATGGGAGAGGAGTCTTTGGAACAGGAGTGATAGGGTCTGGATTACATTTGAGAAAGATCACTCTAGTGGTTGAGGGATACAAGGCTGAAGGGAGAGAAGGGCAGAGATGGTGAAATGGTTGCAATAGTCCTGGCTCTGATAAGTGTAGTAGCAATGGAAACAGGGATGAGCTGTGGTCTGATTCTAACAAATTTTGAAAGTAGTACTGACATGATTTGCTGCTGACTAAATGTGAGAAGTAAGGGAGTAAGACAGGAGGAGGAGTCAAGGATGACTCCAAGGTTTTGAGCCTGAGCAACTAGAGGGATGGAGTTAACATTGAGGAGATAGAGAAGGTAGAGTAGGGAGCAAGCTTTTGGGGAGATCTATCCCCTTTTCTAGGATGTGGTATTCCTTTGCTCCCCTACCAGCAGCTCTTTTTTTTTTTTTTTTTTTTTCAATAAGATGTAGTCTCACTCTGTAGCCCAGGCTGAAGTGCAGTGGTGTGATCTTGGCTTGCTGCAACTTCCGCCTCCCGGGTCCCAGTTCAAGCAATTCTCCTACCTCAGCCTCCCAAGTAGCTGGGATTACAGGCATCAGCCACCATGCCCAGATAATTTTTGTATTTTCTAGTAGAGATGGGGTTTCACCATGTTGGCAAGTCTGGTCTCGAACTCCTGACCATGTGATCTGCCTGCCTTGGCCTCCTGAGGTGGTGGGATTATAGGCGTGAGCCACTGCACCCAGCCCAGCAGCTCTTAATAATATGTTGCTGTCATTTAGTTGTCTTCTATCAAACTAGACTATGAGCTCCCGAGAGTGGGACTATGTCTTACTGCCCCAGAGCCTGCTGCTTAGTGAACCTTTAGGAATGTTTTTTCAATGAACCAATAAAAGAGCTAACAAATTGGCCAAAGAGAACATTGTTTCAAAAAGTTAGAAAGTGCTTTTGAGATGCTTCGGACTAATTTCCTAAGGTTATAGTTGGTGGAAATGGAGTCTCAGAGAGGGCCAATAACTCAGCCAATGCTTCAGTCTACTGACTGCTCAACCCATGTCTTCTCTGTTCAGCCTCATATGTCCCTTAGAAAGGGTCAGTGAGCTTATTGATTTGTGTGTATTGTCCAGCAAAGCCTTGACACATAAGATAGTTCACTTCTGAGATGGCTCACTCATATGGCTGGCAAGCTGGTGCTGGCTGTTGGCAGAAGACCTTAGTTCTTCACATGGGCCTCTCCATATGGCTGCTTGAGTATCCTCACAACATGGCGGCTGGCTTCCCTCAGAATAATCAGTTCAAGAAAGCAAGGCCAAAGCTGCCTTTTGTGACCAATTGTTGTAAGTCACACATTATTATTATGTCAAGGTGGAGACACATGGTACTGGTACCACACGGTACTAGATCAATGGAAAAGAACAGAGGCCTCAGAAAAAATGATACACAACTACAACCATTTGATCTTTGACAAACCAGACAAAAACAAACAATGGGGAAAGGATTCCCTATTTAATAAATGATATTGGGAAAACTCACTAGCCATATGCAGAAAACTGAAATTGAATCCCTTCCTTACACCTTATACAAAAATTTACTCCAGATGGATTAAAGGTTTAAACATGAGGCTAACACCATAAAACCTCTAGAAGAAAATCTAGGCAATACTATTCAGGACATAGGCATGGGCAAGGACTTCATGACTAATACACTAAAAGCAGTGGCAACAAAAGCCAAAATAGACAAATTGGATCTAATTAAATTTAAGAGTTTCTGCACAGCAAAAGAAACTATCAATAGAGTGAACTGGCAACCAAAAGAATGGGAAAAAATTTTTGCAGTTTACCCATCTGGCAAAGGGCTAATATCCAGAATCTATGGAGAATTTAAATACATTTATAAGAAACAAAACAAACAACCCCATCAAAAAGTGAGTGAAGGATATGAACAGACACTTTTCAAAAGAAGACATTTATGCAGCCAACAAACATGAAAAAATGCTCATCATCACTGGTCATTAGAGAAATGCAAATCAAAACCACATTGAGATACCACCTCACACCAGTCAGAATGGTGATCATTAAAAAAATCTGGAGACAACAGATACTGGAGAAGGTGTGGAGAAACAAGAATGCTTTTACACTGTTGGTGGGAGTGTGAATTAATTCAACCATTGTGGAAGACAGTGTGGCGATTCCTTAAGGATCTAGACATAGAAATACCATTTGACCCAGCAATCCCATTACTGGGCATATACCCAAAGGATTATAAATCATTCTATTATAAAGACACATGTACATGTATGTTCATTGTGGCACTGTTCACAATAGCAGAGACTGGGAACCAACCCAAATGCCCATCAATGATAGATTGAATAAAGAAAATGTGGCACATATATATCATGGAATATTATGCAGCCATAAAAAAGGATGAGTTCCTTTGCAGGGACATGGATGAAACTGGAAACCATCATTTTCACCAAACTGACACAAGAACAGAAAATCAAATACTGCATGTTCTCACTTATAAGTGGATGTTGAACAATGAGAGCACATGGACACAGGGAGGGGAGCATCACACACCAGGGCCTGTCTAGGGGTGGGGGGCTAGGGAAGGGATAGCAGGGGTGGGGGGATTAGGGAGGGATAGCATTAGGAGAATTACCTAATGTAGATGATGGGGTGATGGACGTAGCAAACCACCACCATGGCACGTGTATACCTATGCAACAATCCTGCACGATCTGCACATGTATACAGAACTTAAAGTATATATATTTTAAAAAAGAATATAATTTTGAACTCTCTGGGGCATTGTAGAAAATAAATCCATACCACAAACAATCTCATGATAGGCAAAAGCTAAGAGCTGTGAGGAATTTTGCAGTGAATAAACACGTGTGAGTGTGCTGGCATTGGGTGGAGGTCTCAATAACTTGTCTAATGGACAGAGTAGAGGCGTGGGTTATCTGAAGTGTAGGGGAAGCTGGAGGATGCTGGTGCCAGAGCCCTGGGGTGCAAGGCTTAGTGTGAAGACAATGCCTCATCCATCATTGTCAGCAACAGGGGTTGAAATCAGATATGGGGAAATCTTGAAGATGATTTGATGAGGAAAGACACAATGGAGTTGCAGGAATGTGTGTAACTTTGTATTCTCTGATGTGGTAGATTTTTCTTTTTCTCCAATAGTACTGGTTTCACCTTCCTGATGTTGGGTACCCCACCTGAAATTTTGCAATAAAACCAACAGAAATATAATGAATTCTACCAGGCAGACAGGAAGTGCTGAGGGGAGGAAGAAGGAAATCTTCTGTAATATACCATAACATTTAAAGTCTTTTTTTCAGGATGTCCCAATATGTTGCTTTTCAGCTTTCTTAAAACTCAAAGAGATTCAGGTAGCATGTAGTCCATGATTGGCACAGTATCAGAGGCCTTTAAGGAACTTTTAAAAATACAGATTCCTAGGTCCCATCCTAGCTGTAGTAAATCAGAGTCTCAAAGGGGTGAAACCCAGGAATCTGCGTCTTGAAGACACATCGCTGGCAATTTAGCCTCCTATTGGATCAAGAATAAAATCCAAATTGGCTGTCCAGACTAAAAGATTTGGCATGATCTGGTCTCCGACCCTGGTTTCAGTTCCTCTCCTACCCATCTCCTACGCCTCTTCATATCTCATTCTGTTCTAGCCACATGACATCATTGCTGCTCCTCAAATGCTCAGAGCCTTTGCACTTTCTCTTCCCTCCACCTGGTATGATGTTCCTTCAGCTCTTTGCATGGCCAGCTCCTTCTTTCCATTCAAAAATCACCTTTTCAGAGAGGCCCTCCTTGACTCCCTTGCTCTCCTCTCCACCTGGTGATGGGAATCATGGTAGCCTGATTTCTTCACAGCATTTGTTACTATGTGAAATGTTCATTTTATATGTCTATTTGCCAAATGGTTGTCTTCTGGACAATCATTTGAGAGGGAACTCATCCCCTTCCTCACCCCTGAATCCCCAGAGATACAGTGCCTGACATCATATAGCTTCCTGCTTAATGGACATTTATTGAATGAACAAATGAATACATGGATGGGTGAACAAATGAATTGTGATTACTGATCTCATGTGGGAACCACAGGTGGGATCCTAACTCTCCTTACAAATAAAGAAGCAGAGGTTCCGGGGAGGAGGCCCAGTCCGAGGTCACTCAATGCTTCAGTGGAATCAGACTTCAGCCACAGCCCCCAGCCCTCCACAGCCCCACCCATCTCCCTTCCCTGCCTCCAGCCTTGCATCTTTGCAGGTCCTTATGTAGAATTCTGTGTTCCATCTTTGCTGAGGAGTACCGGCAGCTGCCTCATTTTCCTTCGATATCGCATTAAAAACAATACTTAAGAGAAGGCGAAATCTTCAGGGACAGCTAAAACAGTGGAGTCAAGGGCCGGCACACTCCACTTCCCAGGGAGGGAGGGAGCCACGAGTGCCGAATTCCTCAAGGCCTCCCGGCTCTGTTCCTGCTAATCAGAGACGTGGAGCTTAGATGCTGTCTCTGTCGTCATGGCAACCGGCAGATTCCAAGGCTCCGTTGAGAGTCAGGGCTGAACTTTTCTGCAAAACTCCTCGAGAGAAGCCTGGTTCCCTAGCTGCTTCCCTGCTTCCCATCCAAGCTCTTGCTCACCAAGCCGATCAGCCAGCTGCTCCCAAGAGAGTGCTTGTTTGGCCCAGTGCTGGGTGCAGATCCTCGTGCCCCAAGCACTAGATTGAGTTAAACACTGTTTGGGGAATCAGAGACCAACAATGGCAGAGTGGGAAGAACCCCAGATCCAGCTCAGCTCTGTGCAGAGTGGAGAAACGGAGGCCCAAGAGGCAAGGGGACCTGCCCAAGGTAAATACTGATGCCTATCTTCGCTCTGGCTAGTAAAATTGCCACCTTTTGACTCCCAGCCCAGTGCTCTCTCCACATCACTCGATCATAACAGCAGCTAGTCTTTGTCAAGCACCTCCTGCATGCCACACACAGAGCTAACTAAGCACTTCTCACTCATCTTCTCATTGAAGCTTTCAAAGAAACCCATGAGCCAGCATTGCCATCCCTACTGTGAAGAACAAACTGAGACCGTGAGAGAACATCAGTGGCTGCCCTGCCTGTTTATGAAAATCAACCGAGAACAAAAAGGAGAAGACTCCGGAAAACATTTTTTTTTTGAGATGGAGTCTCGCTCTGTTGCCCAGGTTGGAGTGCAGTGGCACGATCTCAGCTCATGGTAACCTGTGCTTGCCGGGTTCAAGTGATTCTCTTGCCTCAGCTTCCCAAGTAGCTGGGATTACAGGCCCCCGCCACCACGCCTGGCTAATTTTTGTACTTTTAGTAGAAAACGTTTTGAAAATACAAGAAGGGATAAGTGAAAGTACAAGGGGAATCTTGGTAATTTTGCTGTAAGATAAGACTGGCCTTACGTGTTTGGAGAGGATCTGTAGCTCAAGGTTTGGCCTGAATCTTACATTCCACAAAAAGAAATGACACTTGATCAGGAGATTGGAGCCATCTCTGACATTTATTGCCTCCCTTCCACAAATAGGGCTCCTTCTATGTATAGAAGGCCAGTGTCTCCATTGATTCCTGCAGCCCTCTGTGGGGTATGCAGCCACAGCATGGTGAGCCTCCTTCCCTTGCATAGCCAAAGGCACTGAAACCTGGAGAGGCAGAAGGACTTGCTTCCATCCAGGGCTCATGCCCCAGGTACTTGTTCTATCCTTACATCCAGAGCTGTGAATGGTCCAGCCTCATTCCCACACTTGCCAGACACCCACATTCTACCTGTTTTGATAGAGAATGAAGGCCTAGACTCTCATGCTTACGAGCTCACCAGAAAGACCAAGACTTATCATGGGGCTGACCTAGTGCAGAGACAAGAGGAAGTTGGCCAATTTGTGCCTTGGCTCCTGAGACTTCAGTCTGAGCTGTGTTAATAATGTCCTGGCCTGAGGTCTTGGCATTCCAAGTCCTTTTCAAGGTGAATATAGTTCATTAAGGCTGGATGGGGATAATCTGCAGGAGCTGTGACTCTTTGAGCTTTGCCATTGTGGCTGGAAAAAGCAGTAGAGCTTGGGGGAAAACTGGGGATTGCACAGAACTGCTGTGGGAGAAATCATTTGGATACAGGGGCAGTAATGTTCATTTTGGTAGAAATTGAATGAAAAATGAAAGGCAGTTTTATGAGGCTGTCATTTCTCTCATTATTTCATTCATTACTCAACAGTCGTTTACTGAACACTACTTAGTATCAGATTTCAAGGACCCCAAAATAACCAAGATGTTGTTTCTGCCCTGCAGGACTGCTCACCCTGGAAGGGGAGACATATCCCTAAACCAGGAATTACAATGTGGTATATAATAAGTTTTCTAATAGAGAGAGGCTTAGGAGGCAGTGGACCCATAGAGGGGGCACCTAACCCAGCCTGGGGAATGTGGGCAGGTGGTCATGGAGTGTGTTTCTAGTAGATGAATAGAAATTGGTCAGGAAAGTGGAGCAAAAAGGAAGAAGAGCAAGTGCAAAGGTCCAGCACCGAGACACAGCAGTGGCCTTCATGTGACTGCAGAGGATGCTGTAAGTTAGAACAGACAGTGAAGGTGGAGGGCAGGAGGCAAGACTTGAGTCTAGTAAGGAAGGCAGGGGCTGGATCCTTCAGGGCCGTGTAAACAGGTGCTTTTCAAGCCTTCATGTACACGGTCCACCTGGGGATCTGGTCAGACTGCAGATGCTGATTCTTCTGTAGGTCTGTGGAAGGGCCTAAGTTTCTGCATTTCTAATCAATTCTCAGGTGAGGCTGCTGCTCCATGAATCACATCTGAGTAGTCAGGCTGTAGATTCTGTAAGGAATTTGAACTTGATCCTGAGGACTGAGCAACATAGACAAGCACAGCTCCCCACAACTCCCTCTCCACAGGCAACTGATGAGAATGGCTTAGTCCAGTTCTCAGGGCTGAGAGCAAGTGTGTAAGTGTGTGAATGTGTGTGTGTGTGTGTGTGTGTGAGCACGCATGTGTGCATGCTTATGAGTGTGTGGTAAACACTCTTGTATATCAATAATTGCTTGGTTCTCAAGTTCAGGTCAAAGGACGAAAAAACCATATGGAGAAAAATCAGCTCAGCATTTCTTGCCCAGCTCAGCCAAGCACGTCAGGCACCCAACCTGCCTGGGTTTTGAGCTCTCATCACAGAACACATCCATCCACTGCCCTCCAATCAACCCTAAATCCACCCAGTCATTTCTCCCTCCACAGGCTGGCCTGTCGATTGCCTATTTGCTTCGTGAGAGATAAAACTGCTGAGAAGTGGATTGGATTCAATTGTTGAGACTGACTAAAATGCAGGCTGCACCCAACTAGGGAAGGGACTGAATTCCAAAATGTCATGGTTTTCCACTTGAGCTGGGTGTGCAAAAGGTAATTAGGTGATGCTGAGAAAGTGCATGTGGCCTGGAGTCCTGCTGACCTGGGTTCAAGTCCTGATTCTGCTAAGTTGTGTCATCACAGGCAAGAATAACATCTCTTCTTCCAGCCCAGGGCCCCCTGGGGATCAGCCGGAATTGCAGACGGAGTTTGGATTTCTCTGGGTAGCGTGAGTTGCTAATTATGTTTTCTTGCCACGGGAGGGACAGGACAAGTGTCTCTTTTGGGCATCATCACAGCCACTATTAGAAGAAAGATGAAGCAAGCAAGAGTCTACTGGGAAGTGGGAAGAAGCCCTCAGTTTAAGAGGAAACCCCCAACCCAGGAAAGGAGGAGGCCTGGTACAAGACCTGGGAGAGTGTAAACTGGCCCAAGAGGTGCTTCCAGGGGCCATTCACTTATTCTTCATTCAACAAATATTTATTGAGCTCCTATTATGTGCAGACACTGGGAACAAGATAGAAGAAAAAAAAAAACCTTGCTTGGTGGAGCTTGCATTGTACTGCAATGGGTGGAGGTAGGAGGACAGCAGAAAATAAACATCATTAAGTAGTAAATATTAGAAGATAATGAGTGCTACAGAGTAAAGATTCAGAGCAGGATAAGGAGATGGAATACTACTGGGAGGGGCTTGCAATTTTAAATTGGGTAATCAGAGAAGGCCTCATTGAGAAGGTGACATTTGAGCAAAGACTTGAAAGTGATGGGGAAGTGAGCCTTGAGCTGCCTGGGAGAACATAACTGGCAGAGTGCAGCCAGTGCAAAGGCCCTGAGGTAGGAACATGCACAATGAACTGAAGAATAGCAGTATGACTGGAGCTGAGGGAGCAAGGGGGAGATTAGTAGGAGGCAAAGTCAGAAAGGTAATGAGGGATCACATCATAAGAATCTGATAAGCTTTTGCAGGACTTGGCTCTTTCCTCTCAGTGAGATGAGAAGCCACTGAAGGCTTCATTGGAAAGATATGTTCTGACTTAGGTTTTAAAGGCTCTCTCTGGCATCTTGCTGCGCATATGCAGCAAGGGACCTGGGATAGATGCAGGAAGACCAGTGAAGAAATGACTATAATAATCCATACGAGAGAAGATGGTGGCTGAGGCCAGTGTTTTTTCTGCAGTAGTGGTGAGAGGTGGTCAGATTATGGCATTTTATTGAAGGTAGAATCAACAGAGTTTTTGCATGGATTGGCTATGGAGTGTGAAAGAGAGGGGGTCAAGGATGACTCCAAGGTTTTTGGTCTGAGCAACTGGGAGGGTCTTGCTGCCAGGCCCTGAACTGGAACAACTACAGATGGGAAGGGTGTTTTGGAAAAGCCTTCTAAAAGTTCAGTTTTTGAGATGCCAGTGAGATTTTAAGATGCCAATTAGACGTGTATGTTGAGATAGCAGGTGGGCAATAGGTTACATGAGCCTGGAGTTCAGCGACAAGATCAGAGCTAGGGAAATGCGTTTGAGAGATGTTAGCATTTGGACAGTATTTAAAGCTGGGAGACTGGATCTTCTGGGAGTAAGATGCAACACCTGGCTAGTAAATACCTAGATGAAGGGTGAAAGCTGACAAGGGCGGTCAGCTCCAGCGGCATTCTACCAGTGGGTTTTTAAACAACAAGATGGCTCAATAGAAGAGCCCCAGCCTGGCAGACTGGCTCTTAAAGTATAAAGTGACTGACAGCTCCAAGTCACTTATTTAGACACAGTGATTCATTTATTGTTGTGCATTTATTCATCCATTTATTCCCCAGCGATTCATTCACACACTCATCTGCTAAGCACCATCTTATTCCCCAGGAGAGTTGTTTCAAGATGACCCAGACATGAGTCTCTCCCTCACATGCACAGTCCAGAGGAGGAGATGCAGCAGGTACATTAGAAACCCTCCCATAGGGGTATAGGGTGGAAGTCACTGAGAAAGGAGACATCCTGAGTGGGGAAAGGCACATGTGCTCGGAGGACGCAAGGCAAGCTGCACAGAGGGGACTGAGTCACTAATCCAGGAGGGCTGGGAGAGCCTAGTGAGTAGGCTTATCAGATAAACTCTGCCTGCCACTCACCAGCTGGGTGACCTTGGGCAAGTCCCTTCGCCTCCCTGATGAAACCACAAGTTGCAATCACTTCACAAGGCTGCTGCAAGAATGAAATGAGATGATGCATGTCCAGCACTTAGACAGTATCTGGCACATGGTGGTACTTTGAATATCAGCCACATTTTCCAGGAACAGGCAACACTGGTCTGCAGCCTCACTTGCAAAGCTTGCCTCTGGGGACCCACTCACTGTGACTCTGATCGCCTTTCCTCAAATAGCCAAGGCAAGGGATTCTGGGAAGGAGAGGGACAGGAGGTTGAAGTGCCCTGGAGGGTCCCAGGAGACTCTCCTACACTGGGGCCTTGGCTTCCTACCACCAAGCTGAGTGGCTAATTCAGAACCTAGAAATGGCCCTTCCCCAGTTCCTACTGAGTTCAGGCTTCTCTCTCCACAGCCCAGGGATAAATTCGTCTCTCCCTCCACTGCAGAGTCACTCACAGGATCCTCTCATCAGCTAGAACTGCAGACAGGGGGCTTCTGAGAGGTTGGCTCAGTTAGGACTTTGTGCTCCTGCAGACACGTGCACACTCATGCCAGAGGCTGAGGCTTGGGAGAAAATTCCCAACAAGCCGAGAGTAAGCCGCTGCTGAAATCTGCAGAGAGGACAGACCAGACAAGCCACAAATCTCCATGGCAGGCTGTGAGCTCCTGAGGTCTGGGCTCATTAGTTTTAAAATAACACGGCAAGAAGTGAGATAAAGGGCTTCAGTCGGAGCAGCTGTCAGACACCTTGCTTCACACTGTTGGGGCCACCAGAACGGTCTCCTTGTCTCTCCTTCTGGGTTACAGAAACTGAGATTGCCAGCTTGGTCAGTGGCATTGCTGCCAGATCAGAGTCAGAACTTGTCAGAGCTGGGCCAGCCCTTGTAGGACACTGAGTCCAAGCCTGTAGAAACTGAGGTCCAGTAGGGGGGCACTGGGTGAGTTAGGGGCTGAGAAAGGACTATCAGCTCTGTTCTTCTGCAGCCACAGTGGATGCTGTTGGTCAGATCCTAGATCTTCTTTCCAGAATGGTGGGACTGTTGGCTGCAAATGCCTCAGGGATGCCCCTTCTGGAAGATTTCGCTCACTCCTGTTGGGATGTGGGGAGGGAATCCACATTCTGGAGCTCCCCTGAGGATCAGGCTGAGGCTTGAGTCCAGTTGAAACTGCATCTTTTCTTAGCTTCCTTCCCCTGTCCTATCCTGCTTCCTCACTCCCTTTCTCCTCTCTCAGTAAGTCACATGCACCCAGACCCCTATCTCAGGATTTCTTTCTTGTGAATTCCATCTAAGACATAGACCCAGACCATGTTTTCCTCTATCACACTATTAACCCTAAATACAAAATGATGGTTAAGCATTTAGCCATTATTTGCAGAAGACAGATGAAGTGACTTGCTCGAGATCACAGCTTGAAAACGGCAGGATCAGCTTTTCGGCTCGAGTCTGCCTGATTCCCAAGCTCCCGGGGTCTCCTAGTTATTCAGCCCCTGCTCCTTGTCAACAGAGAAGCCAGACTGTACTGTCAGAAGACAAATAGACCTGCGTTTGAATCTCTGCTTTGCTACTTCTTGGCTGTGTGACCCACAGGAAGTTCTTTAATATTATCAAGACTTAGTTTTCCCATCTGAGGATGGGAAAGGTTAGCAGAGATGTTAATATTACCTGCTTCATCAGGCAGTTATAAAATGCACATTTCCCGATGCCTAGTAAATGCTCAATATACGTAGGATGATGATGACGGTGATGGTAATGATGACAGTGATGGTAGTGATCATGTTACTGATGATCATAGTGATGGTGATAACGGTGAGGATGGTGATGAGGATATTGATGATGATGGCAGGATGAATGGAAAGGTTGGTCTATACCAACTCCACCAATCTGCGCAAAGCTCTCAGAAGACTCCACCTTTGCAGCTCCAGTACCAATCATCAGCAAGCTCTCAAATCCGTCCTTTCCATTCACACTGCTTTAGGCTTATCCCGTAGGCTCCATCGTTTGTCGCTATCATTCTTCTCTGACAAAGGATTCTCCGTGGGAGAGAGGGCGCTCTGGAGAGGAGCAATGTCTGGCTTTCCGCAGAAGTGGCCATTTCTCAATGCCAGCCCAGGCATCCAGCTGTTCCCACCTGTAGGAAATGCCTCCTCCACAGCGATTCTGAATAAAGAGTTGATGGGAAATATCTGTCCTTCCATTGGGACTTTTATCTGCCTTTTAAAAGTCAAATCCATTACCTCAGGATTGTGGGTTTATGAGAGCTTTATCTTTATTAGGCAGTCAGCTTCATGATTATCTCCTACCAATTTTGGTGGGTTCCCCGTGGCTCCAGGAGGACTTGGGGTGGTGCAGTGGGTTGTGGCACCCACTTGACTAGGTCATCTTAGCACAGCACCCTCCTGACCACATGGGCAGAGCGTCTGTGCTAAGATGGGTTCTCATGGACTCTCTTTAAACTGTATGGCTTCTCTGTTGACAAGAGGCAGGGACTGAATAAGTAGGAGACCCCGGGAGCTTGGGAATCAGGCAGACTTGAGCTGAAAAGCTGATTTGCCATTTTCAAGCTGTGCTCCTGGGCGAGTCCCTTCATCTCTCTTCTGCAAAACCAGGGTAACAATAGCATCCAGCTCATAGAGATGATGCACGTGAAGTGCTTAACACCATTCCTTGTGCAGAGTAAGCACTTAATCAATGTTAGCTGTCACTGTAATTGTAAATATCCTTTGGGACCTAGTCTTCCAACCTCTCTGTCTTTGTTCAGGCAAAGCCTCAGTCATCCTTCACAACTCGGCTCAACTATCCCAACCACCTTTTCTGACCCCAACTTACTATCCACCCTGCCCTGTGCCCTGCAACAGGAATCAGTTTTTTTTTTTTTTTTTTTTGGAGACAGAGCCTCACTCTGTCACCCAGGCTGGAGAGCAGTGGTGTGATCTCAGCTCACTGCAACCTCCACCTCCTGGCTTCAAGCAATTCTCTTGCCTCAGCTTCCTGCATAGCTGGGATTACAGGCACGCACCACCATGTCCGCCTTATTTTTGTATTTTTAGTAGAGATGGGGTTTCACCATGTTGATCAGGCTAGTCTTGAACTCCTGACCTCACGATCTGCCAGCCTCGGCCTCCCAAAAGTGCTGGGATAACAGGCGTGAGCCACTGCACCCAGCCTGGGAATCGATTCTTTACTGCACTGCATGGCCTTGGGCAAAGTCCTTCGTCTATTTAAGCCTCGGTTTTCTCACGTTAAAGATGAGGATAATAATACCTTATGTGTTGCAGTAGTGTGGAAAATACATATTAAACTAAGTACAATGTTTTATTATTATAATTATCATTGCAATTATTATTGAAAGAGTCTCAGTAACTCCAATATAAGAAATAATTTCTGCTTGGTGAGAAGTCTTATGGATTATCCTTTCCCAATTATTGAGGGGGTGCATGACTTTTAATTTGCCTGGAATCCTTTGGGGAACCTGAAATCAGGGGACTGACTCTGATGACCTCTGATGAACCTGCCAAATTCCAGGATTTTTGTAAGTTAAATTCTTCTCTGGATGGAAGTCATCCCCATCATTTTATCTCCTTCTGAATCACTGTGGGGCAGCACAGTAGGACCCAGAACTTACCAATGTGGCCCATGAGCCCCCAGGTTAAGGATAAGAGCTGTCATCTCCAAAAACAGCGATTAAGTTCAAAGTCTGAAGCATAGGTCTACCAACTTCTCCAACTTCACTGTGTCAGAGTAAAGGTATCTCACATTTATTGAGCACCTAGTATGTACCAAACACCTCATCAGACAATTAAAACCCATTATTTTCCTGTAACGTCAGCACTTTGGAAGGCCGAGACAGGGAGGCAGGTAGATCACAAGGTCAGGAGATTGAGACCAGCCTGGCCTGGTGAAACCCCGTCTCTACTCAAAATACAAGAAATTAGCCAGGCAAGATGGCTCGCACCTGTAATCCCAGTTACTCGGGATGCTGAGGCAGGAGAATTGCTTGAACCTGGGAGGTAGAGGTTGCAGTGAGCCGAGATCACACCACTGCACTCCAGCCTGGGCGACAGAGCAAGACTCCACCTCAAAAAACAAACAAACAAAAACCAAACCATTATTTCATTTAAGTCCCACAGTGAACTCTTGAGGTGGGTATTGTAAGGGTTATTTTTAGATGAGAAAACAGGCTCAGAGAGGTGCAGTGACTTGCCTGAGGACACACAGTGAACAAGTGAAGGAGCCTAGCATTCTCAAGGAACTGTGGCTAGGTGTACCTGGTCTCTAAACTGAGCATGGCTCCCCAGTCCTGGAAGACCTATGTCTACACAGCTTTTGATGTCATTATGTCTCTTTCCACTGTGGATCATGTCTCTGCATCCCCTATGCTGACTTCTGTTCCCTCTGCTCCCTATTTTCTCTCCTGCGCCCAGTTCCCTGGCTGCTGTCTGCACAGTCTATAGACTGAGACGCTCAATCAATCAGCCAGCTTGCTCCAACAGCTAAAAAACACCCCGTCGACCAATTTTCCCTCCAGCGCCTTTCCGGGGACCATGAAACCTCACTAATTTGGAATTTGCAATCATTTCTGACACAGAACTTGCATTTCTCATTCCAATAAAAAAAAAACGTCTGAATGAAATGTCATTACACGGACCCCTGGGAGCTTCTGAGCCAGGCCCTGGCAGGCTAAAGGCCCTGTTTCCACTCCTTTCCTCCTTGTTCTTTCTCCTGAATTCTTTCGCCTGCATCCATCTCTGTGGTTGGATTTTATGACTGACAGCACCTCAATACTGTTATTACCAGCAGTAACGGAGGACCTTCATGGAGCATCAGCTATGTGCTGGGTACTGTTCTAAGTGCTTTGCATATGTTCCATCTTGCCATTCTCATCACAATTGTTAGAGGCTGGTACAATTATCAATCTTGTTTACCAATGAGGAAACTGAAGTCATAGGAGAGTCTGCTAAAAGGTAGTAGAGATGGAATTTGAACCCAGGCAATCTGACTCCGGAGTCCATGGTTTTAACCCTTTTACCATAGTACATCTCTTGGGCTGGGCACTGCGGGAGCCATATGTAGATCCTCCAGCCCCAGCACTGCCTCCCACCTTGGGCCTCTGAGAGCATCACAAAATGGGGCAAGAAGGCTTTGTGTCCTTCTACAGCTGTGAGATCGGTGTTTAGAGTCAAGGTTTGAAGCTAAGTGGAAAAGCTACCTCAGGCTTCAGTCACAATGGACACTACTGAGTGGGAGACTTCAAAAGAAATCAGTGGCAAGGACTTTGAGAAGGATCTTTTCTAGGTTCAAAACTCTGGGGGTATTGGTTGACCTTAGGGATCAACTATTTAGCCAAAGCTCTGACTTCTTCCTAAAGCTATTTTGATCTACATGGCTGATACAGATAAGAAACACACAACCAGAAAGCTATGCACCATCCCACTCCCCCATCCCCATGAAGAGGCCCTGCTGCATCCTTCTACATAAGCCCACAGTGCACTTCCTCTGTGGATGTACACGATGGCATCCTCCTTTTCAGGGAGGGAAACATCAACCACTCTGGTTGCTGTAGGATATAGTTTGAGCAGAAAAGGCATAACATCCAGAAAAACTCATGGATATGGCTTGATTCCACCAATTGCCTATTTGGCTGGTGGGGTGAAGACAGAGTCTTGTTTCCCTGCACAAACATCTCTCAGCCCCTGGTGGTGGGACCTGTGGCTGAGACAAGGGTTGGGGATGGGATGGAGGCAAAGGACTTTAGATGGATCAGACATCTCTCAGCCACAATGAAACTGCCTCTCTAGGAACTGCATATTCAAGGCCATATTTTTACTTGTACCCAACTAAGAATGTCCAAATGAGTATATAGGATGTATCCAGATGTGTGTGTGTGTGTGTGTGTGTGTGTGTGTGTGTGTGTGTGTGTGTGTGTGTATGAAGGAGGTGGAGCCTGGACCCAGATGTTTTCAATATCCAGATATGCCTACAGGCAGGTTAGTTACGTCTAGGGTGACCATGTAATCTATTGTCCAAACTGGGGTGCTTTGGAGAACAAAGAGGGAGGTGACAATAAGTGCCCAGGTATGCATGGCCCTCCTGGTCATCTCTTTGTCCTGAAAAGGCTTAAATGTTATTTCTACCTCTCCATGTGAAAGTCCACAGGCACCTCGAACTTAATGTGACCAAACTTCAGCCTGTCACCTCCCCTTCAACCTGTCACCTCTGCCTGCTACCTACTCATCCAAGCAGCGGCCTGGCCACCACCCTGCATCCTCTTTCTCTCACTTTCTTGCCCATTCTGACTCCAAAGCCTCTCAGCCTCCATCTCCATTGCTACCTCCTGGTCCAAGCCACCACTGTCTCTCACCCAGACAACTGCAGCAGCCCCCAGAGCAGCTTTAGCTTTCATGCTGACCCTGCTCAGCCTGATGTCCACGCAGAAGACAGAGCTGTCTTTCCAAAGTACAGATTGGATCATGTTGTTCTCATCTGCAGAGTCTTCCAAGGCAGGTCCAAACTTCTCAACATGGCTGTCATGCGTCTTCAATTTCTGGCCCCAGCTAACTTCTCCAGGTTTATCATTCTCAGCTGCTTCTCACTTACCATGCTCAAACCATCTGAAAGCCTTGCAGTGCCCTGAAAAGCCCCTGCGTCTTGGCTGTCTTTCTTCTTTCTGCTAGATGCAGCAGAGCATGAAATTCAAGGGCATGGCCTGGAGCCAGATTGCTGGGTTCAAACCCTGGTGCTTCCACTCTGTGAGCTGGAGCAATTGACTGCCTCTCTGGGCTTCAGGTCATCATCTGTAAGATGAGGGTAATAATAGTACCTACCCACAGGGTTATTGCAAGGATTAATGGTGAATATATATGTAACTGTTGGAATAGTGCCTGGAATAGTAAGTGCTTTGTGTTTGCTAATTAAAAAAATGACATCATTCACCTTGCCTACTTCAACTTGATCATCTCTTGTCCATTTCTCAGATTTCAACTCAGATGTCACCTCTTTCAGGAAGCCTTCCCTGACTGCTAGGTCTGTTGTGTTCTTTCTCTGTGTGCACAATTCCCCTCCATTGCAGTTGTCTGTTTAATTCTCTATTTTCCCCCACTGGACGATGAGAATTTTGAGGCATAGCCCGAGACTTCTGCTTCATTTTATCCTCAGCACCTAAGAAAATGATAGGCCTTCAATGTGTCTTCAGTAAACATCAGTTGAATGAGAGAACCGATCAGAGAAATAGCCCAATCAAGCCAGCAAGGGAGAGGTTAACTGAGGGGGCAGGAAGCAGATGGCCATGTGTCTTACAAGCAATGTGGCTACACATAGCCTACTGGAGATAATTCCTGAATCCCAATACACTGGCATCTGTAACAGCAATTTCTCCAAGATAGGGAGGTACAGAAGGGCAAATGGGTTTCCCCTGAGGATACTGCACACAGAAATGGTGCAAGATTCTAGTCCCAGTATCCTGCTGTGATGTCCAGTCATTTGCCTGCCTTTTCCTCCCACCTTCCAGAAGACGTAGCTCCTCAGCTCCAGGGTGCAGAGGACCAGCAGAATCCCTCTGTTTGGTGTTCAGGAGTTCCCTTCCGCTGCTCTCCTCCCTCTCCTTTCCTCCAAATATACACGTTCTACAGCAGTCAGACTCTCTGAACTCAGAGGACTGGGTTCAAATTCCAGCTGTGTCACAGACTTGCTACGTGACCTGGGGTAAATAAATTTACCTCTCTTTGCCTCATTTCCCGCACCTGTATAATGGGAAGTGTAATAGCGCCTACTTTGTAGGGCTGTGGTGAGGATTCAATGAGGTGATGCACTTTGTAATGTGCATGGTTTATGGCAATAGCTCAGTGATGTTTTTCAAGACATAAAAAGTAATGATCCCAAATTCTATATCTTGTCTGTGCTGTTCTGCCCTTCTAATGCCCTCTCCCTATGTCTCTGGTGACCAAGTCCTATCAATTGGATCTCCTCTGTGCATTTAGATGCCCAGCTGCTGTTATCTCCTCTAGCACAAATCCAAGTTCACTGTAGGCACCAAGCAATGTTCTGAACAGCTGTACCGTCAGCTCAGCTCTGAGAACAGTGGCTCTGAGCCCTTTTTCCAAAGCATCAGCTGTCCAGCAAATGTCCCTGATCATCTTGGGAATGGGATCATTTCCTTATATGCAGCATTAGAGATAAGAATTCTGGGGTAAGTCACTTATTTGTGACATGATCCTAGGATGCTGTGGGAAGGAAGTTGGGAGGGGAATCAGGGAAGGAAGCCAGTTACCACCGCAGGTGTCTGGAGCTCAATATCTCTGGGGAATCCTTGGAACCTGTGTAGGCCATACACCTCAGAGTTGTTCTACCTAAGCACCGGGGAGCTGGGATTGTTATCCACCAGCTTCCATCAGATGTTGGTTGAAGGTTGCTCCAAAGAGACATTAATTCCTGCCTCGTGTATGGCAGAAATCCTGGAAGGCTTCCTGGAGGAGGTGATGCCTATGTTAAAATCTGAAAAATGGACAGAAGGTGATCAGGCCGAAGGAGGCAAGATGAAAATGCTCGATGACCAGAGTACACTCAGGTGAGGAGTTGCAGATCCCATGAGTCAGAAGTCAAGTTGGTGTGCTCAGGTATGGTGGGCATTGGCGGGATATGGGCAGGTCAGTGGCAACATTGCCTACTTAGTCTGTGCATAGGCACTGAGTAGGGTCTGAAGAGCGACAGCACACGGCGGTGTCCCAGTAAAAAGATCAGCTGCCTAACTGCCTGCAGCTTTCACAAGGGGGTCCTGAATTCAAGGAAACACCAGCCTTCACTCCCCTTACCAAATCTTCCTCTCCTTCCCCGCTTTCCTTCCTACATTCTTTCTCTCCTTCCTTGGATCTTTCTTGAGCTTCTGCTCTGCCAAGCACTCTTAGGGCATAAAGATCAGGCAGGATGGTAAAGTCCCCAAGTCCAAACCCTTCTCCCATAAGGCTCAGAGAAGGACCTGACCTGCTCCAAGTCATATAGCCAGCGAGTGGCAGAGTAGCAAGCAGACCTCTGCTTCTCTGACATCTTCTGCTTCAGGCTACTCTGGAGGGCTTTTCTGGAAATCCATCACCACTCACTCTGCCAGAACTGCTTCCCCTGGCTGGAGGCCCGGGGTGGAGCTGGCTCCAGGATGAGGAGGTCACATGGGGCTGCCGGGTGCAGGGCTGGCAGCAAGTGAAGCCTTCATCCCATCACAGCGCCCCCGGGGCTGAATCACCAGCTCGGCTGGCTTGGCTCAGCATTCAAATGCATCCTTACGCACTGCAACAGTCTAAGGAAGAAAATAGGATTCTGCCTTTTGTTGCAATTTAAAAGAAGGGGGAAAAATCACAAGCACATTCTCCTTCTCGCTAGAGAGCAGCCCATTTGAGAAGATCAATCAAATGTTTTCTGCTAAAGCCCCTACAGGTCCACATTTTCCCAAATTACACTGGCTGAAAGGAAGAGAGGAAATACTAAGAAAGATGTGACGAGGCCAGTGTGGTGGTGGCGGGGGCAGGGGATGGCTTTACATTTAATGGAGGAGGAGGAGAAACAGAGGCTGGATGGTGTGGGACTTCTTCCCTTAGTGGAGGGTCTTGACTCCTGTTCAAAGGAGATGCTGAGCCCTTAGAGACCCCTGCTGGGATTCAGCCCACTCTCAGTAACTCCTGCGGAATAATGAGGCTGATACTGGGACCCACAAGCCTGAGCCAGGAATGCTACAAACTGGAAAAACAATCTCTCCCTGCAGAACGACCCAGTGGCTGTCAGCCACAGTGTGGCGTGCTGATCTGTCATGATCAATTGTAAGCTCTGCCATGGCTTTGCTACTAATGATTATTAAAGACTAAAACTTGAGAATGGTTTCCAATTAAAATACAGGTATAAATACATGAATCTTTATCACCTCCGTTAACGGCAGCTCCTCCTAGATGTTCTGGTGGTAACCTTGGCATTGTCCTTGAGTTCTCACTCTCAACCCGCAGTTCTGACCTATCAGCAGATCTAGATGTTAACTTCAAAATACATTCAGAATCCAATCACTTCTCTCCTGCACGTGGCTAGGGCCCTGGTCCAAACCCCCATCATCTCTCACCTGTATTATTGCAAAGGCCTCCTAACAGGTATCCCTTTTTCTTGCCTTCTTACAGCCTGTTCCCCAGAAAGCAGCTGGAGGAATCCTACTAAAATTAAGCCGCAACATGGTGCCGCTCCAGTCAAAGCCCTCTGATCACTTCCCCAAAGCCAAAGTAACTACAAGGTTTACACAGTCTGGCCGCTGTTACCACTCTGACCTCACTTCCTACCACTTTCCCTTTGTTCTCTCCACTCCGGTCCTACAGGCCTCTTTGCTGTTCTCCGATGTACCAATTACATCTCTGCCTCAGGAGCTTTGCATGGGCTGTTCCCACTGCCTAGAAGACTTCTTCTCCAAATAGCTACAACTTCCTCCCTCATTTTCTTCAAGTCTTTGCTCAACCTTCAGTGATACTTCTTCCCTGACAACCCTATACAAACGTGATTTAAAATGGTATTCCCAGGCCAGGCCCAGTGGTTCATGCCTGTAATCGCAGCATTTTGGGAAGCCAAGGTGGGAAGATCATCTGAGGTCGAGTGTTTGAGACCAGCCTGACCAACATGGAGAAACCCCGTCTCTACTAAAAATACAAAAATTGGCCAGGTGTGGTGGCACATGCCTGTAATCCTGGCTACTTGGGATGCCGAGGCAGGAGAATCGCTGGAACCCAGGAGGCGGAGGTCACGGTGAGCCAAGATTGGGCCATTGCACTCCAGCCTGGGTGAGAGGAGTGAAACTCCATCAAAAAAAAAAAAGTCCTCCCTCCCCATTGTACGTTTCTCCTTTGTACATGTTTTCCTGCTTTATTTCTCTCTATAGTATTTATTACCCTGTAATATAATATAATCATTTGCATATTTATGTTGTTTATTAGATGAGCCTCTTACTGCCACTAGAATCTAAGTTTCATGAGGGTAAGTGTTTTGGTCTGTTTTGTTCAACTATTTCTCAGATCTTTGAATGGTGCCTGCTATTCAGTAAAGGCTCAATTAATATTTGTGAAATGAATAAGCAAATGGATTCCAAATTTCTTCTATGATAAAGCTCCTTACCTTCAGTTGCATTCTGTCATGCTTTCTTGAACAGGAAAGAAAGGTGTGGATTGGAGCTTGTGTGCTCAGAATGTTAACATCATGTGATCTTGGGTTTATGCATGGAGCTATGTTATGCAGGTAAATATCACCTGTTATACGTTTGGACTCTTGAAAAAAAAAATCCAGAATAATAGGACTAATGAATGAGCAGATTTAGGGTATTTCACAGCTCTTCATTGCTGTGTGGCTTTGAAGCAGCTGCCTGCTCTCTCTCTGAGAGAAAGCTGAGGAATAATGCAGTGTTAATTGCTCCCAGAATGACTTTGGCTCAGGTCCTGGCTCTGCCACCCCTAGCTGAGTGATTTTGAGTAAGGAACTTAAGTTCAGAAGCTTCTGTTCTTCTGGAGTAAACACGGGAAGAAGGAGCCACGTGGTGGGAGAAATGAAATGCGAGTGTGAGCTTTAGAATTAGCATCAGGACTTGAGTCCAGCCACTTACTCTCGCTGAGTTCCTGTTTAATAATCTTAAATGGTTATAACCTAAGACCATTGTCGTGAAGATTAAATGAATTACCACATACACAATGGATATGGAAATTAAACAGGTAATTCCACTTATATTCTAGTCATTGTTCTAAGTGCAACATATATATGTTAATTATAAAATTATACATTATTTGGTGCTCACCACAATGCTATGAAGATAATATTTTTTCTCCTATTTTAAAAATGAGGAAACTGAGGCACAGTGTAGTTAAGGAATTCACCCAAGGTCAGACAGCAAAGCAAGTTTTCAAAGATGTAAAATCAACCCTTCCTCTTTCCTCCCTAAATAGAACCACTGAGGTCCCTGAGATCCTGACATCTCTCATACAAGCTAACAAAGCTTAGGGGCTAAGACTGGCGGACACCCCATGTTTTCCAGGTATGGACGTACATCTTTAAGAATCAGAGTTCTCCTGAGCATTTGAGTGGAGAGGGGCACCAGGTAGCTGAATTGAGGTTGATTAAATCAAGGAGAAAATCAATTAAATTTAAATGAAGAAAAAAGATTGGAAATCAGGCACAATGCCTTCTTAATTACAACACCTAATCACTGGCTGAAAAAAAAAATAACTTCAGAACATTTCATTTCATATACGGCCTTGTGTACCTGAAACGAGAGGCTCCTAATGAAATGCACATTACCCCACTTGACTAGTAATTGACTAGGCAATCCCGACAGTTTCATGGGTGGAAAGGATCGGGCATAATAGCCAGGGCTTTTTAAGGATGTGACAACATGGGATGCTTTGAGGGTTTACTGAGAGGTAGCTGACCCCCAAGGTCCTCTTTCCTTTTCAGTACAACTCAGAATTATCCCGACAAAGTGTGCAACCACTGGGCAGGGCTAAGTGTGCAATGCGGCAGGCGAACATGATTAAATGGCTTTTCTCTGCACAGTTTAGAGTCATTGCAAACACACGAGGCCGGGGAAGATCGCCGGCAATCAGAGACCAAATGCCTCAAAAAAAGTTGCTCTGACAAGTATCCCTGCTATCCAGATCTTGGACTGTAGCCTTCTAATTGGTCTCTCTGTCTCCCATCTCTCCCCTGCCAATCTTCCTTGTCCACTGCAGCGAGGACCACCTTTATAAAGCATACCTCATTGAGTCACTTTCATGATTAAAACCCTTTGGATTCCCCTTGAGATTAGAACAGTCCAGACTCCCGACCGTGGCTCAGGAGGCCAGACACGAACTGGTCTCAGCCCATCATTTCTGCAGTTCTTTCTTCCTCCTTCTGTATCATTGGTTCCAAGAATACCATCCTGATGGTGCCGCACCAGAACGTTCTTTCTCTCATGATTTCATGTCTTGGCATATGCAATTCCCTCCACTTGGAACACCTTTCCCTCCCATCCCTACCTCACTCACATCTGCATCACATCCTCCTGGACTCCTCCCTTGCCCAGCTGGGTTTGCAGCCCCTCCCCTGTGCTTTTGGTCTGTTTTGTCCATAGAATCTAGCAAAACACAGTGTCCAGCCCAGAGTACGTTCTTAAAGATGTACTTTATTTTTCACCTTTCTATTTTTTGATACAAGTCTCACTCTGTTGCCCTGGCTGGAGTGCAGTGGTGTGGTCATGACTCACTGAAGCCTCAAACTCCTGGGCTTGAGCAAGCCTCCTGCCTCAGCCTCCCAAGTAGCTGGGACTACAGGCACATGCCACTACACCTGGCTAATTTTTTAATTTTTTAATTTTTTTGTAGAGATGGGGTCTCACTACATTGCCTAGGCTTGTCTCTAACTTCTGGGGTCAAAAAATCCTCCTGCCTTGGCCTCCTAAAGTGCTGGGATTACAGGCATGATCCATCATGCCCAGCTTAAAGACTTTGTGGAATGAATGACTGTAGATTTGCTAGTGATACTGGATGACATATAGCCTCCCCCTTGCAAGATGAGGCATCAGCAATACCATTTCCCTCTCAGGATGCTTTCTTGCCTTTGTGACTGTGAATGAGTGTGATTAGGCTCACTGTCTCCTTATTCTTCTGGCCCTTTAAGGATATGTGCAGCAGTGACTAGGGCTCTTGGAAATGAACACCACTGATTCAGTTGTCCAGTCATTCAGGCATCCAGCCCCCATTTATTGTGCACCTGCAATTGCCCAGCATCAAACTGGGCACCTGAGCTTCAGAAAGCTGACTAAGGTGGTATCTCTGCCCCACAATAACTCATAGCTCAGTACACAACTGGTGGGCAAATGGATGCTTATAATACTGGGGCATAAGAAATGAATAGAGTCCCTCAATGATTCCTTTTAGAGGAGGGGGCTGAGGCACAGAGATGTGCTATAGTTTTCCCAGAGTCACAAAGATGATATCCAGTAGACATGGGAATAACATGCCTTCCACCTGCCACCCCTCAAGTTGCTTATCTTGTCTTTGAGTAGGGGAGGGTCTTCAGAACCACCAGCAGGCAGACCCAGTGAATAAGACCTCAGATGGATACACTTGGATGCATTTTGGCATTAGTGAGGCTAGGCTTTGAGCTAGTGAGACACAAAGTGACTCTATGAAGTGCAAGTTCAGAGATCAAGAACCCTATACATTGAGCATCTGGAAAAGGTCCACTTTATAGTATTGGGGAGAGAGGAAGTTCCCCTAAAATCACTCTTATTGTCTGTAGATTATGGAAGGTAATTGTTGAACCACTCATTAAATTCATTCATTTTACTCTGTGATTGAATTTATGGGATAGCTACTATGTGCCAGACAGTGTACTAAGAGCTCTGTTGACATTTTCTCACTTAATACATGACTGTTGAATTAAAGTTGATTTTAAGATATTATTATAATTATTACCATGTTGCAGATGCAGAACCAGAAGTCAGAAAGGAAAATAACTTGCCTAACTAGTTATAATTAATAATAATGATAATAGTTGACATTTGTGGGTCATTTATTACATGCCTGGCACTGTGCTAAGCTAATATGACAAATTTAATCCTCACAATGAAGTTATGGGGTAGGTACCATTAATATTCTGCTTTACAGATGAGATGATTTATGTTTGAAAAGATAAAATAACTTGCCCAAGGTCAATAGCTGGCACGTGATGGAGCCAGAATTGTGTGTTAATTCCAAGTCCAGAATTTCTCAGAGTGGCACATAGATCACTTACATCAGAATCACCTAGGATAATGGTACGAAATGAAAACTGCTGGGCCCACATCAGACCCTGGGATCTGAAGACAAGGCACAGGAATCTGCATTTATACAAAGTTCCAGGTGATTCTTACACTCTCCAAAGTTTGAGAATTTTACTGCAATGTATAGGTAGAGATCCAGCAGCTTTCAACATAGAAGAAATATCCCATTTGACTTTCTCACTGGATTGATTTGGAAAAGCATAATGAAAGGAAGAAAATCAGTGAAACTCTCCCTTGGTCTCAGGAGAACTGCAAGAGATATACAACAAATACAGCAGAGGTATTTTGATGTCAGTACTCCAGCAGATGTGTTTACGCAAGTCAGTTTGATTACAGGTGCTAAAAATACCCCCTTTAAATTTAGGAGCCCAGAACATTTCCCAGTGCTTTGCCAAAAAGCAGTTTTAAAAAATTCTTAATTCATTCCTAACCCCCACCTCCTACAAGTTATTAGTATTGATGCTGGAGCCCCAGAGTTTGTTATCAAGAATTATAATGGCAAATCATGGAGACATTTTCTCTGATTACAGAGATTCTGTGTGTTTGGCTTCCACCTCCCTGAGAGCAGTTCCTCTGAATCAGCAAAGCGCCAGCTGCACTCTTGCACTTCCTTGGGGTGGTTGAATATCAGACCTCAACAACTCCCCAAAATACATTTTCTATCCAGTGTGACCAGACCTTACTCCTTTCTTCTCAGATGCTTTTATTACATTTCTAACTTTACAACTTTGATATCATTTTAATCTCTGAGAAGTTCAAAGACTTAATTCACAGATGAGGAAACTGAAGCAGAGAGAGGAGAGTAACTTGCCTGAAGTGAGAAAGCCATGTGGGCACAGGGAGGAGCCCAAGCATCTTGGGTCTGAATGCAGGATTCTCCTGATGCCAGGGTTTTATCTTCTGGAATTGTGATCCCCGCCACCAATTAGCTTACGGTTTAGGCAAGTAACCCTCTCAAAGCTGTTTTTCTTCATCTATAAAATGGGTATAAAAATACTGTCCACTTCAAAGGGTGATTGGGAGTATTAAATAAGTTAATTCATGCAAAATGCTAAGCACAGTGGCTTGTATATAGTAAACCCTCAATAAATGGCAGCTGTCATTTTTATCACTATCATTATCATCATCATTGTCATCATCATCATTATCCTCATTGTCATCACCATCATTCATTGTTACTATCCTCATCACCATCGTCATTATCACCATTACCACCACCATCACCATCATCACCATCACCACCAACATCAACATCATCACCATCACCATCATCATCATCATCACCATCATCATCATCACCACCATCACCACCATCATCATCATCACCATCACCACCATCATCATCATCATCATCACCATCACCACCATCAGCATCACCAACACCACCATCATCATCAACACCATCATCATCATCATCATCATCATTACCGTCACCACCATCATCACCATTATCAATACCATCATCATTATCAACATCACCACCATGATCATCACTGTCACCACCATCATTATCACCATCATCATCATCATCACCATCAGCATCACCATCATCATCGTCATTATCATTACCATCATCATCATCACCGCCACAATCACCATCAGCATCACCATCATCACCGTCATTGGCATTACCATCATCATCACCATTATCACCATCATCATCACCATCATCACCACCAACACCATCATTACCATCATCATCATCATCTTCTTCATCATCCAGTACAGATCCCATGCTAATGCAATGAGTAGTTATTAATATCAGCAAATTTTTTTTACCCTGCTCATTTTTTTTAAATAAGAAGAAACAATGTCTGGCATATTGTGTCAAAAATATTTGTTAGATGTTTTGTAAATGAATAAGAAAGATCCAAAATGATGAACCTCATTCAAACTTTTGAACCAATTAACATTTATTTCAGTTGGAGCTTAGGAATGGTAATCACTGGTTTTTTGATTATCACATGATCCATCAGTCCTTACAGAAGGGACACTTGCCTCTATCACTGCTTATCCATCAGGACTCACTCAAATCCTTGCTTTCTGTAAGTCCTCAATTGCACTGCCTGTGAGTTTCTTCCACATTTCTTAGCCTCATACTCTCTTCCATCTCATAGGAATTCATTTTTCTTATCAAGAAAAGTGAAACACAATAAAGTGTCTAATGGCCAGCGCGGTGGCTCACGCCTGTAATTCCAGCACTTTGGGAGGCCGAGGTGGGTGGATCACTTGCGATCGGGAGTTTGAGACCAGCCTGGCCAATACGATGAAACCCTGTCTCTATTAAAAATACAAAAATTATCCAGGTGTGGTGGCAGGTGCCTGTAATCCCAGCTACTCAGAAGGCTGAGACAGGAGAATCACTTAGATCCAGGAGGCAGAGGTTGCAGTGAGCCATGATCCTGCCACTGCACTGCACTCTAGCCTGGGTAACAGAGCAAGACTTTGTCTCAGACACAGAGAAAGAGAGAGAGAGAAAGAGAGAGAGAGAGAGAGAGAGAAATAGAGAGACTCTGAGAAGTTATGTCACTTGTTCAAGGTCACACAGCAAAAGTAGTAGGGCCAGGATCAAACCCAATGTTCTTAACCACCTGCCTCATATACATCATTACACTTCCCTGTTTTCTCCCAGACCAGGCAATTCATTTGGCAATCTACCTCCCAGACTCAATTCTTTCCTTGGAGTGTCACATTTTTTTCTTCCTTTTCATGTGTTACACATGCCTCTTGTCTTGCCTGTTCACTCAGATCACCCGATAGTGGACAAGTTGGGTGTTAGCTGTTGGCCCGATCTCATTTCTCTGTTCCCTTTTGGAGGCAATGATGATTGTGAGCACTTTTGAATCCACCTGAGCTAAATTCAAATTTGATGACGCTGTGACCTTTGGACAGACATCTTAAAGCAGCTGAGCTCCCATTATTCCTTCTGTACAGTGGGAGTAGGAATCATGGCCAACTCACAGGGCAATGGTGAGAATTCATGCATGTGAAGTGCCTGGAACCTCAGGGAGGCTCAAAAACAAGCTAGTTAGTAGTAGTAGCAACAGAAGTTGTTCCTATTTGGAGAAGATAGCCTATCTGCCCAGAGGCCGGCCACCTGCCTATAACCAGAGCAGACTGGCTGGCTGGCTAGGACCTGGTGGTGTCCCACGCCTCTGTTCAATTACCTCCATCTGTGGGTAAAACAGCCCCTGCGTAATGGTCTGATTAATCTCCTTATCGCACCGAGCACACAGTGTAATTACATCAGAGAATTCAGATCCCCAAGCGCGACATCAATCAACTCAGAGAGCAGCTTCACCCTCCCTTCCCTAACAGCCTGGGGAAAAAAACAGATCTTCCCTCCCTGCCCCCTTTGCTCATCCTTCCTCAAATGAGAGATCAGGACCAACAGTGCCAGGGCAAATGGCTGCCTGGGGAGCAGGTAGAGAAGAAAGGTGAGAGGAAGAGGCTATTTTTAGGTCAACCCCCTCTGAGGTTCTATGACAGTTGTCACAACCTCTTCCCCTTATCAGTCTGGTTTCCACTTGAGTTTGGAGTAAATAATAGGGGAAAGGAACCCCATTTCTTAAAATAGCATGGCCAGACAGAACAGTAATAATGAATACTCACAGTCACCCTTCACTGAATTCTTACTACTATGTCTGCAAAGGCATTATCTCCTTTTGTCCTCATGATAACCCTATGAGGAGGGAAATACTATTATTAGTACCCATTATACAGATGAAGAAACTGAGCCTTGGAGAAGCTGACGACTTCCCAGTTGGTAAGCGGCAGAGGCAATGATCAACTGCTGCAGAGCTTTACTCTGAAACGTGAGCTCATATTTCTCACCTAAGACTCAGCCATTCACCCATCAAATAATTCATGAGCATGGACTGTGTGCCAGATGCTGGCTAGATGCCAGGAAGGTAAAGTCCTAAACACATGCAGCCCACCTCAGAGAGTTCAAAGTCTGATGGAGAGGATATGTGCCAAGACCTTTGTTGAAAAGTAACAAGAGTGACAACAGCATGCAGCATGATGGATCTCACAGTTACCATGCTGTGCAAAAGAAGCCACACATAAGAGATGGGACTCCATTTTTGTGAAGTTCTGAAACAGGCGACAGTCATTAGTTCTGGGGATTAGGGACTGATTAAGGAGAGGCCTGAGAAAATTTCTTCAGGTGACGAAGTGTCTTATGTCTTCATGGAGGGCGAGTTCCAGGGGCTTGCATTTGTGCAAACTCATGGTATTGTATACTTACTTTGTTGCATGTTAATTCCCCTAAAATATTGCAAAAATATTAGAAAGCAAACAGAAATCACAATGACAGCGGCTGTTTATTGCGTGTTTCGTATGTGCTGAGTCTTAACAAGCATAGACAGATTTAATTCTCACAACCACATTATTGAGGCTCAGAGAGGGTAAGCAACTTGCCCAAGATCACACAGCTAGAAAAGGCCAAAGCCAAGATTCCAACACACATCTGTGTTTTACATGGAAATCTGTGCTCCCAACCACTGCTGTATCCTGCCTCCCCTTTGTTATTGTTTTCAGCCATTCAATGTTTGGTTGTGCTGGCACTAGGGCTAGGTTTGTATCCATATGATTGAAACACACCCCAACTTTAAGCTAAAGAAGCTACCAGGCTTGTGAGAGGACAAACATGTAAGTGATCATATCACAGTGTAATATGGCCTGCCATGGAGAACCTGAGTCCTGGGGGGGAGACACACCTAACCCTCCCCCCACCAGGAGAGGTCATACCCAAGCATCCAGATTCATCAGCTCATAGCCAGTCCTGGTACCACCCCCCACCCTGTTCTGTTTAATCTCTGAGCCTCAGAGACAGTGGAGTATAGAGGGGGAAGATCTGGCATCTCTGAAATCAGGCCAGTGGGGACAAGTCCCCAGACTCTCACCACGAAGTCTCCTGCCATCTGGTTTTTATTCCAGTGTCAGGGAGGCATGACCCTGTCAGACTCTGGGGGGATAGTGGAATGGTGGACTTTGGACCATAAAGTGGGATGAATTGAATAAGAATGAAAGCAGCAGTTTCTCAGTCCATTCTACCTCTTATGAAGCCAGGAAAATGGTTTCTCAAGCTAGTTTGGGGACAAACTACTTGCCTATGACCTAGGACATTTCATGCCACCTTCTTGGTCCTTAGTTTTCCTATTTATAGACTTGGTAGCCATCTAAAACCTCCCCATATAAAACAGATAAAAATAGAGCTCTTTGGCTGGGCACAGTGGCTCACGCCTATAATCCCAGCACTTTGGGAGGCCAAGGCAGGCAGATCACAAGGTCAGGAGATCAAGATCATCCTGGCTAACATGGTGAAACCCCGTGTCTACAGAAAATACAAAAAATTAGCCGGGCGTGGTGGCACGCGCCTGTAGTCCCAGCTACTCAGGAGGCTGCGGCAGGAAAATTGCTTGAACCCAGGAGGTGGAGGTTGCGGTGAGCCGAGATCATGTCACTGCAGTCCAGCCTGGGCAACGGAGCGAGACTCCATCTTAAAACAAACAAACAATAGAGCTCTTCTGTGTGAGGCAGGGGGTGGTAATTTGGAGATCTGGGTACTCAACCTTCTCTTTGTTCCTCAAGACAAAAGCCGAGATAGCTCTACAGAATATAGTTCAGAAACTGCAGACATAGGTGAACTATAAGATGCCCCTACTTTAAAATCTGCGTACCTATAACTTAGAAGCCTGTTGCTTGTCCTATTCACATCGGAATCCCTCATGCTCAGAACAGTGCTTGGCCCAATAAATAGATCTTGAGTGAACGTATGCTTGAAAGGCCCATTCATTTGGTGGACAGGTAGGAAGTGGCTAGATTTTTTTTCTCCCTTGTGTGAAGAAGCTTCTGGAAGGAAGGTGGCCACAGACACATTTGCTTATACTGTAGGGTACTTTTCATAAACTCAAATTCATTGCCAACATTTCAAAATAAGGTACTTCATGTACAAATTTTACTTTTAAGACGGATCAAGATTGGAGGCAAGGGACTGCATTCCTCTTCCAAGCAACCATCGGCTGGATCTGCTTAGCAGTGCCCCTCCCGCTGCGCATCCCCCACAATTCACAGCTCACTTTAGTCCCCACCTGGCTCACTCTACCCATTTATGGTATCTATACGAACCTGGTAGGTGTTTAATTTTGATATTCCCTCGTTTCGGGGCTAGTTTCTTCTGTCATCCTCCAAAGGTGTGGGAAATGCACAGAGCTAACCATGCCTGGGTCTACACTTTCCATAAGCCATAGCTTAAGTGACAGTGGGTAACCTGGCGGTGGCTTTCTGATTCCACGCACCATCTAACAAATAAGCTGACCTCTATGAAACTGGCCCAGAAAATGAAAAAGTTCATGCTTTTCTCTTACTTTCAATGGAGAAGCAAGAGGGTGGATTTACATCTTCTTGGCTAGAGGTGCTCCAGGAATTTCTCACATAGATCAGAACCCACATCCTCCAGTCGCTCTTAGGGAGGATGCACCCAGCCACCCACTTTCTCCTTTTGTACACAAGGTCTTTGTTCCCAGGTTCTAAAATGTTGGCTCAGCCCCAGTCAGATTTAGAGAGTGCCTTGCAGCTGATGTTGTGGCCACCAGCTGGCAGGATTATATTTTAATCATCTAAATCCACGGCCTCCTCGCATGTGTCCACACCCCGTGCTGGTAGAGCTACTTCAGAATCATGGAAGGCACTTCCCATAAATATGAATTCCTCGGCCCCACCCTTGGGCATTCTGACGTAATCGGTCATGGTGAAGGAGGGGTGGACTCCAGCGTCTGTGTTTATAAAAAGCTCTCCTGGCGGTTCCCATGCCCAGCCAGCGGTGGGTACCCGTGATAACAGGCTAAACCGCTCACTTTGTTCCACCGTTTGCTTTCCATTCCCTTAAATGTTGACTTTACTATTTAGGGCTTTTCCGTTTCTATTTTTGCCTTACCTTGAACTTCCTTCAAGGATATCTCCCTAAGCCTGATGGCCTTTTTCTTGATTTTCTCCCTCTGCCACCTTGAATTAGATCCGTGGGCTTAGTGCAGAATCCCAAACTCCCTGTTCCCTGGTGCTACACAGGCAGGAAAAGGGACACCCCAGAACAGTATATCTGGGGAAAGGATTTAAAATAAGAGTCAGACAAACCCCAAATCATCACTCATCACCCTCCCCTCCCCATGCCTCCCATGGGGATTCCTCCCCGACTTCAGACCTCCTTGTTTCTTTTCCTTGCCATCCCCCTCCTCTCTGTTTCTAAGCCTCACCTTCCTTTTTAGATCAATTAATGGGAACAAGTGTGGTTTTATCTCATGCCTTTGGAAATCCATCAGCTGTTCCTGACACCTCAGTGGTGGGTGTTGGAAAGAGTAAGTCCTGAGCAGGAGCAATAGAAGATCTGTGTCATGCCAGTGTGGATTCCTATGCCCAGGGGTCTGCAGCATGGGAGATAATACCTAAAACTCCCCAAGCTGTGGAAATAGAGGCTTTTCAAAGTGATTTTGCATATACACAGGAGGAGAAGAAAGTGGAGTTCGGATGAGGCCCCCACCCTCACTGCAGCTGTCCAGACCTTCTCTTTGCTTGCTGAAGGGACCAGGTCAGAAAGAGAGAGAGAAGGAGAAAGAAATTAGGCTAGTGGCAGAAGCAGTCTGCACAAAGCCTGCCTTGGCTCCCTTTTTGTCCTGCTGCTCCCAGGTTGGGCCACAATAGTGATGATGATGGCTATGACAGTGATGACAGCTAACAGGTGTTTGGCGCCTGCCACGTGCTGCTGGCTCAAGCTGAACGTGGTTCTACGTGCTCTCCATGCATTTGAATCTCACAACAGCTATGACACAGGCCCTAGGTTCCCAATACTTTTACAGATGAGAAAAATGAAGCATAGGGAAGGTCAGAAACTTGTCCAAGCTCACAAAGCCAAGATGAGAAGGAGCCAGATATTTCTCAGTCTGAATCTGAACCCAGGTATTCAAACACAAGGCTAAGCTGTCATGGTCCTGGGCTCTGTCCTCACTTGGACATTCCTGGTGGACTTGCATTCTGTGAACATCTGCTAGGTAAGGTATGTGCCATCAACCATTTGAAGAACTTGCAATACAGATGGGAGGGCAGATTTAATAAAGATGAAACGTTAGCCCTCACATACCAGCCATAGTGCTAAGAAGTTTATGTGCGTTATCTAATTTAATATCTCCACCTACTGTATTACCTCCATGTTACAGGTAAGAAAACTGAGGTTCAGAGAGATTGAATCACATGCCCAAGGACCTATCGTGTGTAGGTGGAGGAGCTGGGATTCCAATCCAGGCGTGTTTACTTCTAGAGCCCAAGATCTGACCTGATAGACTCATGAAAAGATAATGAACCATACTAGGGTTGTTACAATAAGAAATATAATAAGAAACAATGGGCTCCCAGGTCTATATCTGCAGAAATGCTTATTGAGCACTTGCTCCATGTCAGACATGGTGCAAGGTGCTAGAGATGTGATGTTAAGAAAAACAAATACAGTTTCTGTCCTCATAGAAGGTTTGATTTGATGGAGATACTCAAGGTGCATGATTATACAAAAAAATGGAGGAAAGTGGATAATATGGCATGGACACGCAAAAGCACTGACTGGAGCAGAAGTGAGTGACAGAATTGTGAGATGAAACTAGAAGGGCAGGAGGAGCTGACTGCAGAGCCTGGAGTCCATGCATAGGTGATTTGACTTTATCCTGAGAAAAGCAGGGAGTCATTGATGGTTATTAGGTGAAGAGTGACATACTCAGGTCCACTCTTGGGAAAGAGTCCTGGCTTTAGTAAATGTATGGATAGAATGAATGTGTGTGCATATGAATCATGTGGAGGGGGGCTAGAGCCAGTAGCAGGAAGACAAGTGGGAGGCCTTTGTGGGAATTCATCATCGTGACAAGAGATGATGGTGTATTTATGAAAGAGGGAGGAACTATCTAACTCGTTCTCCAGCACAAATTCCCTTCCTAACTCCAGTCAACGCTGCTGGTAACAAGCAACATCAGATGAAGGGCTGTAGATGATTTAGTATAAATGCATCCTTGCAACCTAAGGAAGCAACATTTCTAGACTACAGCAGTGATTGCCAACCTGGAATGTGCATCAGAAACACCTAGAGGGCTTGTTACATGGCACAGATTGCCCAGGCCCACTTCCGAAGTTTCTGATTTGGTATTTCTGGGCTGGGACCCAAGAAATCACACTTCTAACAAGCTCCCAAATGATGCTGATTCTGCTGACATGGGGACCACATTTTCAGACCCAATTGTGTAGAGTAAAACAAACCCTATTTGCAACCGCATTCATTTAGAGCTGAATCCAGTTTTTTTTCCTCTTTAAGCTGGGCAGAATTAGATGATCTCATTCAAGTTTTTTTTTCCATCTATAAATGAGACTGGTAATGTCAACACTGTAAGTTTGTTGTGTATTTACAGTAAATCAAGTATAAGGTTTATTACAATACTTGGCACATAAAAGAAGCTGAATAAATAATAGCCATTGTTATTATTAGTCAGAGAAAAAGCTTAAACCAGCACTTGGCCCATGACACATTAGGACTGATACTAAAGATGATATCTTCAATGGGTACACAAAGCCTGAAACCAGTAAAGTGACAAGCAGCTAATATTGGTGAATAATGACAAAAATTCTGTAAGGCATATTGAGGGGTTACTCTTTGTCAAGCAAGACTTCAAAGGCAGGCAGGAATTGGAGGCTCTTTTTTCATGGCTGCTAAATTAGCTTGTCTATTTATCCTTCTATTAAGTGGAAAATACCTTCATTAATTCACCCACCTATCATTTTTTTCATCTACCCACCCATCTATCCATTTATCCATGCATCCATCCATCCACTCATCCATCTACCCATCCATCCATCCATCCAACCATCCATCCAACCACCTGCCCATGGATCTTTTTTTAAACTACTACTCTGGGCTATCAATTGTGTTAGGTTCTATGAAGTTCAATGGAAACAACCCTTAGTCAAGTGGACCTGGTATTTGAATTGGCTGATGTTTCCCCGTTTCAGTCAGGGGATCTAACTAACTTGGAGCTGTCTACATCCTTGATAGAGCTGGGCTGAGGGCAACTCAGAACTGTGTTCTCAAGAAATGTGAGAACCAAAGGAGACAGGAGATTTAGAGTTGAGGTTCTAGAGCCAGACAGATTTGAGGTAGGTTCTTGATGGCTGGTTCTACCCCTTATTAGCTGGGTGGCCTTGGACAAGTAACCTACTTCTGTGAGTGTCAATTTTTTTTCTCTAGGAAAGGGGAATGTTGATAGTACCCAACTCCTTACAGTGGTTGTGAGATAATACATAACATATATAAAGAGGTTAGCATGATTCCTAGTATATGTTAGTTAAAAGCTAAACAAATGATAACTAATATTGTTATCAGTAAAGCAGGGGAATTAAGGATTGATGAGGTCAATTTGCTCAGATCAATGTCTTCATTATCAACGGAAGTCAAACTTTGCTTGGAGTTTTTCCTGACAATACAAAAAAAAGTCTTTTTTTCCCTTGTCCACAAATTTCTGCCAGGTAAATTGGTATCTGGTTTGAGGAGCAAGGAAGGGAAGCACTTATCAAGATAATACATTTATAAAGCACTTTCTGCATTCCAAAGTATGTTTATGTATTTTCCCTCAGTTTATCCTGACAAAACCCTAAGCTTTAAATAAGCAAGGTTTTTCTTAGCCTCATTTTGAAAAGAAGGAAATGACAAGGTTAAGTGGCTTGCCTAAGGTCACATAGCAGGGTTATAGCTAGTTTTCTGAAATGCTCTTTCTACTATACCACATGTCAACCTCAGTTCAAGTTTTTGATTTTTCCCCTTTAATAAATAGGAAACCAGAGGACTTTGGCTGACTCCACTGGGGTTTTATACTCTAATGCCATCACTAACAAAAAAAAAATACATGCATTTTTTTTGGCTATTGTAAATTATTAATGACAATCTCTTTAGTGTGTCAATTTCATTCCTTTGTTTGAAACATTCCTTTTGGCATTGGTAACAGCACTGAAATAAATAGTTTATTTGCCAATAACATAGCTTGTTAAATTTTAATCAAATAGAGTATTGTAAGCACATAGTTACCAGGATATACCCCTTGGGAATGAGTGAGATCACTTTAGAAATGAATTAATAATGGGGCTTTTGGTAGCCAAAATGAAATGGACAGTGCAGATTGGCCATTGATGTGGATTATTCCTATTTGAGTTGTAAATCAATGGAGTTGCTCTCACCCTGCTCCCATTAAAATTTTCTTGTTAATTATTTTCATAAGATAATAGGATCAACCAGATGTGGGGGTATTCTTTTTGCCTCTTGTTTTCTTTTTGTAAGTATGAGGTCTTCTTATGTTTTTAGTATACAGCCCAGGATCATGGTATGTTAAAGCCTGGGGCTCTTACATGGGTTTAGGAATGGAGATGAGAGGCTCCACTAATCTCAATTTCCCCATCTCCCTCTGTTTCTGTCTCTCCCAACTTCATTCGCAAGAGAACAGGACATTATACTTTGTGTGTGATGATATTCCTTACTTAGTATCAGAAGATGCAACTACTCAATTGTTTCTATTAGTGGGAAGGGTTTTACTCTTACAAGATTCACTATGTGACTCTTACTCATAATGATTCCAGGGAACCAATGGCTAGCATTTGTAAAATAGTTGTGTGGTAGTTATTAAGGCTGTTAATTAATATTTTGGTTCTCCCAGGCATGTAGTAGGATTGTACTTACTCTTCCCCTTGAATTTAGGCATGGTACCATGACTTTCTTTGACAAGTGAGGTATGAATGTAATTGATGTGTGAAAATTCTGGCTAGAAGCTTTAAGGGGTGATTCCCTTTTCCCCCTTCTCCTCTGCCTTAATAACTACAGACATTCTAGATGGTTCCTTCGGTTTGGGCCCTCGAGAGAGGAAAACATGGAGCAGGACCTCTGGTCAGCCCATGACGAACATGTAGTATGAGCATGAAAAAGAACCTTTGTTGTTTTAAGCACTGACCTGATATTTGGAGGCTGGTTGTTACTATAGCACATCCAAGCCTATCCTTACTAATACATGCAGGATAAAGTCTCATGCATACCTTGCCATGGGAGTCACGTGCACTGATAACCATGACATTACATCTGGAACTTACTGATTATTTGGGGAAAAAGATTGTGACTCATTCATCTTTGAACACACCCATAATGTTTTCTAAATGAATTCTTTAGAAATATGACAACGTAAACCATTGAAGTTAAGTTGCCGAGATGATAATGATGAAGAGGATGACAAAAACAACCCAATTCATGACACTGGCACCTAATGAAGGCTTACTATGTGCCTAGCACTTTGCTAAATAAGTTTTAGCAATATCTTATTCAGTCCTCACAATAACCCCATAAGGTAATATTTCGTTCTCATTTTGCATATGAGTAAGTAAAGCCATGAATCAGGTAAGCCCATCGCCCACGACCAGTAATAAGTGGCAGAGCCAGGATTCAAATCCAGATATGACTGTGCACCACATAACAATCTTTTGGTTGATGGCAAGCTGTACATAGATGGCGGTCTCATGTGATTATAGTGAAGATGAATATTCTTATCACCTAGTGATGTCTTGATATCCTGACCCAGTATAGGCTTAGGCTAATGTGTGTGTTTGTGTCTTAGTTTTTAAGACAGTTTGAAAGTTTAAAACAGCATAAAGTTTTAAATTGTTTAAACTGAAAAAAGTTCAAAAGGTAAAAAAAATTTTTTTAACAGAAAAAAAGCTAGCAAAATAAGGGTATAAAAATAGAAAATATTTTTCTATAGCTTCACAGTGTGTTTGTGTTTAAGTGCTACTATAAAATAATCAAAAGGTTAAATAAATGAAAAAATTTATGATGTCAAAAAAGAAAAAGTATACTGTTAATTTATTATTGAAAAAAGAAAATTATTTTTAAAATTAATTTAGTGTAGCTTAAGTTTATAGAGTTTATAATGTATAGCTTAAGTTGACAGTGTTTATAAAGTCTACAGTAGTGTCCAGTAATGTCCGAGTCCTTCACATTTACTCCCCATTCTCTCACTGACTCACCAGGAGCAACTCCAAGCTCTGAAAACTCCAATAGGTGCCCTATACAGAGGAACCATTTTTGATCTTTTATACTGTATTTTTATATATCCTTTCTTTATTTAGATATGATTATATACACAGACACTTGCCATTGTGTTACAGTTGCCTACAGAATTCAGTACAATTACATGCTGTACAGGTTTGTAGCCTAGGTGCAGCAAGCTGTACCATGTAGCCTAGGTATAAAGTAGGCTATCCTAGGTTTGTGTAAGTGCACTGTGTGATGTTTGCATACCAATGCATACCTCAGAATGTATTCCCATCTATAAGACTGCACATCTATCCATAGATTTTCAATGGAGGTGGGATTTTTTTGCCCTCTGGGGGCATTTTAAAAAGTACATCTTCTTTCCCAGTTGTGACAACTGTGGTGTAAGCATCTGGAGAGTAGAGGCCAGGGAATCTGCAAGTGTCCTATGATGCACAGAGCAGTTACCCAAATAATTATCCAGCCCCAAATGTCAATATTGCTGAGAAATCCTGGTATATCCTATCACGCTCTTAACCACTAAGTTACAGGAAACATCTATCTTTTCAGAAATCAGAGGGACAAAAGCTACTAGCTTCCTGCCTCAACCCCTTGGAAGATTGTTTGGAAACAAATAAATGTGTTTCAAGATTGACCACATTAGAAAATATAGATTTACACAAAACTTTTCAATAGCACACATTCCGTAAAAGTGAGAGACACCTGAAAAATAATGTAACTAGTAGATTCAATAGGCAAGGGCGGCTACAACAGCCAGTGCTTTCATGGTTGGATTCGCGGCAGCCCAAGTTATTTAAGCCGCGGTCGCTGTCCCTGGTGCTGAACCACCGTCAGGCTCTAGGAGACATGAATCAACAAAGCCCCTGGATTTGAGCGGAAGTTCTGCCAACACACCCAAGTGCACACGCAGGGCTACACCTTTTTTCTTTTCTAACCACATCTCAAGGACACTCTTCCTCCACCCTTGGAACAAGCTAATTAACATGCAGGAAACATTGCTATTTTTGAGTGGATCTTGAAGAATTTTCGGTCTGGGGCTTGACAGGGTGGCGATTGTTTTCCTTCCATTATTCATTCCGTCAACCTTCAAGGAATTTTCTGCTGCTGAGTACACAGCCTTGTCACACATGCTGTTGCATGTGCACATGCGCATGCATGCACACACACACTCCATACTAAGAGGTGCACGAAGAAAGTAGGCATGCACAGATGAGAACAGAAAGTAACACTCCAGTGTCCTACAGGAGGAGGTTGGGGAGGGACGTGACAGAGCGCAGGGCTCCATTCTTAAAGCAAACTAACCAGTGACCAGGATTTAATTGGCAAGTAGGGATTATATTCCTCCTTGCATCTCACACTGTGAGTTAGGTTGATAAGATGTTTGACAAAAGCAGGCATGAGTTAATCTCATCCCAGAAGCTGTCCTTGGAGGTCATCATGTCCTTTCGGAGTTGGACAACTTGGAAAGTAAAATGCAGAGGGTCCAGCATATGGGAGAAATCCTTCAGGGTTAAAGATAGAATGAGAAGCTGAGTGTTACATGGTTGAAGTCTTGGTCCTCATTCTTATGCTCTTTTGAGCCATACTTGGGATGGATTTTGTGAAAAAAGTTAAAGATAATACAAAAACTCTACTAATTCCTGCAGAACACTCAGAGACCTGACTCCCATAAAGAGCACTTGAGATACTGAAAGACCGTCGGTGCATTTAGGTAAATGGACGAGGGTGTAAATGTACACATATGTAGTTACCCATGTCATGTAAATGTGTGGGAATGCTCACATGAATACATGTGAAGATGACCATCCATGTTTAGCAGGGTGGGATAGGAGTGGCATATCAACAGGCATTTCCGCTTTGGATCCATGGCTTTCCTGGACAGTTTATTTTATTTTCTCCCATTTTGTTCATCTGTCCACCAAAATCAGTAATCCCAAGGAGATGGGTTTTTGCATCATATATTAATATGCAGGTATTTTCAGCCATTGTTTTCTCAGATATCATTTTGCTCTTCCTGGATACTCATTAGTTCGTGAAATATCAAAGCTGAAAGAGCCTCCAATCACTTCATTTTATAGAAGGAGAGACTGAGATTTGGAAAAGTGAGTTAAATCTACACAAAGTCAGGGAAGTGCCTAATCCAGACTTCCAACTTCCACTCTATGGCTTTCACCCTACTAATCATGGTTCCTCAGCATACAGGAGATCGGATTGACATGGAGCAGAGAACTGGCTGACGAACCAGGTATGAACTGACTGCTGAACCAGTGGCTGCAAGTATGTTATTAACTGGTATCTGTATCTGGTTGGCACAGCACCTGTCATACATGCAAAATGAATGGATGAATAAACGAATGAAACATCACTCTGAGTCTTTTCAACACAGTTGACAGGGGGTTGAATGTAAAGTAGAAAAGGGCAGGGTGGGTAGGGAAGGGGACATTTAATTGGTAGAATCAATATTTCTTAAGCCAAGACCGAAATAGAAGTGTTTACAGGGCTGAGGACTGCTCTGGAGACCCTGAATTGCTGCTCTGTTGTTCACTGACCTTGAGTTTGCTGGGCACAGAGGAGGGTTGGGTGGAGGTTTCTCCAGCTAAATAGTTGAAATCTAAAGAGAGGTAATTGCAGGATTTGAAGGCAAATTTTTCCGTCTGGCTCTACTGGGTTTGGGGTGGTGATCACAGACCTCTTCACTGCAGGGCTTACACACACCATTGCAGGGTGGGGTGGATGGCACCAAATATAGTGGCTATCAGCAGGGGCAGCCTTAGAGAGAAGGTGAAACATGTTAAGAAACAATGGCTCTGGAAGAAAACGGGAGGAGAAAGATGAGGAGAGGAATGGAAATAGAGCTGGAGTGTGTTCTCCAGGGAGAAGAGACAGTAACTGGCTTGTCTCCACTCCAGGGAACATGAAAAGAAGTGGGGTGGGGGGAAGATTTCTGATAGTAGCTGGCACTTCTAAGGAATGTTCATGTCATTTTCACTAGAAATATTATATATTATGCTAGACCCTCTACCATAGAAAGACTATAGGAAGGGCAAGGTGACCAATAGATTGTAAACTTGGACTTTTAACTCAAAGGACCTGAATTCCATTTCCAGCTTTGCCACCTTTGGGCTGAGTAACATGAGAAAGCTCTTTAACCTCTTCAAGCCTCAGTCTACCTTTCTGTAAGATGGGGACAACTCCCATACCAGTCTCAGGGAGCATCCATCTCATTGTTACGAGGGTTAAAAATAAGATTGTTCATGTAAGGCACTGAATACAGCATGTGGGGCACAATATGGACTCAGTAAAGATTGAATAATTATTGTTAATCTTTATGTATTAACAACATGTTAATCTTTATTATTTATTAATAACTTCATTAATACTTAGTATTATTGTGTTAAATGTTATTTGTTTATGCATTTTAGTACACCCCAAAATGTACAGTACCTAGTAGATATCAAATAAATTTCATACAAATAAATGAATGAACAGATGAGTAAATCAAGAAAAGAGGTATTATATGCCCAGTGCTTGAAATGAGGCAGTCACATGCTTTGCACCTACTGTTCCCTCTTCTGGGAATTCCCTTCCCCATCTTCTTTCCCAGTGATTTTTTAATCTATAGGTCAAGAATCAGCCCAAAAAGTCTATTTTCCAGGAGATGTCCTTCCTGCCATCCCTTGGGGAAGATCGTGGGGTTTTGTGCCTTTGTTCTAAAAGCAGTTGTGAGGGATAGAAAAAACCCTGGAACAATGGCAATTACTAAAAAGTCCAGAAACTACAGATGTTGACAAGGTTGCGGAGAAAAAAGAACTCTCTTACATTGTTGGTGGGAGGGTAAATTAGTTCAACCATTGTGGAAAACAGTATGGTGTCTCAAAGATCTAGAACCAGAAACACCATTTGGCCTAGCAATCCCATTACTAGGTATATAGCCAAAGGAATACAAATAATTCTGTTATAGATACATGCATGCGTATGTTCACTGCAGCACTGTTCACAATAGCAAAGGCATGTAATGAACCCAAATGCCCATCAATGATAGACTGGACCAAGAAAATGTGGCACATATACACCCTGGAATACTATGTAGCCAAAAAATGGAACAAGATAATGTCCTTTGCAGGGACATGGATGGAACTGGAAGCTGTTATCCTCAGCAAACTAGCACAGAAACAGAAAACCAAACACCGCATGTTCTCGCTTCTAAGAGGGAGCTGAACGAGGACAGCACATGGACATGTAGAGGGACTTACACATTGGGGCCTGCTGGGGGTTTGGGGAGGGAGAGCATCAGGAAGAACAGCTAGTGGACACTGGGCTTAATGCTAGGTGATAGGTTGATCTTTGTAGAAAACCACCATGGCACACATTTGCCTATGTAACAAACCTGCACTCCACATCCTGCACATGTACAGAACTTAAAAGTTGAAGGAAAAAAAAACAACTATTTCTTTCTTCACCTAGTGAAAAAAAAGAAAGAAAAAAAACATGAACCAAGAATCTGAGGATGTGGGTTTTCATTTCTTTTATGTTCTTAGCCTTGAGGTGACCTTGGAAAATCCCTGAATATTCTGTGCCTATATCTTATCATCTGTCGAATGGGAGTGAAGTCGCTTACCAGTTAACATTGTTGCAAATATGTCTCTCCTTCCTTCAAAAATATTTACTGCCAGAAAGATTCCAAGATTCAGGTACTATAGTGGGCTCTACAGAAACCTTAGTGAACAAGACAGGTAGGTCTCTACTATAATGGAGCTCACAATTTAGCATGGGATTAAGTAAATAAGTGTTCTGGGAAAAAATATGTGTAATTGTATTTGTGATATGTGCAACAAAAGAAGAAGGGGTGAGCAACTGGGAGGGAACTGCTTGAAATCTGAATGGTGAGAAAAAAATACCCATGCATGCAAAAGAAGGCTGAGTGAGAACAAGTGAGGCAGAGAGAACAGCATGCACAAAGGCCCTGAGGTGGGAGAGAAAGCTTAGTGGCTTTGAAAAACTGAAAAAGAGGTGAGAAAGACTTGAGAAAAGTGGGAATGGAGAAGAGAGGCAGAAGATAAGATCAGAGAGGTGGGTAGGCACCAGGTCTTGAATGCCTTGCAGGTCACAGCAAAGACATTCTAAGTGAGACAGAAATGTGAGCTGTCTTAATCAATGGTAAGGCTTCATGGGAATGTTACATAAGACCATCATGATGGACCTGTCACTAGTCTTTTGGTTTCTCCATCAGCAAAGCAAGATAACGTCATCTTTCCTGCCTCGCCAACCATCCAGGTAAAGTGATGAGGTGGCATCTCCTTGTAGCTGACATCAAATGACATCTCTACATGATAGTATAGCATACTTAAGCCTCATTGTGGCTGCACCAGGCACTGTGGTCCTGGAGATGCCAGAACTTAGACAAAGCTGAGCTATTATCAAAGGGGAGGGAGCATCATGCTGGCTGTTTTGGAGCCAGGATGTACATGGCTATTCTGGGCCTTGTGGGAGGGAGGCTGAGAGGGGGGCTGGCCGGAAGAGCAGAGTTATTTCAAGACATTGCAGCAGGCAGTTGTAGCCAGGGTGTACCGAGCAAATCTGGATAGACTGGAGGAGCCCAGAGACCCTGCAATTGCTGGAAGCTAAAGGACGTCCCTACATGGCCCCCGAAGAGATCTGGCTCTGTTATTAGGCAGTACAGCATGGTCCTGGAAGCAGAAAGGGCAGGTATCTATGCCTGCTCTGTGACCTTGAGCAGATGCCTGCCACATACAGTAAACTCCTTGTGTCCTCCCAACAGCTTGATGAGATAGCTTCTGTGTTGCTCCCATTTCACAGATGGGGAAACTGAAGCTCAGAGCGGTTAAGCGACTTGCCGTGGTTCTGCTACTATTTGAGGCAGAATCAGGATTTGAACTCAGTTCTCTAGAGTTCATTGTCCTGTGTTATTCTCTCTCCCTCTTATTACTCATGACAGAACAGGCTCATCTGACAACTAAATGAGGTGGCACATAAAAATATCCAGCACAGCGTTTGGCACATAGCACGCCCTCTTTGAAACTGCTGCTGAGTCCATATCAAATGTGTGGCACTTCAGCCTTGCAGCAGGGAGTAAAGGCAGCAGAGGCTGACTAAATTGGGATTTTGAGAGTGGTACTTGTCACTTGAAAAAAAAAAACTCAACTAAAATATGTTTCTTATGGAAACCCTGGAGGGGAAAAAAGCCACAATGTTAATTACATTTATAAATAACGTCATTGCATGTGCTTTTTAGAGTAGTCTTTCGAGGCATGTGGGGAAGGAGTTACTGGCCTCATGTAGCAACTGAAGACACTGGGACCCACTAGAGTTTATTGGGTTGTCTGACACAGAGCAAACCAGTAGGAGAGAAGTGACGAAACTCCAGTCTGTTCCCTCCTGTGTGGCCCATGAATCTCCTCAATGAAGATTATAAATAAGATTTCACAGAGGGCATAATTTTCTCTACTGAACACGCTTTCTCTCTTGTTATGACAAGCAGCAGTTTCTTCTGTGAGGGACCAGCCCCTTCTCTACTTTTAGTCCATCTGACGCAAGTAGAGGTGGCTTCATCCCAGCTCCAGGGAAAGGGCATGACCCCAGCCTGGTCATTTTAAACATCACATGCCCCTGGCCACAGTGGTTTGTTCAGAGATGAACATCCATCAAAGCCAGGACAACCAGAGCTAGTGAGACCCAATTCTGGAACTTTTATTGGAACGATTAGGAAGAAACTGTCCTTCATTTGAGGTTGCTAAAAAGGGATAAAAGTGTGGCATTCTGGTAGCACTCTTGCCACCCCAAGGGGCAGTTGCCTTGGAATCAACACCATGAGGAATAGTGCCATGAAATGAATATGGGGATGACCTTGTTCAAGCTCCTGGATCCATCTGAACCTGAAGCCATTCAACTTTTCATGTATGAGAACCAATGTATCCCCTTTATTATTGGATCCAGCTTTGTGTGGTTTATATCCCCTGTACATAAAGGACTCCTAACTAATACAATCACCCTCATCATCAACAACAAAACTTTGCTGTGGGTCCACAAAATGCAGGAAATTCTGGTTTCTGAGAATGGTTAGGAGCATGCACACTGGAATTAGGCTGACTGAATTTCAGATCTGTCTTTTCCACTTTCTAGTTGTTTGATTTTGGTAACTTCTATTTCCCTGTGCCTTGTCTGTGAAGTGGGATAATAATATTCCCCACCTCGCTGAATCACTGAGGATGTTAAAGGAGATAATACATATCTAAAGATCATAACAGCATCTGGCACAGAGTGAGTGCTCAAAAAGTGCTACTGCCAGATGAATGGATACATAAAATGTGGTACATATACACAAAGGAATACTATTAAGCTCTAGAAAGAAGGAAATCCCGTCATCTGCAACAGCATGAATGGAACTGGAGATCATTATGTTAAGTGAAATAAGTTGGGCACAGAAAGACAAACTGCACGTTCCCACTTGTTCGTGGGATCTGAAAATAAACACAGATGAACTCATGGACATAGAGAGTAGAAGGATGGTTACCAGCAGATGGGAAAGGCAGTGAGGAGGTTGATAGGGGGAGGAGGAGATGGTTAGTGGGTATAAAAAATAGAAAGAATGAATAAGATTTACTATTTGACAGTGCAACAGGGTGACTATAACCAATATTAACTTAATTGTACATTTAAAAATAGAAGAATATGATTGGACTGTTTGTAACACAAAGCATAAATGCTTAAGGGGATGGATACTGCGTTCTCCATGATGTGATTACTATGCTTTGCATGACTGTATCAAAACATCGCATGTACCCCATAAACATATACTCCTACTACATATCCACAGCATTTGAAAAAAAAAATACTACTGTTGGGATTTTGATCACAAGGAAGGTTGTTTTACCTCAAACGTGGGACCCTTAGAGGCACCATATGTACAAATTGATATGTTAGTCACAAAATACACATAGTGGGTGTTTCCATTTATTGAGTCCCTGCTATGCGCTTTATATAATTATTCCACATTGACTATGTGATAAGATAGGAAATTTATTATCTGCATTTAATTGACAACAAAACAGACTTAGAGAGTTACAAGCCTTTCTCAAGGCAACACAGTGCATGATGGAGCTGGCTTTTAATCCAGGTTTCCTTCCTCCTAAGCCACGTCTCCCACAGAGCATTTCTTAAACCTCAGCTGCTCACACAAGACCAGTAATGATTACTGTTCATTTATGTATGTGTTTCCTATACTATTATTTGCTTATTATTATTTTTGCAATTGACTTACTTTTTAACTTAATACATGTAATTAAAGAGAAAAGCTCACATTACAATTGTAAATGAAAAGTAAGTATCCTGTTTATAAATAGAAGAAAGCCTTAAAATAGATACAAATGAAAACAAAAGAACATTATTAAATTCCAGCTATAAGCTGCTACTTGCTCCAAGGTCTCAGCCTGACACCTGCTCCTTCTTTTGTTAAAAAAATGGAAGATTAGCAAGTGTTGAGAGGTGTTAAAAACACAGTAGCCCCAAACTGAGACAACTCTTTAACAATTGGAAGGAGAGAAAGTGACTTGAAAGCACAATCACTTTCTCACCATGAGAGTCCATGAAATTTCATTCTGTTTCTATGCGGCTACCTCAAATCTCTCAGGCAAATAATTTGGGTACAGAACTTTGAAAAGCATAGCACTCCAATCTCCAATTTATTTACTGCCAAAGGACCTTCCTTTTCTATACTACACCATGTCCCCTCTGTCTCTCAACAGTTAAACATCCTGGATAATCTCTATGCTGGTACTTGGTTGGAATTAAGCTAAGCCATAAAAGAAAGTTTGTAGTTTACGTATGTCTTTTCCAGGTGAGTCTGGAAACACCAAATTGCATGTTGACATATACACCCACACAATTATTACCAGACAGAGAGACATGAAAACTAACAGCCTTTAGGAGTAAAAACTCATTGCCTGTCCCTCTCTTTTACATGAGCCAGCACCCATCACTGCTACAAGTGAACCATCCACATCCACGAGAGAAGCCATGGTCGCCACGGTGATTATTCTAAACACAGCAGGTGATGTAATTCCCCTTGGGTGTGTGGCATCATGCAGATGAATTGGGCACATTGCATCTAATTCAGCCTCTTGAGGAGAAAGACTTCACACGGATCCAAATAGACTCCCAAGAGGCAGAGAGAGGAGAATGATAAATAACTGCCAGCCAAGCTCTAAAATGGTACACTCTAGCTGTGTGGCCATGGGTAAGTCATTTAGCCTAAATCCATACACTCTAGATGCTTCTCATCAAATACCAAAACTTGTCCATGGTCACCTGAATAATAATAGAAGTGTGGATGGACCCAGAAGACAGACAGATTGTTTGATATTACCTACCATATCTGATGATGCTATAAAGCATTTACCAAAATGTACTCCACCAAACACTGGTTCTACCATAAGTTAATAGAGGCTTGCTCCTCTATCATGGAATGGGGATGGGATTGTGTACTCAAATGAGATTAAGAAACATGAGATTAAGCAAAAAAAAAACAAAACAGATTTTGTTGCTTCAGGACTTATCAGTGCCTTTAATGTGTTCAGTGCAATGTGAAGGCCAAAGAAGGGAAAGTATTGTGTAGTTTTTCTTAGAAATTTTGGGTCATGGGATTTTTCTTTTGTAGTCTAGTGGGCACTTTGAGAAATACGGCCCCATGGAGTAATCTCAGAGTACTTTCAATAAGAGGAAATTCATTTCCTCTACTTTCAGAAACCTCTAATGCTTGGAAAAACTCCCCCTTAACTAAGACAAAAAAAAACCCCAGCTTTCCTGTAACTTGCACACTTGAGTTCCATTTCAGGGCCCTTGGAGACACATCTCTGGGCCTTGCTTTTTTTCCCAATAAAGTAGGAGTGGTTTTGGACTTACTTTTCTCCCAGTGTTGGGAGGATTGCATTGGATAACTCAACTTTGTGAACTGTTGAGTGTTGCAAATATGTGAAGTCACATATTTACAACACTCAAAATAGCATTACAGTCTTATGTAACCCACAAAACAGCGCTTATGTAATCCACAAAATAGCATCACAATCTTATGTAAATACAAATTGCTTCAGGTAGAAATCCTTGGGCTCTCCTAGAGACTGATCATCTACAACGTGGTTTTTCAACCATGGCACTACTGGGTGTCTGTCCTGAGCACTGCAAATATTGAGTAGCATCCCTAGCTTCTATCCAGCAGACACCAGTAGCAATCCCTCAGTTGTGACAACCAAAAACACCTCCAACCACTACCAAATTCTCCTAGAGGAAAAAATCCTCCTGGGTTCAGGCGGCTTTCCTGCCTCAGTCTCCTGACTACAGGCAAGTACTACCAGACCAGACTAATTTTTGTATTTTTAATAGGGAAAGGGCTTCTCCTGGTTGAGAACCACTGTTCTAATTCTGCAAGCTTTCTCTGACAATAGAAATGTTTTGCATCTTGTATCTTTCTGTCCAATATGGGAGCCACATGGAATGTGGCTAGGGTGACTTAGAAAACTAGCTTTTAATTTTAATAATACATTAATATTAACCAAATAATACATTTAATAATAAACATTTAATTTTAATTATTTTTAACGTAACTATAAATAGCCACAGTTGGCTAGTGGCTACCATATTGAATGGCACAGTTCTAGATAACATAGTTTGAGGTCCACCTATTCATTCAACAATTATTTGTTGAATATCTATTGGGTGCCAGCCAAGATGCCACCCACTGGATATATAGTGGAAAATGGCAGACATGGCTTTTGTTCTCACCAAACTGTTAGACACCAACAAATAAGCTATGTCGGATATAAGGTGATGTATGTTTTGAGCTTGCATGACCCAAGATACTTCCCCTACAGGCCTGTCACTCTGCTGGAAGTTCCACCATATGCATTCCATTGAACTGCAAGGTCTCTAAAAGGCACACATATTACCTCAAAAGGAAAATTTATGAACATCCAATGAGGCATCAGGATGGATTTTGCTTACACTACTGGCTATGCTGAAAAAAATCCCCAGGAGCCCCTTGAAAGCAGAGCCCTGTCCCACAGCCAGAGCAATCCTTTCAAGTGAAAATCAGATCATGTCAGTCCTTCTCTCAAACCGAGGCTTCCTGTCTCACTCAAATTATAAAGCCAAGTCCTTACGATAACAAAAAAATCGCTGTGCAAATTGGCTCCCTGTTATTTCTCTAATTTCATTTTGCCACATTCCTCTTCCCTTAAATTGCTCCAGTGACACTGGCCAAGTATACACCCACCACCAGGCTTTTGCATGTGCCTGTGATACTCTTCTCCCAGATGTCCCCTGGATTGTTTCCACACTTCTTTTGACTCTTTGCTCAAGCCTGACTTCATCAGTGAGATTTTTAAACACCAGATGTGAAAAGTAACCCAGGATCTCTGCCCAATACCAGACTTTCCCTATCCCCCTTACTATGTGTGATTTTTCTAGTTTACACTCATTATCACTATCATACTGTATATTTACTTGTGTATCTGTCTATAACCTGTCTTCTTCCACAGAAATTTAAGCTTCATAAGGGCAAAGGCTTTCCTATATTTCTTGCTACATCTCTAGCACTAGAACTGTCCCTGGCACACTGTAGGTATCCAATAAATATGTCTTGAGTGAATGAATCTGTCCTCATAACCTCTTGGTGCAATTGCTGTTATTATTATTTTTGAGACAGAGTCTGGCCCTGTTGCCCAGGCTGGAGAGCAGTGGTATAATCTCGGCTCAGTGCAGTCTTAGCCTCCTGGATTCAAGCGAATCTCCTGCCTCAGTCTCCTGAGTACTCAGACTACAGGCATGTATGACCAGGCCAGACTAATTTTTGTGTTTTTAGTAGGGAAAGGGTTTCTCCATGTTGGCCAGGCTGGTCTTGAACTCCTGACCTCAAGTGATCAGCCCGCCTGAGCCTCCCAAAGTGCTGGGATTACAAGCCACTGCACCCGGCCAGCAATTGCTATTATTATTATTATTGTTGTTGTTGTTGTTGTTGTTTTACAGGTGAGCAAACCAAAGCTCAGAGAAATCACATGCCCAGGTAAAAATAATGAAGGAGAGCTAGTGGCAGGATTTGAATCCAGTTTTCTCTGCCTTGGATTCCCCATGCTCTTAAACACTAGGAGGGACTTGGAGAACTCTACCCCAGGCAGATGGTGAGGATATTTCCCAGAGCTCACAATTCATGTTTATTCTCACTGTGTTATCAAGCTCCTTCACCTCCATCACGTGTTTGGGCTCACCCATGATTTGGGACGGGGTTAGGGAGACCCAGAGGTGGGTCTTGGCTTTTCCACCCTCTCCAGCTGTGGTCTGGGGCAAGCTCCATTATCACCCTGAGATCCAATGTCCCCACTGTAAAACAGAGGTTCTAATTCTTAGGGTTGCATTGGGGGCAACATAAAAGAATATTTGAGAGAGGAAAACTCTGAAAACTGCAAAGTGGCATGCATGTGGAAGGCAGAATTCTCTCTCAAGCTCTAGTGCTGCAACATTTGTCTCTTATAAGAACTGCTAGCGTTGATTGTGTACCGTAGCAGGTTGCATTATGGTTCTCGCTTCTGCTTCCTTGTCCTGTATCTTCCACACTCTATGTCATATGACTTTGCTGTTCTTCCTACTACGGATTGGCTTATTTGTCCACCTATCAGTATTGGGGTTGATCATGTGACTTGCTCCAGCCAATGGAGTAGGGAAAGAATGACAGTATACCAGCTCCAGGCTTAGACCTTAAGAAAGGTTGTGTTTTTCCACTTGCCTCTCCTGCACTTCTGCCATCATGTTGGAACTTGTCCAGGTCACCACTGGTCTAAGGGAATGAGTGCATGTGAAACAGGTCTAAATCCAAGCCCAGCTGGGCTCAGCCTAGATAAACTTACTGCAGTTGCAAAAGTGACAATAAATGATTAATGTCTTAACTCATAAGTTGGAGCTAAACTATGAGGATGCAAAGACATAAGATTGATACAATGGACTTTGGGGACTTGGTGGGGGAAAAGGTGGGAGGTGGATGAGAGATAAAAGACTACACATTGGATACAGTGTACAATGCTTAGGTGATGGGTGCACCAAAGTCTCAGAAATCACTACTAAAGAACTTCTTCATGGAGCAAACACCACCTGTTCCTCAAAAACCTATTGAAATTTTAAAAAGTAAATAATAAAAGTTAATAATAAGATAAAAAATGAGTAATGTCTTAAGACATTGAGTTTGGAGGTGGTTTGTTACACAGCAGTATTGTGGCATTAGCTGACAGGTGTACATGTTTGTTAAATGTCACTTTATGCTCACTATCTCAATAAAATTTGTGGTAAATTTCACTAATATTTCCATTTTAAAGGAAACTGAGCACAGAAAGTTTCAGAGATTTTCCCAAGATTATCCAGCAAAGAAATGGTGTAGCCAAGCCATAAAACATTGAACTGTGTGAAGACATTTTTGTGCTCCAGGCTGTGCTGCTTCCTTACACCTGTGAAATAGAAGACCAAGTTGTATCCAGATAATTCAGGCTAAATAAGGGCCATATCATCAGTGTTCAAGATATTTCAGATATCATGCAGTTAGTGCAAAGAGACTGGATAATGGAGAATTCACCATGGTGAAATTAAAAGCAAACATACAAACAGAAAACTAACACAGAGGCCTCAAAAGATGTGGGTTCTGATTCTGATTTTGCTGCAAACTGTGTGTCCTTGGTTAAATGCTCTCCCTTCTTTGGGTGTTTACTGCACAATGATGATGTTGAACTGTGAATCGTTTATAAAAGTCATTTAGGAGATGTCTCCATTCAGCTCTAGATGTTTCTTCCACAGGTTGTCTCATTTAATTCATACAAAATTCTTCCAGGGGCTGGGTGCAATGGCTCACACCTGCAATCCCAGCACTTTGGGAGGCTGAGATGGGCGGATCATGAAGTCAGAAAATCAAGACCATCCTGGCCAACATGGAGAAACCCCATCTCTACCAAAAATACAAAAATTAGCTGGGCATGGTGGTGTGTGCCTGTAGTCCCAGTTACTTGGGAGGCTAAGGCAGGAAAATCACCTGAACCCAGGAAGCAGAGGTTGCAGTGAGCCAAGATCACACCACTGCACTCCAGTATGGCAACAGAGCAAGACTCTGTCTCAGGAAAAAAAAAAATCTTCCAAGGCCTGCTAATAACCCTAAACCCAAAGAAGTTAAGGTTAAATAGCTGGAATCCAAACCCAGACTGCTAGACTTATTTCAGCGCTCCAGGGTCCCTTCTAGCTCCTGGATTCTCTGGGTGAGTTTCAGATAGAGGCCAAGAGATCTCTTTTTCTTGGCTGAGGTCAGACTTCGGCTTTCCTCCTCCTGTCCCTAGGAACCCATGGCAAAAGCTCTTTGATGAGGGTGAAGATGGGATCACTGCTTCCCTTCATTCTGTCCAGGCCAGGCTGAGAAGGGTCAAGAGGTTCTAAAACCCATCCCTGGGATGTAATGGTGCCCAAAGCAGGCCTCCTTTCCCCATCAGTGGGTCTCTGGGATTGTTAATTATTTTCTTTATAAAAAATAATTAGTCCCAATCAAGGCAGAAGCTCTTCAGAATTACAGCTCATTAGCTGTGCCATGCATCTTCCAATTCCATAAAAAGTCACGCAGCGCTGGTGAAAATTACAGGTCCTTGGAATCGGCACTGGAGAAAAATCTAGCCAGGGTTCCCAACCAATTACCACCAGCCACATGGAGTTGGCTTCTGTAATTACAGACGGAGAAGCAGGGCGTGTGTGTGTATGTGTGTAAGGGGAGTGTGGGGTGTGGAGGACAGAGACAAACTTCTGGGAGTTCCTAAGTCTTGATGATAACACATTCTGCCCTTTCTCCTTATGGAAGGGACACATTTTCATCAAAGATATGGCTAAAGTTTAAGTCAGAAGAAACAAGACATGTGGTGCTCGCTGTGGGGAAGGGGTGGGGGGGTGGGTCTTCCACTTTGGAAAGTATGGCATTGTGGAAGCGTTTCTGAACAGGGATTCTGGAGTCTTGGGAAGTCTTGAGCCTGTAAACAGATACTAGTTCAAATCCCAGCTTTGCACTAACTGCATGTGACCTTGGGTGTGTCCACGTTTTGGATCTCAGTCCCCACATCCATATAGCTGAGCCCAGCAATGATTCTAACAATGAGAGCTATCATACATCTAACACCTGCTATGAGTCAGACCCTGTTCTAAGCACTTCATTTGTATTGATTCTCGTGAACAATCCAGGAAGGTAGGAATTAGCTTCATTCCCATTTCACAGCTGAAGAAACTGAGACACAGCAAGGTAATTAACTTGTTCAAGGTCACTCGGTGGCAGAGCTGGGAACGAAATCCAAGCATTCTGATGCATAAAGTTCATGTTCATACCCACAACACCCCCATTGCCCTTCTGAAATTTTAGCTGAGGAGAACCCCCCCACTCCAACTCTGCTGGGGGTCTCAGGTGCTCTCTTTTATTAATAGCAAAAATCATAACATATCAAGCACATTGCAATGTGCCAGGCTTTTTTTTTCTAGATATTTTCCATATATTTTTATCTCCCTGGTTCCTCCCAGAAGCCCTATGACCTAGGAACTGTCTCAATCTACATTTTGCAGAAAGTGAGGCTCAGAAAGGCTAAAGGACTTGGCCAAGTCTACACAGCTGGGTCTGTTTTGGTCTAAAGCTTGTGCCCGTAACTGTGGCATGGCACTGTACCAAGAGCTTGCTGTGGGAGCTCTGGGAGGCAGGACACATGGCTTAGGAAGCTCTGCCTCTGACTCCATTCCCCTCCCTGGAGTCCTGCCTCCCCATCTGTGAAAGGAAGAGGATTAGCTTTAATAAAAACTCTGGGCATGTGCAGTTCTGAAATGCTACTGTCTGTCTCTGCCCATGCCTGCCCTCCTCATCTGCCAAGGTACCCACCAGGAGCTGCATCTGAGGACTGGCTCTGTCACCAGAGGGTTTGGGGAGGGACTAGCACCACTGACATAGAAAGTCTTCCTGGGTTGGAAAACAGCCTGGAGAGTGGCAGCTCCTGGTGCCACCCTAGTGTCAGAAGTCCAGGGAATGTCTGGCCAATGGGTCCTCAAGGGCATCAGGAGATGTCCAGGGCAGTGTGTGTGTGTGTGCCTTTTTCTTCTCTGCCCATGCACTTTGTTTTTTCTTTGTCCTTTCTTTGTTTTTGTCTCTCAGCATCTATTGCTCTGTGCCCACTGACTTCCCTGGTCTCCAGGTCTTCCTAAACTTCTTTTTGCTGTATGTATGTATTTATTTATTTTTAAATTTTATTTTACTAAGTTCTGGGATGTATGTGCAGGACGTGCAGGTTTGTTACGTAGGTAAACATGTGCCATGGTGGTTGGCTGCAAAGGTCAACCTATAACCTAGGTATTAAGCCTGGCATACATTAGCCATTTATCCTGACGCTCTCCCTCCCCCATCCTGATAGGCCCTAGTGTGTGCTTCTCTCCCTGTGTCCATGTGCTCTCATTGTTCAGTTCCCACTTAGAAGTGAGAACATGTGTTTGGTTTTCTGTTCTTGTGTGAGTTTGCTGAGGATAATGGCTCCCAGCTCCATCCATGTCCCTGCAAGAGACATGATCTCATTCCTTTTTATGGCTGCATGATATTCTATGGTGCATATGTACCACATTTTCTTTATCCAGTCCATCATTGATGGGCATTTGGGTTCAATCTACGTCTTTGCTATTGTGAACAGTGCTGCAATGAATATACACATGCGTGTATCTTTATAACAGAATGATTTCTATTCCTTTGGATATATACCCAGTAATGAGATTGCTGGGTCAAGTGGTATTTCTGTCTCTAGATCTCTGAGGAATAGCCAGGCTGTCTCTCACAATGGTGGAACTAATTTACACTCCCACCAACAGTGTAAAAGCATTCCAATTTCTCTGCAGTCTCGCCAGCCTCTTTGCTGTATTTCTATTTTCCCTCATGTCTCTGGAGCTCCCCTCTCCCCTAGCTCCTTGCTTTCCCATGCCTCTCATAATCACTCTATCACATGCCCCCAGATCTGGCCCTCTTTCTTGTTCTTTATCTCCTTTTTCTCCTCTTTTCTTTCTCCTCTCTTCTCTTTCCTCAGCTCCAATCTCCCCTCCACCACTCTCATTCCTTCCCTCCCTCTTCCCGCCCTGCCCTTCTTTCCTCTTCTCTGTTCTTTTCTCTTCCTCCTCTTGCTCTCTCCTTTTTTCTCCTTCTCTTTCATCTTCCATTGTCCACCATCCCCTCTTCCCCTCAGATCTGTCGTTTGCTGTTGCTTGGCTGGCAGCGTCCTGGTGGGTGGTGGATCACACGCATTGGAAGTTTGAATCAAATCAAACTGCACCTGAATTATACTAATAAACCAATTAAACACCATTCAAAAAGTAATTTTCATAGCATCTCTCCTATTTACTGCAAATCATGTTTCTCTGTCACTGCCTCTCCATTCCTTCTACATGTCTCCTCTTTTTCCTCTGGTTTTCTTTCTTCCCCACCCTCTGACCCCTTCTCTTTTCCTCTCCCACCAGGCCTGCCTACAGCCCTTTAGCCCACTCACCTCACTGTACAACCTGCTTCTTCAACTTGCGATTCAAACTTCATTATAGGGCAGTTAGTCAGATGAAAAGACCACTGACCTGGGAGTCAGGGGACTTGAGTTCTTGTTCTTGGCTCTGCCACTAACTCTGTTCTTGGGAAAGTCTTGGAGTCTTTCTAAGACTATTGTCATCTGGCAAATGATGGCATTGGACTGGGTGATTTCCAAGGTCATTCTTTGCTCGTGAAGTTGGTTATATGACCACAAATGACATTAAAGTTTCCAAAAGATAGAGGGTCCTGGAGAGATTTGTCACTACCATCTCCCTACTGCCTTAAAGCATGGCCCCTGTTAGGACCAAGTCATGCTGAGAAGATGGAGCTCAGATGGCTATTTGTAGACAGGTGGCATTCTTCCACTTTCACTGAGAATGCTCGTCACCCTCTGACCACCATCCAGAGCATTTAACCACCTCTGTCCCACTATTCCCTCTCTAAAAATAGAAGTCTCAGCACTACCTGATTTTCAATCAGGAATCAAGTGGGGCATTGGTTGGACTCCATTTGTACCCATTCCACCTCAGATCTCTCTAAAAATACAAAGGCATCCTACAAAAGCTAAAGAGATCAGAGATCTTGGTCTGGAAACAAGCCTCACCTTATCACCTGACTCTGCTTTTCAATACAGAGTGCAACTTTGAAATGTCCATGGGATCCAGACTGCAGGGATGTCTTTTAAACCCGTATGGCTCATCGTTTTATTCTTGAAATTGAAATGCCATTGATATTATGTAAGTTATGTCAAAATAATTTATATGGGTAAGATATGAAAAGTATTTTCCTACCCACCATTTCACTGGATCTTCAGAATATCTCTGTAAGATTAATCAAGACATAATCCTCATTGGACAAATGAGGAAACTGAGGCCTCAACAAGTTAAGGGGCTCAACCAAAGTCATATTAATTTAGAGGTGTGACTCCAACTAGTTAGACCCACATGGAACTGGATTTGAATCCTAGCTCTGCACTTATAAGCTGGATGTCTTGGGCAAATGACTTCACCTCTCTATGCCTCAGTTTCCTCATTTGAGGGATGGTGATAATATAAGCACCTTTCATATAATTATTCAGGATCAGATAAGCTAATATATGTAACAAATGTAACATGATGCCTGGATATAATGAGTACTCAATAAAGGGTAGCTGGCCAGGCATGGTGGCTTACGCCTGGAATCCTAGCACTTTGGGAGGCTGAGGTGAGCGGATCACTTGAGTTCAGGAGTTCAAGACCAGCCTGGCCAACATGGTGAAACCCCATTTCTACTTTAAAAAAATACAAACATTAGCTGGGAATGACGGTTCTTGCCTGTAATCTCAGCTACTCAGGAGGCTGAGGCAGGAGAATTGCTTTAAGCCAGGAGGCGGAGGTTGCAATGAGCTGAGATCATGCCACTGCATGACAGCCTGGGAAACAGGCTATGAGACTACTTCTCCCCCAAAATAAAAATAAAAATAAAGTGTAATTCATCTGATCCAGCAATCCCACTGCTAGGTATGACCCTGAGAAAAAAGAAGTCATTATTCAAAAAAGATATTTGCACACATATGTTTATAGCAGCAGAATTCACAATTGAAAAATCATGGAACCAACCCAAATGCCCATCTATCAACAAGCAGATAAAGAAATTCTGATATAGATCTATATATGATGGAATACTACTCAGCCATAAAAATGAATGAATTAACAGCATTTGCAGTGACCTGGATGAGATTGGAGACTATTATTCTAAGTGACTCAGGAATGGAAAACCAAACATTGTATGTTTTCACTCATAAGCGGGAGCTAAGCTATGAGGACACAAGGCATAACAATGATACGATGGACTTTGGGGACTTGGAGGGAAGAGTGGGAGGGAGACGAGGGATAAGGCAACAAATATGGTGCAGTGTGTACTGCTTGGACGATGGGCACACCAGGATCTTACAAATCACCACTAAAGAACTTATGTAGCCAAATACCACCTGCACCCGAATAACTTATAAAAAAAATAAAAGTAGCTGCCATTACTGTTATTGTTTTTCTTATTAATGTTGGGACAAGTGCCTTTTTTCTCCTTTCCTCACATACATGTCTTGACCCTTAGGGGAGGTGACTTCTATCCACTCTTTTTCCATATGGGGAAATTTACATATAACTACCATTTCTGACCTTCTGTCCTCCCCATATTCACTCCCTTCTATGAGGAATTTGGCAGCCTAATAGTCAGAGATGGAAATAACAGGGACAGGCTTTGTTGGCGTGCGGGTCAACGCGTGTGCTTCACCTGCTGTTTCCTGCCCTGGTGTATGGGTGGCTGAGAAAAGCTCTCTCTCTCTCCAGCCACACCTGCAAATGTGGGTCTCAGGTTTCAGGATTTAGTTCAGGTATCAAAGGCAAACGTCCTAATTCAGCCTCAGAGCCAGGTCACATTTTCTATTGCTGCCTTCTCAAGTTCAGCACTGGATATTTATAATACTCTGTGGTTTTTGTTTGGTTATTAATCCGCTGCATGGTTTATACACCACCTTGGTAAGGTGTCCAACAATCTTAGTTTGTCTAAGACTGAGGGAGATCCGAGATATGGAACTTTCAGTGCTACGACTGGGGTAGTCCTACACCAACAGGGATCAGGTGGGCACCCTGAATATTGGTTCAAACTTTGAAGTGATGAGTGATTTACTAAACTCCTTAAACAAATAATAATAATAGTGTAGACATAATAATACTAGTGGGAAAATGTGAAAATAATAGGACATTTGAAATACCCAGGAAAAAAAAAGAGAGAAGAAAACAGTTGATGTCACCCATAACTCCATCACTCAGGGACCACCCCAGCCAGGCCCTCCAAGAGACACCCTTGTGTGTACTCAAGAGCATTCCGTTTACATAGGCTATAACATACACGGTGCTTTCTTGGCATGCTGTGCAGTTGTATCAACCCTGACTGCAACACCACGGAGCTTGGTTTTGATCTTTTCCCCTGTGAGAGCAGGGACAAACCCTATGGCAGGACATGGGGTGCTGGTGCTCCACTTTGGTGATGAGAGCTGATTTGATCCAACTCTTAGCGTTTTTCAAAAAGTAAGAGCCGAGATGATGCTTGTTGTGTTTGAACCCAGTCTCATCTCAGATTTTCTTTATTTCTTCAGCTCCCTGTTCAGCAGCCTTGCATTTTGAGCATTGCAGTGTAAAGTTGAAGTGGACAAGATCTGCTCTCAATAGGTGATGTTACACCTCAAAGGATCAGCTGGGTCTCTTAAGGCCTGTTCAGCTCCTCAATTGCATCCTCCTGGCTCTCATAAGTTTTTGGAGGCCAAGGGACAGTGAGAGAGAATCATAATGCCTTTCTACAAATCGCTGATAATACATAGGATCTAACTGGGCAGCGGGAATACGACTAGCAAATTTCTGAGGACAGAACCCTCTTGTAGCCCCCAAGAAGACATGAAAATGAAGAGGAAATGCGAAGAAATGTGGCACATGAATCTGGGACACTTGATATTGTCGAACAAGGAGACAAAAGAGCACACAGAAATGGCGAAGTAAACTCTGCTGAGTTAAGGACAACTGTTATCTGCAAGTCAAACAGACACAGCAAGTTCCAGGAACAAATCATGAGCAAAGACAAACACCTAGAAATCTTGGTAAAATTTTAATTTCAAGGATAAAAAAACAAGTGTATTAGCAAAGTAGAGGAGAATTACTTATCTGTTCTGCCACTGGACTGTCAACACGAAGGCAGGGGCAGTGCCTATTTGATCTTTGCTGTCCTCCCCAGCACCTACCAAGTGCATGGCCCATAGTAGTTGCTCATTAACTGTTTGTTGAATGACTAAATAAATAGACATAATCGCATTATTAATCCCTACCCAAGTTAGTCTTTCCTATAGTATTTCAGCCACCGTCATACCTCACTGACCTGCTGACTCAGTAGAGAATATTACTATCCTCATTTTAAGGTCGAGGAAACTGAAATTCAGCAAGATGATGCTATTATTCAAATTTACGTATCCAGCAATAAATGGAATTAGAATGAGAACCCAGATATTTCAAGTCCTAGATCTGGGCTCTGGCCTTGAGTGCTTAGAAGCAGCCCAGATACATTTCCATGCTTTCCTTCCGCTCCTCTTTGGCAAACGTTCAGCTTCAGTTCCACCACATCCCCAGCAACACATATATATAAGCCAGCTGTCCCCATGGTGATCACCGTCTGGGAGGCCTAATAGACACCCACAGGGTACACATATAAATAAATCAGCCATGTTGACCCACAAAGAAATTCCATGTGATAACCTGGCCCTTGGCAATGAAATCTTGATTCATGCAGATCTATTTTCCTTGGTGGATAATTTTTCATCCAGACTGTAATGTGATGGGGAGGCTTACAGACATCCATAAAACATTCAACAGAAATCCAGTCCTCATTCTGAAGGGCTGGCGACACCCTGTGTCTCCCCCCTGCCTCCCAGCTTCCCCATCAGCTCCACCCACCAAGCCCTGCTATCTGCTTTGCATTCTGGACAGGAAAATCTATTTTCTGATGACAATCCTTAACTCCTGGGGCATTTTCCCCCTCACACGGTATGGTATTTTGCAGTCTGAGTGGCATTCATTCTGATAGGGATCTCTCTCTCTCTCTCTCTCTCTCTCTCTCTCTCTTTCTCTCACAATCCATTTCTAAGATCTTTCAGGAATGGTACAGAAATTTCTTTGTATGCCCCCTTTCCCCAGAAGCCTGAGTTGCTGAAATGAAGAGAATGGATGAGGAGCCCACCCAAAACAGTACCCTTAACACCATCATATTCCTGAAGCTCGAGTTGGGGTGGTGGGACTGCCCTAGGAGCCCCGCACACAGTTGGCTTGAGCAGTGGGTACTTTCAGAAGGCACATATGGGCATTGCAGAACACCTGACGGGACCGTTTTCCTTTTTGTCCAGTGTCTTCTTTCTTTCCTTGTCTTTTCTGCACTCAACCACATTTTTTCTGCTTTCTTTCCCCCTTAAACCTGGACCATCATTCCCTGGGACATTATCTGAAATCTAACTGGCAAGCAAGAACTCCTCAGGGGTGTCATCCATCTCCATCCCCTGGTGGTCTCCAAACTGCCACTGAGATGATAAGTAAAATATACACACAGAGGGAAATCTGTCTTACTCCTTTATTCAACCTCAAGAAACTCTGTTCCTGCTGGAAGCTGAGGAAGGGAAGCTCTCACAGCCAAAGACACATTGGAAAATAGCAGCAGGATATGGGGTTGTCAGAGAGAGTATGGAAGGAGGCCCAAGCTCAGCTGTAAACCGCCGTATGCTTAGAACGACGGCCTGGGAGCAAATGGAAGAGACCCTCGCTGAGCCTCACAAACACCTGCCTGGAAGCCAGGGCAGGCTATCAAAGACACTGCAATCAAATTTTGAAACCTACTGGTATCTTTGGAAAGCAAAGCGGAGCCGATGGCCACAAGTGAGCCCGTGGCACTGGTTTGTAAAGTATTTGAAGTGTGAAGATGTGGGACACTGCTGAGATCTTGCTGACTGAAGTTTGACCCCACTTCTGGCTTCCCCACAAACAAGAAAAATAGTTTTTTCCATGCAGGCAAAACCCCTTGCCAAAGATATTGTTGGCTCTGTCTCTCTTATCTCTCCAAGTAGCTGACTCTTTGAAAACGAAAAGGAAAATGACAATAAGAGTTTTCTCTTTTCCCTTCATGTGGCCTGAAATATCCAATCAGAGGTGGACGGTGTCCCTCTTAGACCACATGTAGGCCTCCCATTTATTAGAAGCAAGGACTTCGCTCTCTAAAGTAGGGGCCAGCAGATAAAGACATTCAGCCATGTGAAAAGACTCCAAGCATGGAAGAAACGGATAAAGAAGGAGACTCAACAATGTAGAGTTACTACAAGCAGAAAGGTTTAGAAATGTTCCCGATAAGATAAAACAGAGCATCACATCTCTGTAACCAGAGGGGATAATCAGAGAGGGGCACCTACGAAATCTGGAAAATGCCATGGAAATGAAAAACAACTTGACCCAATTAAAAATAAAATTGCAATAGAAGCCTTAAATAGTAGATTGAAAATGATAAATGATCAATTTTTTTAAAAAATAAACATAAGGTTAAGAAAACTCAGAAACATGGAGATGAAAAAGAAAAAATAAAAGATACAGAGCATGGATCCACAACACCCGAAATTGTAGACTGGAAAGAGAGGCAAGAGTACCGAGAAACAGTGAAGAAAACTTTGCTTGACTGAGTAATTACTTCTATCTGCAAACTAAATGCACCTAATAAGTTCAGGGGAAAAAATGATGAGAAGCAACAAACAAATATATTGGTCAAACTTTTTTAGTTTCAATAACAAAGAAGCAATTCTACCAGCAAAGCAGGGGAGAATCGCTATTGCTAAGAAACAGAAAATCAGGCAGGTCCCAAATTTCTTCTCTACAATGCAAACAGTGCAGTTTTTGGGGAAAAAAAATGTGACCCAAGAATTATATAGTTAATGAAGGTAATATTCCAATTGAAGAAGAGAAAAGCCACTTTTTTTTTTTTTTGAAACAGAGTTTTGCTCTTGTTGCCCAGGCTGGAGTGGAACGGTGCAATCTCGGCTCACTGCAAACTCCGCCTCCCGGGTTCAAACAATTCTTCTGCCTCAACCTCCCAAACAGCTGTGACTACAGGCTTGTGCCACCATAGCCAGGCTAATTTTTGTATTTTTAGCAGAGACGGGGTTTCACCGAGTTGGCCAGGTTGGTCTCGAACTCCTGACCTCAGCTGATCCACCCACCTCGGCCTCCCAACATGCTGGGATTACAGGCATGAGCCACCGCACCTGGCCACAGCCACATTTTTTTTTTTTAATGCGAGAGTTAATTTTTTAATTTATACACTCTGAAAAAAATTATTAAAGAATATACTGTGGCCAAGTAAGAAATTAATCAAATAAAGAATTATATAGTTCATATGATGAAAGACAGGAGATGAAGTAAAATTTAAAGAAGCACGAAAATTTTCCCTAATAAAACAAGATGTTATATTGGTTTTGACTGCAATTGTAAAGGGGCTACATTTCAGTGCTAACCTCCAATGTTCTCAGTTGTGAGTCAAAAGTAAAAACCCAAGTCTATTGTATGCTTTTTATAAGGGATGCACCTTAAAAATGACAAAAAAATGATTAGGAATAAAAGTATGGCTAAAGATCTATCAGACACGCCAAATATACCAGGGGTGAAAATGTCCACAAACATAGAATTCAAGGCAAGAGAAAACAATATTGAAAGAGGGGGTTTTGCAGGGGCAGGAGATTCAAGCCATAAGGAAGATGGAATACTGTAGATATTTCTGTATTGAATGGCACAGCTTCAAAAGGTATAAAGCAAAAACTATGAAAAATAAAAATACAAGGAGAAACAGCCAAATCATCATTTTATTAGGCCACTTTAACATTCAACAAACCAAGTAGGTAAAATTGGTGAGTTTGAGTAACAGGCATGCATTAGATTTTTACAGTACTGAAGAATAAACATGGTTCTTGAGCACCAAACAAACAAGTCTCCAAACTCAGAAATTCTGCAACTGTGATGGAGACCAGAATGCCCAACCCAGATTCATCTTCAACAAAGAAGAGTGTATTCTCCCAGCCACTGAGGGTCCTTCCAGCAGACAGCACCAGCTGTCAGCCCTCTCCAGAGTCTGTTCCCACTGAAGAGTCCAAAGCCATGTCCCCTTCCTGAGGCAGCCTGTATTCAATGATTGGTGTGGGGAATAAAGGCCTGTCCCCTTGTTCCCAACATGAGACAACTTGAAAAGGTCTTTCAGAGGTCTCTGCGGGGTGGGCTGAGGCCTCCTCCGAGAGCTCCTTGCAACTCAACTTCTCCCTTTGCCCAGTTCTGCTCCCTTTCCTTTCCTTCCACAAATGTCACTTGACTCCAAGGCCCCTTGCTCCTAAGTCCCCTGCAAGCTAATTTCCATCTCATATCTTACTATCCAGACAACCCAACCTGCGAAACAAACTAATATTAGAATTGTTTCTAAAATATTTAAACACAAACACCGGAAGGATACATATGAATGCATGTGTTTCTTCTATACAGTTACTGGAACAAGACTGAAAACTTTATAGCTGACTTTGAACATATTGGCATTGGGAAAATTACATATCAAGTTTATTAATACGCACTGCTAATTCTATACTAGGTAGAAAATTCATAGTGTTAAATGCTTTTTTATTATGAAAGAAAGAATGAAAAATCAATAAACCAAGAAAAATCAATCCAGTAAGGTGAAGGAAGAGACACAAAACATGTCTAAGAAGATGAGAAAAGTATTTTTTAGAGATGCACCCTGAGGTGTGTAGGGGTGACATAACATAATCTCTAGGGTTTTGTTTAAAACATTTCAGCAAATAATATAAAGAAAAGAGAAAAAGATGAAGTAAATGTGGCAAAATGTTGGTATTTGTTGTATATTGCTCATGCATCTGTGAGGAAGCATGCATTACACTATTTGTCCTAATTTTGAGTGTGTTTGAACGTATTCATTAAAAAAAATTAAAATGGGAGGAAGGAATAATAAAAATAACTGAAGACATTAATAAAGTTTTTAAAAATTGAAAGCTAACAGGATGGATAAACTGAATCTTGAAAAAAATCGATAATAAAATAGGTGATTCATCATATTTAACCAAGGATAAAGCCAGAACCAAAGAATACATATAATTAGGAATATAATTACAGATCAAAAGTTAAATTTAAATATTATAAGACTATTATAAGTTTAGCTGATAAATTTTAAATTGTCAACAAAATGGTCAATTTACAGGCGAAACATAAATTACCATATTAACATAAAAGACAGAAAATTGATGAGACTATTAACGATAAAGAATCTGAAGGACTGTTACATGGTTAACTCTGTTAAGTCTTGGGCCTTGGCCACTCTAGAGTAAGATATTTCCGACCTCCAAGAACCAGCAATATCATACTTCACAAATTATATCAAGACATAGAGAAAGGAGAAAGCTTCCCAAAGTATTTGAGATTAGCATAACCCTAATCTCAATAAATAAGCAATCAATCTCACTTTAAATACAAATGTCAAAATTATTAATAAACTATTGCCAAATGGAAAATAGAAGCTTTTAAAGAGAGAAAGAGGGCCACAACCAATGAGATTTATTCCAAAAAGTCAAGTAAGAAAAAATATTGGGATCATTTAAATTTATACACTCCTACCCAAAGTCAACACTCATTATAGATGTATTTGAAATGTCTTTGCATAAGAAATAAATTTGATCAAGAATATTTATTACATAGAACATCATGCTTAATGGCGAAGCACTGGGGACATTCTTGAAAAAGACACTCAATACTGTCCTTTTATTTTACAATTTCCCTCAGAAGTTCTAATTAATGCAGAAAACTGAAATAACAGGATCGATATTTCCATACCCCATCCTTTCCTTCCATACCAACAAGAGAGATTCTAATACCCTTTCTTGGGAGAGGACCCCTCATTCCCAATCAGGATACACACTATTGGATATTATCACACCATCACTCATTGCTCAGTTGAGAAGAGTGAGGAAAAGATGAACTGTGGATTAAAGATGAACTGTGGATTAAAGAGTAAAGATAAATAATGAAACAACAAAATTACTAATTGCTATCAAAAATGAACTTTAGATGATTATCTAATTTGGAGGTGGTGGAATTTTTAGGAAAAAAAGCAAAAGAAGAAATTACAAAGTAAATTGTTGCTGGGTTTGACCATTTAAAAATTAAATATTTTTGTAAATTTTGCAGCCAAGACTTTAAAACAAATGATAAAATCAGAAAAATATCTAACATACGCATTAAAGACAAATGGTTAACCTTTATTCTATTAAAATTTTGAACACCTTTTTTTAATGGGCAAAAATTATGAATTAGCAATTTACAAAAGAAGAAATAAATGAGCTCTCAAATAAATGCAAATAAACATAGGATATCATGGCTTTCTTATCAAATTGAAAAGACTTTAAAAATGATGATCGTATTGGTGAGACTTTAGGCAGCTAAGCTTTTTCGTTTCCTCCTCATGGGAAGATTAACTTATGTGGCTATTCCAGGGGTCAATTTATCAATAAATCTCAAAACCCTAAAAATGTTCACATCATTTTGTCTAGCAATCCACTTCTAGAATGTAGTAGGCATACTCCAAGATGATCCCTAATAATCCCTTCTTCCTGGTATTCACATTCTTGTATAATCCCCTCCCCTTAAGTGTGGGCAAGATCTAGGTATTCCTTCTAACCAATAGAATATGGCAGGGGTGATGAGCTATCATGTCTGTAGTTAAGTTACAAAAGATTGCAACATTTATCTTACTATCTGACTCTTTTCCTTGCTAGCTTTAATGAAGACAGCTTTCATTCTGTGAGCTGTTCTATGAAGGAGCCCACTTGGCAAGGAATTGAGGGGAGGTCAGATTAACAGCCAGCAAGAAACTGAATCTGCTAACAACCACCTGAATGATCTTGAAAGCAGACCCTTCCCTAATTGAGTCTTCTGATGAGACCCAGTGCCCATCTGCACCTAGGCTGCAGCTCTAAGAGAAACCTTGAAGCAGAGGAACCAGCTTAACCTGGTGAAACTGTAAAATAAAAAATGTGTTGTTTAACTGTTAAATTTGTGGAAACTTATTACACAGCAATACACAACTAGTGCATAAGGATTTACCAGAAGAAAATAATCATGGATGTGTGCAAAGATATAAACACAAAGACGTCCACTGCAAATTTTTTAATAATTGAGAAATTAGGAAATAGCTTAAATGTCAATGAAAATAAGGCTGGAGAAATCAATTACAATATAGGTGAACCACATGAAATCATTTTTGCAGGTTAAAAAAGGTCAAATAGCACTAATTTTATGTGTTTCAGCCTAATGCATTCATATAATATGGACATTAAAATAGTATTTATGAAAAATACAACATGGGGAAACATCGTAAAATTTCATGATATATTGTTAAGTGAGAAAAATAGTCTATAAAACTATGAAAATATGATTTTAATTTTTCAAGACAGATATACAGATATGCATAGAGAAAAAGACTACAGATATACCAATAAAAAGCGAATAATGTTTACCTTCAAATTATAGAATTTGGGGTGATTTTTGTATTCTTTTTTCTGTACTTCCCACAACAGACATACATTATTATTATTATTGCAATCAGAAAACAAGATTAATTAGTACAAGTCAACAATGGAATACATTCCTAAGCCAGAACTAAACTCTCTGTTTAGAACACTGTCCCTTGTAGCTCACAAATCACTCTGCTTGATTTCCTGGGCTTACAGAATCCCTGAGAGTGTGTTTAGAGGCGCCCTGTGATATCATCAGCAGCTCTACTGGATTACTTCTCTGCCTTATGGAAATCTGTTATCCTCCCTTGTGGTCAGGTTCCTCCCATCCTGTGTCATACCCTTGGTTCTTTGAGTTGCTCTCTCCAAATCCCTTGGTTCCTGACATTTCATAATGCTGGACAGTAGAGGGAATTTTGAGAACAACATGTGTGCTGAAAGAATGAGGAAAATCACTATGCATTTTTCTCTCACGTTTCAGTTACCTCTGCCCTTCTGTTGCTGTTCCGTTTCATCTGTTACCCAGCTAATGGCCCTATTAGAAAGCTGAAATGTTCCCCAGCTTAGTCAAGAATGGCTGATGGATTTTCTCTCTCAGACTCCAGAAATGCCTTGGGACAGCTGCACAGGTCCCCAGGGATGGGCCATTAGCTGGAAGGTCATCCTCACCGAGAAACCTATTTCCCTACATTAGAATTTGCTCCAACCAGATTTACTTGGTGCTGTTTGCCTACTGTGTCCCTGAACACGCCATGTCTGCATTAAATCCAAGGCTCCCACTACCTGGAGGATAAGGGGATCTGTGTGATGTAATTTTGGCGTATTCAGCAAGTTCCATCACCACCAAAACATATTTTTATCACTGCAGGAAGAAACAAGCATGAAGGAGAAAAGTGAGTTGGTGACTCTACATTTTCTTTCACTGAGAAAGGTCTTAAAATACTTCAACTTCAAAGCTAAGTCTAGATTGTGACAAGATGGATTTAGAGCAACCAGGAAGACAAGGATCACTTCTGTTTGACTCACCAGGCATCTATGACCATCCCTGGCACAGAGACGGCTCCTAATGGATAGTTGTTGAATGATTCAGTGGTTGTTGAATGGATGACATGAATTTCTAGCGCAATATTAACTTGGAATTTTCACCTATTGGTCCACTTTCTTATCCTGGCAATCACACAGCACAGACCTTCCCTCCTTTGCATATAGATTTTGAACTGTTGGCTCACATGCTTGCATCTTCATGTCTTCATTGGGGCTTAACATTCCCAGTACCTTCAATCACTCTTAGAATAGTATCATTTTCCACTCAGTGACAAAGGAGAAATCACTGTCCTTGTCCTGTGCTTTGATTAAGGAAATTAGAATGGGAACTACAGAGCAGGTTCTGGTGGTAGCATATGCAAGCCATGTTCCTCCTTCTTCCTTGAGGGAATGAGGATGACATAATGCCTACCCATCCCTCTCATGAAAAAATATATTGTAAGTTATTTCTCATCTTTGCATATGGGGCATAGTATTTTCCCATCTGTGTACTTTCTGCAGTGGTGACTTCTTTCTTGTCCCTTTCTGTGTCTAAGATCCCTGCTATCTTCCTGCTCCCTTTATAATCCTGACTGCATGTCCTCACCATAATCCCTCCTACTATGTAGAAACCCCAGGGAAAGTGTCTATTAGTTGTAACTTGGCAAGCCCAGTGTTTCTCTCATCTTGCCTATAGCCTCAGATCACCAATTCAGATTTATTCTCCTTCAAGACTTTTTCTTCCAAGAAGTCTGTCCTGCACGTGCAGCCCACTGTTGTCTCTCCTCTCAAATTTGTGGTGCATTTATATCTGGGGACAGCATGGTACAAAACACAGCATGGACTTTGGAGCTTGGGTGACCCAGGTTCAAATCCTGGCTCTGGAACTTGCCCATTGAAGGTATGGACAGAGAAGTTGCTGTATTCGTCTGTTTTCACGCTGCTGATGAAGACATACCTGAGACTGAGCAATTTACAAAAGAAAGAGATTTAATGCACTCACAGTTCCATGTGGCTGGGGAGGACTCACAATCATGGCAGAAGTGAAAGGTACATCACATGGGGGTAGATAAGAGAAGACAGCTTGTGCAGGGAAACTCCCCTTTATAAAACCATCAGATCTTGTGAAACTTACTCACTATCATGAGAACAGCATGGGAAAGACCCATCCCCGTGATTCAGTTACCTCCCACCGTGTCCCTCCCATAACACCTGGGAATTGTTGGAGCTGCAATTCAAGATAAGACTTGGGTAGGAAAACAGTCAAACCATATCAGTTGCCTATGCTAAGCCACTTTTCACATCTGTTTAATGGGGGTAGTCACCCTTCCTTCATGGAGTTATTTTAAGGCAGTGGCTCTCAAAATGTGACCCCCAGAACAAATATCACCAAAGAACTCGTTAGAAATGCAAATCCTAAGGCCACCACCCCAAATCTCCTGGAAAGTCTAGGGGTGCTGCCCAGCAATCTGTGCTCTAACAATCCCTCCAGGTGATTCCAATTCATGCTGAAGTTTGAGACCCACCAAGAATTACCAACAACACATGCAAAGCACCTGCATATATGTGTTTAAGAATCTTTGCTATTATTATCCTGTGCATACTCCCTCAGTTTTATGCTGTCTTGCATTAATTAATCTCTATATGGAGATACAAAAGAGTATGGTGGTTATAAAAGTAGAGGCTCTGAAGTCAGACTCAGACTGCTCTACATTCGTTTGTTCCAGCTTTGTGGTCTCAGGTGAGTTCATATCCTTTCTGTGTCTACATACCTGTAATATGGAGACAATGGTAGTGATAGCAAATACTCTGTTGTTTTAGTGGGGAGTAAAGCCTGACAAGAGATGTTGAATGCTTGTCCACTGTCTAATGTATAATAAGTACCCCCCCCCCAAGTTATCTTATTATGGTCTCCAATTGTGTTCATCTCACCTCAGTTATATCATAAACTCTTCAAGAGCAGGGCTGATATCTTCTAGCTCATTTGCATCATGCAGCGTATACAGTAAGGGCACAATGAATGCATGTAGATCTGACTCTCATCGTACCATATATTAATATCTTACGAGGTAAGAGCACTAGCATTCTCACGATAAGGTGACTTGAGTTGACATCAAAAAAGAAAATTGCCATTGTGAAACGGACGTGATTGTTCAGGAAGGCCTAGGATTGTGTCCCTCCTTTGCCACCTACCTATTCTGTGGCTTTAATATTCTATTTCTTTGTCTATAAAACAGAATTGTTACTTTCTATGAGTTTAGAAACAGAAAATCCTAACTCACATTGCTGCAAACCATTAAAAAATACAGGATCTCAATTCCCAGGAGTCTGGTGGTTGGTGGTTGGGTGGGTGGTTTGAGGGGTGTCTGGTGTTGGTTTAGTTGGTGCTCCATGATGTCATTTGGGGCTCAGGTTCCTCCCATCTTTTTTTCTCTTCTGCTCTTGATGAGAGGGTTGTGCTCTCAGCTACTCCCCTCGAGATTTCCAAGATGCCAGGCAGTCCCAGACATCACGCCCAGACATCAATGTCCAGAGGAAAAAAGGAACGGTCTAAATGTGACTCCTTGAGAAGAAATCTTTCCCCAAAGATCCCCAGCAGACTTCTCTTATTCCTAAAACATTTGCAGGGGTAAGAATGGGATTATTGCGGTTAGTTCACGTTGAACATCCGAGGTGTTGTGGATAAACCGGGGGTTATCCAATGCCATGCCTAGAACCAAATTGAAAGGATCGCTGTGGGCCGGGCAAGGTGACTCATGCCTGTAATCCCAGCACTTTGGGAGGCTGAGGCAGGCGGATCACTTGAGATCAACCAGGCTAACATGTTGAAACCCTGTCTCTACTAAAAATACAAAAATCAGCTGGTGCACCCTGGTAATCCCAGCTACTTGTGAGGCTGAGGCACAAGAATTGCTTGAACCCGGGAGGTGGAGGTTGTGGTGAGCCAAGATCGTGCCACTGCTCTCCAGCCTTTTAGAAAAAGGATCTTTGAGGTGATAATGAGATAATTGTACACACACTATGTCTAACACACAAGTGACACTTAAAGAGGTGGCCTTCATCCTCTGTCACTTCCTCTTTGAGTCCTTTTTCTTACCACTCACATACACGAACCAAGTTCTGTGCATTTTGCCTCCTTAATTTAACTTCAAATTGTCCATTTCTCTGTGTGATCCTATCACTTTCCAAGTCTGGGTCAACATTATCTCTCTCCTGAACCTGGGCAGCAGCTCCACTCCACAGTTTCTTTTTTAATTTTCTGATTGAACTCTTCCTACTTAACTCCTCCACAGTAACAGAGTGATTTTTTTCATAACGTAAGTTGCTTAAAACCTCCTGTGGCTTCCTATTCTCCCTAGAATAAAACCAATCCCAGATATGGTGGTTAAGAGAATCTACCTCCCGATCTTCAACCACAGAGGGCACCAGGACCTCCAAAGTGGAGGGCTGACTTTGTGGAAAGTCAAACCTCCCACAGTTGCTTCCAGCTGATGGCTCAGTGGCCGTGATCTAAGGCAGGGACACATGGGACTCCCCTGGTGCCCAGCTTTGGTTTGAGGGCTTCCAAAGTGCCTCGTCGAACCCTTCTCAAACTGCACAGCAGGCTAGGATGCTTTCGCCCAAGCTTTCTTCCTCCCCTTTCTCCTTGGCTCAAGGTCTGATCATTTGCACAGAGGTCTGATGCTTTCTCAACCTCTCTTGCCATTTCTCCTTTGGTCACTTTCCTCTAGTAAAATCCGTATATGAGCAATGTTGTCTTGACACCCCCATATACAAGGGCCTGGATTAACAAGCCTCTAAGATCAGGACTCTGCCTGACTGTCCAGCCTCGTGTGGCATGCATACTCCTTGCACCATCTACTCCAACCCTCCTGAAATGCAGACAACCTCCCCTTACATACTGGTGTTTGCACCATTGCCCCCTCCTCTGCCCCAATACCATGGCCACCTACACTCCATGGTTGGCTAACGTCTCAGTGTAAGTGTTCTTTCTCCTGGAATTCTTTATTCTTCCTTTTCCTACACACAAATACACACACACATCCTCACACCCATCCACCAGGGTTACATGTCTCTGCACTGAGTGCCCAGAACACTCTTCCAACCTCCATCAAAGCACACATCCATCTCTGTTGCAATTTCTGACTCAAGTGCTTCCCCACATAGAATGAGGCTCTGTGTAGGGCAGCACCATATCCTTTCATTCCCCATTTGTTCAATTTCCAGAATAGGATCTGGCGCACAATAAGTGCTTGTGGTCTGATGTCTCCTTATCCTCCTATCATCCCCATACGTGGCTAGGGAGACACAGAGAATCCTTGTTTTTGAGGATAAAGTGTCCTGAAAAACATTCATGTTACACTCACTTCCAGCATCAGCCTGGGTTGGACATAACAGGATTGGAAAAGATCCCAAGACACTAAGATCAAGCTTAGAGGCCTGGCCATCCTGGCCACCATTGGGTTTAGACAGGAGCAGTTCTCAGCCCCAAGGAAGCTCAGTTTAAATGCACGTCAATCATGCTCTGGAGAATCCTGGATTAAAAGATCAAAGCTGACAAGCTGTCTGTTAGGGGAGGGGCAGCCAGGACATCCAGGAGATGTGTCAAGTAGAATACACACAGACAATGGGCTTATGAAGAGCACAGCTTCTACGTGTGTGTGTTGCTGAGTTACACAAAGGCGCCCAGCCTAGGGGGCTTGTAGGGGCTGAAACTTAGCCCACGTTCCCTCTACTGCCCGGCGTGCCCTGCAGTGAGGCTGCACAGGCTATAATTCAACAACACAGAGAATGCACCTTCGGTAATTACACAGAGATACGCCGCAAGCTAGCGGTGAGCTTGGGTGAGGACTGCTGGACTCTGGGGAAGAACTTGGAGTTGGGGGTCAGCAGAGTTGAGTTCTGGCCCTTGTCAGGCTCAACATGTTGAATGACATTGGGCAAAGCAACTCCTTCCTGGGGCTTCAGGTACAATCTTTGAGGCCCCATGATGGGCCAGGAGCTGGGTTTAGACACTGCAAATACAGCTGAGGACAAGAGAGAAAGTCAAACAATCCTCCTGAAATGCATGAATCAATGGGGAAAGTAGGCATTCAACAAATAATCACATAAGTAAATAAAAACTAATGTGATAGGTAAGATGCAGAAAAGCCAAGAGTGCAATGAGAGAGAATTACAGGGAAGGTCTCACCTGCAAGAAGGGAAAGTCTTGTTAAGGTCAAAGCATGAGAAGGAGTTCATTGAAATGTGGAGTGTAGGGGAAGAGGTAAGTAAGGTATGTGGCCGAGGAACAGTATTTATCTATTCAAATATTTATTGAGCACCTATTATGTGCTGGGGTCTGAAACGATGAAGACAAGGAAAAGGATCATTGATGCAGGAACAAGGAAATGGAAGGAAAAAAAGGGATGAGTTTATGTAGAAGGTGGAGGCAGTAATTAGATCATTCAAGACCTTGGATAGCAAGATAAGAATTTGGAGTTTTCTCCTGAGAGTAATGAAAAGATGTTGGAAAGTTTTAAGTAGCTGTGTGACATAACCTGGTTTGCATGTTGGGAAGGCCATACTGGCTACTTTTGGGAGACCCAAAGCCTGATGCTTAAGGGCTGCTCAAGCTCGGCTGGCGTAGGACATAGCAAGCAGCCCTTAGCCATGTGACTGGAGACCTGCAACCTCTTTCTTTATCATTTGGCTCTTGATGGGGACCAAAGGAATTGCTGTGTCTTTTGGAAGCTTGGCTTCCATTATCACGCTCACCTATGGGAAACTAAGTTGAGGAGGAAGAAAGGATAAAGAGAACTAACTGTACCACTCAGGTACAAAGCTGTTCCCAGTTCTCACCTCTATGCAGAATCACCCAGTTTGATCTCCACTTTGTGACCTGGGGATGAGTTCATGGTGTCTAATTTATCTGCCCAGCAGATGCTTTCCTCTGTGCAGAATGTGCAGGTTTGTTACATCGGTAAGCGTGTGCCATGGTGGTTTGCTGCACTTATCAATCTATCACCTAGGCATTAAGCCCTACATTCATTAACAATTTATCCTGATGCTTACCCTCCCCCTGCCTCCCCAACAGGCCCCGATGTGTGATATTCCCCTCCTTGCATGAAGAATCTGCAGCCAGAAATACCATCTGACCCAGCAATCCCATTACTGGGTATATACCCAAAGAAATATAAATCATTCTATTATAAAGATACATACACACCTATGTTTATTGCAGCTCTAGTTACAATAGCAAAAACATGGAATCAACCCAAATGCCCATCAATGATAGACTGAATTAAAAAAATGTGCTACATGTACACCATGGAATACCATGCAGCTACAAAAAGGAATGAGATCATGTCCTTGGCAAGGACACGGATGAAGCTGGAAGCCTCACCCTCAACAAGCATTCTCCCTTTTCGATGAAGTCACAGCACATCTATTTCTACTAACTTTAGTTCAGGGGTGAGGTCCCCAGTGGGAGGGGACAAAAGCTGGAATTTTCAGTCTTCTATGCGAAGGCACCTCCTCAAAATGCACATCCGGCAATAATGACCACTGGGGGGGGTAGCTGGTGCACACTCGTGTGCACACACACATCTTGGGTCTTGGGAAAGTTCTAGCCTGCTCAGATTCCTGCCTGCCCATCTGACTCAAGGAGTCCTACATGTTCGTCTTCTCTGAACCCCTACCCTGATGAAAGCACAGGCTTCCAAAGCTTCAAGTCGGCCAATCTCTTCTGATAGTCATTCTGCCTCTTTTCCATATGGTTTTGTCTTCCGCCTTGAACTACAGGTTCCATCTCTTCTGAGGCACTATGACCATAGGATCGCTTCTTCTTCTTTTTTAATTTTAGTAAACTTTTAAATAAACTAGTATATACTTACAGAAGAGCCCCAAATGAGCAAGGTAGAACTCCATCCATTTCTACCACATTAGAAAACAAAATATTCCCAATGTCCGGAAGCATGCCCTCGCCCATCTCCAGTGATTCTCTCACCTCCTTTCCCTGACTTACCTACGTCTAGATGTGTTTTGTCTGGGTTTTGAGGAAACTAAGGCTCAGAGGGAGGAATCACAGGCAAAGTCACCCCAGACAACCAGCAGATCACAGCGCCTCCTCCCGACCGTCTCTAGGAATCACCTTCCCGCTGCCCCTACAGCGCCCTCTACGGGCGAAAAGGCACCTCCTTTTCCTGTCTACCCAGTAGGGCCATTCCCTCCTTGGAAGAAAAGAACACCCTCTCCCCGCTTTCTTTGTAAAAGCCCTTCCTCATTCTCGGTTCCAAAATAAAATCCTCTTTATTTCCCCAGCTCTTTCCTTTCTGTGATCTCGATATAAAACCTCTCGCCAGCTCCTCTTGCAATTACCACGGAGAGAAATCTCATCTATTTTGAGCGATTCATTTGCGCTTTCACACCAGGCCTGTCTTTAACACACCTGAATGATCCTCTTCAGGACAGCCTGCTGGCTCTGAGCTACACCTTTTCAATGCCACCAGCTCCGACTCACTCCCCCTCCCTCAGGGCTCTTATCCTTTTCATGATTTCATTCCTTGCGCTGTTTGAAATGGATCATTCTACCCAGACAGTTACTGATAAGACGAATAGCTCCTCCTTGCCTGGGGCCACTGTGTTTACCGACACTTGGATGTAAGCGTCTTCTACAAGGATTTAATTTAGATATTTAGACAACAGATTTTTATCTACCTTACTGGTCGTATTGCCTTTTAGTAGAGAGAGCATAATCAATGGGCTATTTAATGAGGAGGCAGGTGAGACTGTCTGTGTATTTTGGGTTCAGGGAAATAAAAGAGCAAGGACAAAGGGCACACTGTGCAATCTTAAGAGTGTCCCTTCCCCACGCTGGGCTTCAGGGTCCCATCGGTATGATGAAGGAGATGTGAACTAAGTCAGAGAGGGAAGAACTTGCGGGGGAGGGGTCCATGCACCACCACCCCTGCCAGTGGTGCAAGTTTTGATCTGCACAAGGATACCCTGTTGAGAAGGTAAGTGAGGGTGGAGTTTAACCCTACTCCGCTGATCACACTGTGCCACCCAGAGAAAGCAGCTCCCTTCCCTCATTCACACGAAGGTGCCGTACGGTTAAGCAGCAGCCTGGATGCTGTTGCATACACGTGATTTTTTTTTTTTTTGGTTGAGGGTTGGGGGGAAGTATCCAGAGCTTTCCAGCTTCTCAAAGCATCTGAGTCCCCATGAAGGCTTCCAAGCCACTAGTTTATGAGGTCTCTCAGGCTTCCCTGCCACTCTGTAAGTTTTCTTGGTGTTTCCTTTCCTTTCAAACTTCTCCCTTCTACCTCTCAAGTGATCAATAACCACAGAGCCCTACTCTTCAAATAAAATAGCAGGAAAGGGGATATTGGGCTGGGCAATGGTTTCATTTCTCAGAGAAGCAGTTTCATCCCAGGGAGACTGTGGCGGGATGTTCGTGGGCAGAGAAGGGAGTTCTTAGGAAGGGTGATGTAGGTGAGGGTAACAAGTTAATAAAATATGTAATTTCGGAAGGTAACAGGGTGCCTGGGCAGCTGCCAACAGACAAGGCAAGGAGCTGCTGTTGTCTGAGGTCTCAGACTGAGAGCAAAAACATTAAAACAAACACAGCTGGAGTGAGTGGGTGGAGGGGAAATGCTGGGAGGAATTCAAGCCCTGAGAAGCTTCGGGGACTAACTTAAATCCCCTTTCTATCCATGTTGACCAGAGGAAATGAGGCAGCAGGCTCAGATTTGCAGGCAGCCCCCATCTGCCGAACACCCATTATTTCAACCCAGGGGTGGTTGACGTGTCTTTGATTAGGATTTGATGGTTCACATTGCACGAAGGATTTGGGGCTCAACTTTTTAAAGCCTCCATTAAATATTTAAGTAGCCGGCCCCCAGAGCATTTGAATTAGAATTTGATTTATGTCACATTGATTTACACGTTGCTTTTACCGGTCAGATTCCCTCTACAGGGAAGGTAGCACTGCGGCAAGGAGATTCGGTCCATCAGCTTTGGGGAGCGGACCAGGAAGATTATGAAGGGTTTGGGTCCATCCCTGTCATTTTGGAGCAGTTCAGTTCTGGGAGAGTTCCCTGTGATAAACCTCTTTCTTTCCACTTGAGCTTCATTAAGCTTAAGACTTTTACGCAACCAAATCATTCTGAAGGAGACTCACAAACTTCAGCCACTCCTGGGGGTGAGTGATTGCAGAATTGATTCCCTAGAATGTTCAGTGGGGTCTCTATGATTCCTAGGGTACTTGAGAGTAGGGATACCCTACTTTTTAAAAAACGGAGGATACAAAATTTCTAACTTAAAACGAAACAAATTAGGTAGAGTAATTCTTTCCATTACTCTAGCGTATCAGCCATAGGATTCTTTCTCAATGTGTGTGGCCACCCAGCATCCTCGATTAAACCTATTTCTTCCTGTTCTTGTTCTTCAGGTGTCTGAATGAATGTTTTTCTCTCTACCTCTCTCTCTTCTTCTCTTTTTCTCATAATAATTATAATAGCTATCATGTTCTGAACTCATACTACATCCTAATACTGAAACTGTGACCCAAAGAGTTAAAGAAACCAATGCCTAATAAAAAAAAATTCGTGAGTTTGCAAGATAAAAGGTAAGGAAAGGAGCAACTTGCTGAAACACTGAAACTTCCCTGGCTGAAGTCAGTTGGAACCAAGATGGCTGGCTGGAGTCCATGCTGAATTTCCTTGGCATGTTTCATACTAACTCCTTTCAAATTTTCACACGTGACCCATGAAGCAGCATGCAGAGATAACTGTGCATGCCAAAGCTCTTTCCAAAATCCCCCTTTTCTTCCACCAATCACCTGCTAGTCTCAGAATCTGTCCTCTGAGCCTTTTCTAATGCAAATATTGCCTTAAAGCCGGCACAGAGACACAGATTTGAGTCTGACTCTTGTCTCCTTGGGAGTCGACTTTCAGTGTAAAGCTTTTATTTTCTCAAAAAACGGGCGTCATAGTTTTGGCTCAAAGCACATGGGGGCAGTAAGCCCCTTTTGCTTAACAACAACACTGTATTAAGGCTTTGATTGACACTGTTTTATTTAATATTCACAAACATCCCGCTAAATTATTCTGCTCCAGGTTAACGATCAGGAAATTGGGGTTCAGATGGGTTAAGAACCTGCCCAAGGCGACAAATCCCATATGTGGCAGAACCAGGGTTGAACTCAGGTCAGCCTGAGTTTAGAGGATGGACAGAGTGGAGCTACCAGCATGCAGGTGGGTGGAAGCAGACAAGCTGAGAGGAGTGAGGCAGAGTGAGCTCAACGTGGCTTAATAAGCCTATGGAATGTTCAAAGGGGGTGAGGGAGGGTCTCTGCTAGAGCAAAGATGAGATCGACCACTCCCTGAAGGATGCCAGAAACCTTCACTCTCAGCTGGCCCTGGCAATGAACTCCACTCCTTGCTTGCTACCCCTTTTCAAGTCCCCAAGATGCTAATCTTCCACTTTCATCTGCATAGCCACACCCACATCTCCTCCCCTGCTCCCACTCCTGACACCCCCTTCCACTCCTCCCTGGCCTCTTCCTGCTTCCCGTCCTCCTCAGCCCAGGGAATGCAGCAGCCATCTGCCCATTGAGTATATGCTGAGTCCTCAGCCCAGACAAGTCCACAGTCTTGAGGGGGCTTAGTCAAAGCTCCAAAAGTAAATATCTAGAAAGAATGAAAGGCCTAACCCAAGGAAAAGGGATGCTGATGTGCCTTTCCAGGCATAGCATCAAGGAATTTTAGAACTGGAAGAAATTTTAAGAGGATGTCAGTTTCAAGATGGGAACAGTGAAGTCCAAAAAGGGAGATTGACTTTTTTACCACCACACACTTGATGCATTTCATTCATTCACCTATCCAAGGAAGATTTACCAATCAGCCACCCTGTGCCAATCATAAAAGCTGGAGATTAAAAATGGAATAAAATGACCTCAGGGGATTTATAGACTAGGCTATGGTGACATGCTCCCATCTTAAAAAGTCTTATAATACACACAGATATTAAAGTTTGCTATTATTTTAACAAGCGGGATAGTACTTTACATATTCCAGACCCCATGGTATTTACAAATATCATCTCATTTAATTATCACAACAATCCTATGAGGCAGATAATATTTAATTCCCATTATACAGATGAGAAAAGGGAGGTGCAGAAATGTGAAGTGACTTGATTAAGGTCACACAGCCAGGAACTGACAGGGCTGGGGTTCAGACTCAGCCTGCCTATCTGCAGTACGCCACCCTGCCTGTCCCACGCACTTCCATAGAATGATATTGTAAGGGAAAAAAGAAAACTACCAATAAGCCCCTCACAGCATAGTAAAATAGATAAAAATACAAACGAAAATTGCAAAGTCAGAATTAAGAAGAAATAAATGGCACTCAGCAGCCAAGGTAATAGAGGGGAACAAGGAACAGGGATCTGTAAGGTCTGGCCTTTCCCAGGGTGGCGAGTGTTGAACCATACATTTGTACCTGAGTCTCCTGGCAGACAAAGGGAAAATACAAAGTCTTTGTTATATGGTTTTCATAATTCTTGATTAGAAAATAGTTCTTTTGGGGAAGTGTAGCAGTGTATTTTTTCTTTTTTAAAAAAATTACATCCTACTGAATCCTGAACTTGGGAGGGCAAAAACCACACCTTGTTTATTTCCAGGGAGAGTCCCCTCATAGAGCGTGATGTGAAAGGTGGTTATTGAATGGGGTATGGGGGGAGTGTGTTCATTCCCTAGGACTGCTATAACAAAGTACCACATGCTGAGTGGGTTAAAATGACTGACAGATATTCTCTCATGGTTCTGGGGGCTAGACATCCAAAATCAAGGCAGTGTTAGGAACACGCTTCCTCCAAAGACTCTAGGAAAGAATGTTGCATTGCTTCTTCCAGCTACTGGTGGGTCCGGCATTCCTAGGCTTGTGGCAGCGTCATTCAACCTCCACCTTTGCCTTTGTCTTCCTTCCACATCTGTGTCTTCTCCTCTCATCACAAGGACACCAGTCATATTGGATTAAGTGCCCATCCTTCTCCAGTGTGACCTCATCTTAACTAATTATATCTGCAATGTAACAGCAATGACGCCGTTTCCAAGTAAGGTAGCCTTCAAAGGTTTTTGGTGGGCATGAATTTGCAGGGCATGCAATTCAGCCTACTAAAGTCATCAAAGATGGCTTTCCCGAGAAGGCAATGATTTTGCTGAGATATGAAGAAGAATGAGGAGGACTTGACCATGCACAGTTCAGGGGGAAGGACAGCCCAGGGTGAAATGTGAAGACTGTAAGCCTGGGATAAGGATGGTGTGTCTGAGGAACACCCTGCAGGAGGTGGAAGGGCTAGTGGGGGTCAAAAGAGGAAGGAACGTGGGGGCTGGGGCTTTGACAGGAGCTTGGGGTTTTATTCAGAGCACAGCAGCACAGGTTTTGAGCAGAGGAACGATGTGAGACTGGTGTGGTTTATAACTGATCGCTGTGGCCGCTGCATGCAGCTCCGCTCCGCGGGGAGTGAACAATGTCAACACAGCGGGGTTTTTGGGAGATGGTTTCTGTAAGTCCAGTTGAGAGGTGACAGCTGCTCTGACTAGTTCAATAGCACTGGAGATGGAGGAAAAAGGGATTCCAGCTTTATTTATAACTGACAGACCTGCTGGTGGATTGATTATATGCTGGGGAGGCAGAAGATGATCCTGGAGTCCTCAGTGTTACACTCTCTCCATATCTATCTGTGGCTGCCGTTTTTTCACTCAACAAACACCTTGATCATCTTCTCATATCCACACCTATAGTTCATCCTCATTCATTCTGGCTGCTTCCTTGCATTCCATCTTACTGGCAGATCACAATCTAGTAGTTATTAATTCTTCTTTCGTTGGATGCGTAGGTTATTTACAATTTCTCACAGTTACAGCAATGGTGCCATAAATATCAATTAAATCACTCAGTTCTTCAACAAATTTCCTGAACAGCATTTGGGCACATTTCTCCAAGCTAGAAGGGGTGTAGTTGGGCTGCAGGGTACTTTTGCTTTATGGAGTTGTATGTAATCATAAGATACTCCCATAGTTTCAGTGGACAGGGACGAGCTGCTCTCTTATGAAGCAGAAAAGGCCCATCTCTCCCCAACCCGCTGAAGCTAAGCAGTCCCGGAGGAGCCCACTGTACCTCCCTTCTCACCTCCTCACTTCCTGTGCCTTCCTAAATTTAAAAATTGCAGGGTTCCTGTAGGCCATATGCTACCTTGTGTCTAGTCTTTAAAAACATGGAGTGGCATTTTGGGAATGGGGATCAGGCTGCCAACTGTAGCTTGGATCTGGGAAATAGCCCAAGCCTCCTTGCAGACAGTTTTTCTTTCCTCTAATACGTGCCTTCCTTTGAACCGAGGTCCAGCAGGAGGAGAGATTAGAGCCTCATACCTGTTCTGACTCATAGCTCTCCATCTGTTACAGCAAGTCATTCTTGGTAGAGAGAGAGAGAGAGAGAGAGAGAGAGAAAGTATTGGGGAGGGAGATAAAATCGATTTTAATTCCTATCCCTTCTCCAAAGCTACCTATAATTTTTTTGGTCTGTTCTAAATCTCTGTACTCATCAGAAACAAAGTTTGAGGCAAACACACATGATAGAAGAATAATTCCTTTAATATGCAAAGAGCTCTTACAAATTAAAAAACGAATAATCAAATTCCATTAAATGGATGAAAGACATGAAAAGGTAATCATAGCAAAATATAAAATGGTCAACAAACATGCAAAGACGTGTGCCCTCACTCATTAAAGAAAGAGAAATTAAAACAAGTATGCACTACTTTCTAATTCTCAGGATGAGACAGATGAAAGAGCTTGATAATTCCCCAACTTGTAATGGTCAAATAAAATGATTCTTACACCCTGGGTTGGGAAGAAGGGGAGGGTAGCTTGCTCACTTTGGGGTGGGCAATGAGACAGTATCATTTTCTGGAAATTTCTCATAATTCCATTTCTAGGAATTTATAGTATAGATATACCCTCCAAGGTGGGCAAAAATGAATGTATCAAAATGTTTACTGTAGTACTGTTTATTATAGCAAAAATCCTGAAAACAACCTGATTATAAATCAATAGGATATTGATTAAATAAATGACTCATCTATACAATCAAATACAATGCGGCCATTAAAACAATAACAGGGTAGCTCTAAATGCAGTCATATATTTTAAAAACACAACGTTAAGAAGGAAAGGCAAGTTTCCTAGCATAATACATTGTATTTTCACATGAAATATTTCCGGAAGAATACAGTAGAAAGCACAGTAGTAGTTGTGTGTAAAAGACAGGAGTGTAGAGTAAACATGAAGGAAATTTTGGGTTTTTTTCTGTACTTCTACAGTACTTTTTATAAACCACTGCCATGTGTTACTTTTAAGATTAAAATTCATTTACAAAATATTTAGCAGAAAGCAGATAATTCAGCGCTGAACTTAAAATCTGAAAATCAGATAATTTGAATCTTAACCCTGGTTCCAAGCTCTGTTTGTGGCTATATTACACTGGGTTAATTGCTCAACCTTTGTGGGTCTGATTTTCTCATTACTGAACTGGAAATGCTATGGATTTGTTGTTGTTGATGTTCTTTATGCTGCGGGAGGGGCAAAATAACACAGAAAGTAAACAGCCTGATTGACTTCAAAATTTTGTTTGTTACTCACATGCAAACAGTGATCTAGTATTCTTGAAGATCATGTCACTTACTTAGTTAAGAAAACAATAATGTTTCCTCATGTGAAGACCTATCTGGAGACATTAGAGGGTGATCTAGTGTTCACTTTTCCTTCTGTTAATTCCACCTGTGGTCTAGTGCATGCTGAGAGTAAATAGCATTACCTCCCAGGTTGATGCAAAACACCTGGTGAGATTTTTCTTTGGTGCCTTCTCTAATGTCTAGAAGGTAATTGGGTCCGTCTATGTCTTGGGTAGGAGTCAATGGAGACGTAGTAAATATCAACACAGACAATCACCAAACAGAGGAGATATCAATAGTGACAAGAAAAGCAGAAATGCACAAGTGAGAAATATCTGATGACATGAAGATAAAGGAATATTGTAGAGGCTTTGCAGAAAGAACAAGGATGGAGTCCACATGTGGTTGAAGGAAGAAGTCGCTCAGTGAGCAGGAGTGCCCTTAAAGGAAGAGAGGGGGATTCAGTGGCATACAAAGATCATCTTAGGGGAGTCTGTTAGCTGAGAAAGAAAAGAACAGACAAGTAGATGAACGAGAAGAACGAGATGAAAGAGAAAACTGTGTTCTTACGATTGTTATCAATTTGCCCTACAGCTCCAAAGTGGGGAAAGGCTGGGTATAGGGGCAGGGAATGTGGTCAGGAGAGAAGAATTCACAGAAAGCATTGTCTCCGAGGAATGTTGCTAAGTCAGGGGACATCCTCTCGGGAGTTACATCATGGCAACCTTGATGATAAAGACACCCAGGTGAGTCCAGTTCAGATGCCAGGTTACAACGCAGCATTTCCATCCCCCCAGGGGCAGGACTCATTCATCTCTATCTTAAGGAAGGGCCCTTGGTCAGCAAATTATAAACCCTTGATGCACAAAGGAATGAATGGTGCCCCTTCACTCAAGGCAGACATCTGAATTCCCAGACTATGATCCCAGGGAGGAGAGAAAAAAAAAACTCTCGTCCTCTTTTGCCATGTAAAAACTATTTATATCAGGACACTAACTAATATACAATTTACGAACAGTATCACCAAGAGCGTTATGGCTACCGTTTACTGAGCACTTAACTAGAGATCAGGATGGTGCTAAATGCTTGCAGATGTTATATTACTTAATCCTCAAATTCAGCCCATGAGATGGATACTACCATCATCCCCATTTTACAGATCAGCTTAGAGCTTAGGAAGGCAAAGTGGCCTGCCCAACGTTGCCCAGCTTGGATTGGCAGCTAAGTCTTCCAATCCTAAGGCTCAAGCTACGCACACTAAGATGCCCACAACTGACATTTGACAATGGCACTAGTCTCCCTGTTTTATAGGAGGGACAGACTCAGGGAGCTTAGCACCGTCAGACTCCAATCACATGCTCCTTTCACTGTGCAGCTCTGCCGCTCCCCAAACCCATGGGAAGGCAGGAGACACAAACCAAGGCGACCTTTATTTTTTACTTTCCAAAGTCTTCGACATCTCTTTATTTTCAAACGTGGTCTTAATGGTCCTGATGTTTTCAGCATTTCAGATTTTTCTGACTGGATCATCTAGGGGTAGATTGGAATGTATCTCTGGATCAGTGGTTCTCAACTAGTGGCAATTTTGCTCCCCAGGGGACATTTGACAAGGTCTAGAGACATGTTCGATTGTCACAGCCCAAAGGGAGGGTGGTGCTAATGACATCTAGTGGGTAGAGGCCAGAGATGCTGCTAAACATCCTGCTGTGCACAGGTTATCTCCCCACAAAAAAGTATTATCTGGCTGGCCCTAAATGTCAGTAGTGCCAAGGCTGAAAAACCTGACTGTGGAAATCTAATCTTCGTAGGACTTTATTTGTTTTTTGCCATTTATGTGTCTTCCACCTACTCTTCTGTTTGTTTGTTTTTTTTTCAAATTCATGTTTATTTACATAACTAATACAGGAGGAAAGCTTGTGAATTATGAAAATATTTTTATTAAATATGTAAGTCACAGAGATAAAGCTAAAATATCCCCCTCTTCTTCATAGGTGATGCTGTCAATGACAGTTTGGTGTACATCCTTTGAAGCATTTTTCTACGCATATATGTTTATATACAGTATGTAGTGTTCTTTTGTATATATAGGTAGATAGCAAAAATGCTTTTTTATACACATATAATATAAAATAACATTACAATTTGTGTGTCATCCCACAGTCTGCTTTTTCCTGTCACAATCTCTTAGAGATCAACATCAATACACATTAATTTACTACATTTTCTTCAATTGTTGTATTGCATTCCATAATTACGCATATTTCATGATGTACTTAGCTATTTTCCTAAGTAAAAGCATCTGGGCTGTTTGCAAATTCTTCTTGACACAAACATGGCTGCAATAAACACTCTTGAACTCACCTCCTTTTTCCTTTAGAATTGACATCAAGAGCTGTTCATGGAGTAGGCAAATTTTAAAAAATTTTTGATAAATGCTGTAATATCATATTCCCAAAAGGCTGCAACAGTTTACACTCTTAACAGCAATGTATGAATGTATCTATTCCCTGACATCTTCACCAAATGAGATATTACCACACTGTTTTTAGTTTTGACCAATCTGGAAGGCATAAAATGTGTAATTTAAACCCTGATTGAACAAAGAGAACTTTCAAAGTGGACAAATCCTTTGTTGGCCTCCTGTGTAAGGGCTGACACTTTTCATCTTCAACAACTTAATATATGTGGGGTTTCCAATGATTCATTTCTGAAAATATTTTCTGAGGCTGGGTGCGCTGGTTTATGCCTGTAATCCCAGCACTCTGACCAGCCTGGCCAACATGGCGAAACCCCTCTCTAATAAAGATAGAAACATTAGCCAGGCATGGTGGTGGGTCCTGTCAACTCAGGAGGCTGAGGCAGGAGAATCACTTGAACCTGGGAGATGGAGGTTGCAGTGAACCAAGATCATGCCACTGAACTTCATCAGCCTGGGCAACAGAATGAGACTCTCAAAAAAAAAAAAAAAAAAAAGAAAATATTTTCTGAGAGCCTACTATGTGCCAAGCACTGAGCTTCTCATACAAGGAAAATCCACTCCTGCTGGCAAACATTCATGGAATATTATGGGATCCAGTTACAGCAGTAATGAACATCAGCTAGGGAATTAAGGAAGACAGGGAAAAAAATGTTCTGACAGGAGTCAAAGGGGAAACATCTGAAAACGTTGCTTGAAGCAATCAGTATTTGGGCCCTAGTCACAATTTTCTTTTTTACATTAGTTGGTTCCCTTGTTCATTCTCTGTACTCCCACCCCCATCATATGTTCTCTTATATCTCTGACTCCTAGCACAATGCCTGTATACAGCAGGCACTCAGTGGACATTTGCTGTTTAAATGAATGCTATTAACTGATTTGGCAGCCTGGTGAGTAGGTATTGCTGTGATCTCCATTTTGCACACAACTCCTAGGCTCAGAGAGGTGAAGTAGTTGGCCCAAGGTCACGCAGCTGTCAAGGAGCAAAACTAAATTAGACCCAGGAGTGCGGAGTTCAAAGCCTTGCTCTTGATGCCAAGCTTTTATTTTATTCTTTTATATTTATTTATTTATTTATTTTGAGACAGAGTCTTGCACTGTCACCCAGACTGGAGTGCAGTGGCATGATCTCGGCTCACTTCAACCTCTGCCTCCCAGGTTCAAGCAATTCCCTTGCCTCAGCCTCCCAACTAGCTGGGATTACAGGTACCTGCCACCACACCAGACTATTTTTTTTGTATTTTTAGTAGAGATGGGGGTTCACCATGTTGGCCTGGCTGGTCTTGAACTCCTGACCTCGTGATCCTCCTGCCTCGGCCTCCCAAAGTGCTGGTATTACAGGTGTGAGCCACCGTGCCCAGAGGATGCCAAGCTTTTAGAAGGCAGCCCTGATGGCCGAGGCAGAGAAATTCATGTAGGGTAATCACAGTCAGAAAAATAGAAGAAAGTGGTAATTTTCCCAAATCATCTTGTTTTCAGCCCCTGGGTGGGAGAGATCTGGTCCTCTGGGACAGGGAGCAAAAGTGAACCTCTGCCTTCTCTTCCCCATCGGCTTTCCCTTCCCCATCCGCTTCCCCACCGTCCCATCCCTTTCTTGCCTGGGAATCTCTAGTTAATTGTCTTTCTCTCCCCTACTCCCGTCCCCCTTCTGCATCTCGTCCAGTCCCAGGGGTCTGCCAAAGATGCCATTCGGTGGGATAATTAAAGTTCCCCTCCTGTTAGCATCTCGCTCCGGAGCCCTCCCAGCAGCTGTTCAGCTGGAGCGGGCCTGGGAGGGCCGCACAAAAGCTTTGCTAATGATTGTGTCTACAAGCTGCGTGCGCGAGTGAGTGTGCGTCTGTGTGTATGTGTGTGCGCGTGTGTGTAGACCGCCAGCGTGAGACCGGTCTTACCCCACCCCTTTGGGCGGGGGGCCACGGATTCATTACAGACTTCTCTTGGTGGCGCTGAGAGGAGGGAGGGGAAGGGGACCAGATGGCAGACAGGCGGGTGGCGGTCGGCCCTGCCTCCTCCTCCTCTCACCAAGCAGATGCCCTAGGAACAAGGGCCCCAGGCAGAGGCAGGATTAGAGGGGAAAACTCCGTATCAATTAGTGTTAAAGGCCCAGAGCTGGTGGGGGGAGGGGCGGCCCGTTGGCTCTGGCTGGTGGGGGAGGGGAAAGAGAGCGCTGATGAGGGAGGGGTTTCAAGACCAGGCCTGCGCCCATCAAAAGGTTAACCGCGTTCTCACCGGGAGCTGGAGGTGAGGACAAGAATCACCCTCCAGAAATAATCAAAGGCTTTCAAAGGTGGGGAAACTGAGGCCTGGTGAGGAGACGAAACTTGCTAGGGACTGGAGCTACTCCTACCGTTAGAGCTCTACCATGATTAGATGTTACATAACACTAGATAAGAGTAGATATCAGAAAATATAAATAGACATTAGATAACATTAATATTTTTATTCGTATCTATTTTTTTGAGACAGGATCTCCCTGTGACTGGAGTGCAGTGGCGCCATCTCCTGCTCACTGTAGCCTCAATTTCCTGGGTTCAGGTGATCCTCCCACCTCAGCCTCCCAAGTAGCTGGGACTATAGGCGTGCACCACCACGCCTGGCTAATTTTTGTATTTTTTGTAAAGATGAGGTTTCGCCATGTCTTGAACTCCTGGGCTGCAGCAATCTGCCCGCCTTGGCCTCCCAAAGTGCTGGGATCACAGGCGTGAGGCACTGTGGCAGGCCTATTCATATTCTTGTAATACCCAAAATTCTAGCAGCAATGGAAGCATATTAGCCTCACAGCCGAGCACCCGCTATGTGCCACGTACCTGGACAGTTTCTTCTCTAACAAATCCCCTTAATGGCCTGACAAGTTAGATCTTAATAGCCTCATTTTATGGATGAAGAAGTTGAGACTCCAGAGAGGCCTCCCCATTATAGAAAGGAGTCAGGCTACCCAAAAGCTCACAGCCGATCAAGATGGGGCTGATACTCAAACCCAGAACTGAGCCAACCAACAGCCAGAAAGCAACACTCGTCTGAGCCCTTCTTGGAGTGGGATTGGTCAGTATTGGTTTACAGGAGCAGTGCTGCTAAACCCTCACTCCTTCTAACCTAAAAAAGAGAACCATATTTCAACTCCCAAGACCAAAATTCAAGTTCGGGTTTGTTATTTCCAAGCTGTGTGACCTTGGGCAAGTCACTGAACCTCTCTCAGTTTGTTTCCTCATTCTCTAATGGTGTCATCCAACAATGGCAGGTGGGTGAACTTCTTTTGATAGATGTCAATAATAGAACACTACAAAGGCATTACAAATGATGAGATGGATGGATATTTACATGGGAAGGTACTCAGACTGTATTGCTAAATTTGTTTAAGTCTGGAATAAAACAACATGTCCAATATTATCTCATATTGGTAAAGGGGGAGAGAAGGAGAGATGAGAAATAAGAGTAAGTTAGTGAGCCTAGAAGGATAAACTCCAAAATATTTATGTTGGTTATTCTGTTCAGTGATATTTCCACTTTTTGTATATCAGTATTTACAAAACTTGGTATTAATACAAGTGATGAATATTAAAAGGCTGTTCTGTCCTCAATCTTGTCCAGATCTGAGTGTCATGAGGTTTTAGAATCTGACTCTGCACACTTTTAAATTGCACTCCATGTGCAATGGATGGCTCGTGTCTTCAGCGTGGGCTGGGGAGTGGTTGGATGTGAGCCAGGGTCTAGTCTACAGCTCAGTTAGGCCAAAGTCAAAAAGAACCAGCAGCTATGGGGCTGCTAGGGAGGAAAGGGTTAATGTGCAGATCCATAAAGCTGACCCTGAGGTGGCCCACTTAGGAGACCATCTGCCAGCAGGCCTGCAGCTGCCAATCTCAAGCAGGCCCTGCCTTCTCACAGGCTCCTCCCAGCCCACACAGCTCGGAGCAGCCCAGATGCCTCTGCCTTGGCCTCGGTCTCCAGCCAGGGGAGATCAGCCTGGCAGATTCAACCCATCTCCATGCCCATCTCCAGCAGAAGCATTAGCATTTCAGGAAATAGAGGTTGTAAACTCTTTCTTGCTTATGATTGCATTTGACCAATAGAAGCAATGGTGGTTTTCCCATTGTGTAGCAGAGAAAACTGAGTCTTGCAGAAGCTCTATGACCTGGCCCAGGACACAGATTCTCCTTGGGAGACAGCCCAGGCTCCTGAAGGGAGCAGCAAACCCCCATGGCCTGATATTCTCCCGCAGGCAGTAACTTCTCCAAGAGAAATTAAGGAGCCAGTAGGGATCCCATATTGCAGAGCCCATCCCCAAGAGCTCAGGGCAGTTGGGTGGAGTGGGAAGTGGGGAGCAGAAGGCACTATATGGTAGTCCAGGAAGCTGGGTTCAGATCCTGGCTCTGCCTCCCACTCAACCTCATCTCCCAGTCTATCTAGAAAGTCTCATAGGCACGTTCCAGCTTTTCCATGGTGGGAAATCCAAGATCACTGGTCACCTCCTGACCCCAGGAAAAGGAGTCGTCACTCCCTAGTGTCTCTTCTCACACACCATCACCTCACGCCCTAGCGTCAGATCCTCGTAGACCAAAAGAGGGGAGAGAAAAGAGTTAAGTTGAGAGGCAGATGGAAGAGGGACAGAATCCTCCCTGGAAACTGCCCAAATGTCAGACGGAGCAGCTCCGGACTGGCGGCCAAAGGAGGCAGAGAGAGAACGGAAAGCTCCCAGAACAGATGGGCCAGCCAGGGCACACGGGGGATGCAATGGGCATCATAATAGTAATATCTCAAATTCCTCTAGTGCATTCCTGTTTTCAAATCTCATCCAAATCCATTATCTTGTTGGAATCTCACAGCTTCCTGGAAAATAGATGGCCAGGGGCTATGAGACCCATCTGGCAAGATGTGGTAACTAAACTCAGAGAGGTTAAGAGCTTTGCCCAAGGTCACACAGCTTGTTTGCTGTCAGAACAGTCAAAAAGGAAATCAGATCTCCCGAATCCTAATTCAACCATCAATGGATGTGGGGATTGTGTTCCCCCATTTCCCATCCTGAGACCTTGAAATTGTGACATTCATGATAAGTAACAACAGTAACATCAGTAACAATAATACAAACATGTATTGACCAATTACTCTGTGATAGTCATTGCTTTAAGCAATTAATGCATATCATTTCATTTAATTCCCACTTGGACCCTATTGGAGGTAGCTCTAATTTGTTAGCTCTAATTTGCAGAGGAAGGAGACAGAAGCCCATGTGATTGATGAAGGACACAGTTATAAAACGCTGGGACAGAGATGTAGAGATACACCTCCCTGTCCCTTCTCCACCACACCAGCAGTCCCCAACAGTGGTGCCCATTAAGATCACTTAGGGAGCGGTTAAGAAAAGCCCAGTGTCCAGGTCTCTTCCCAAATTAATTAAATAAGAATGTTTGGAGGTGGGTCCTAGTGTCAGTACCTTTTAACGATTCCCAGTTGATTCCAATGAGCTGCCAAGTTTGAGAAGCACTGCATATACTCTCCTCAAAGATGGTTCCATTGATCATCTCAGAGGAACTATGGGACAGCTGCGTTTCCTTCAGTTTCCCCATCTATAAAATGAGGCCCCTTCCGTTTTGACAGACTAGAGTCCATCCTCTCCAGGGTTGGGGTAGGAAAACGTTAATCCCTGAGTGCTTTGAACTGAGAGCTCCAGAAGCAGTTCTGTTCCTGATTGTCCCTTCTCCTCCTTTCCCCCAGAGTCAGCCAGAATTTGGGGGGCCTACAGTAAGCCTGTTGTAAAAGTTTTATTATGTTTATTTGAAATAGGTTTTTGTGCAACCACAAACAGTGAAATCTGAAGCCAAAGGAACTGTGATCCTGCTAGCAGCCTGTTTTTATCTTCTCTGGGATAACCAGTTGTATGCCCCTGAAATACAGCAAAATAATAGCAGAGCGGGGAGCCCCTGGTTCCGCCAAGGGAACAAAGGAAAATGGATCCTGGAAGAAGGACATGTGGGTTGGTGGCAATGGGGAGATATTTATTTTTCAGACACCGGACATCGTATTCGCTTCTGCCTTTAAAATCATTCCCCACTTCTTCCTTGGCAGGAAGTAAAGTGCCTTCTCAGTGCTTGTCCTCTTTTCTGAGTCTGGAGGGGGGGAGCCGGCAGGAGAGGAAAGGAGTCTTAGCTATCAGCCGGGCTGACTTGTGGAATGGGCTTGGATCAGCGGCTGCCATACTGTGGTCAATTTCCTTGCCTGTAAAAGAACCTTGTCTGTAAAGGAAGGGAGTCAGAGCTCTGATTCTGACCCACCCTTTGTTGGCAGGAGACTAGTTCTCTCAATCCACCTGTGAGCCGCAGAACGGCACCTGTGAGCCGCAGGAAGGAAAATGGAGAAATCCAAATGAATGGAGAATTCTGAACAAAACCAGACGTCCTTGGAAGCTCTCTGCTGAAGGCTCCCCTCCCCCTCTCAGGAGCAGCTGCCTCAGAAGCTACTGTGCTTTCCTAAACCCCTTAGACCTTGCAGTCCTGGTTTACAAATGCTTGAGGGACACATAGAAAACCTCCAGGATTGTGAAGTCTAGGGGCCAATGTTCTAATGAACAACATCCCATAGGAGGCGGGGAGCAGAATGGTTGGGAGTGACCCGAAAGGGATCAGATGACAGACCTTGGATCTGGGGAACATACAAACTGTAGAATATTACAGTCTCAGAATCTTAGAACCAGGGACATAACTGGGTGTGTGGGACCTGAAGCTTACACAATTTTCAAGGTCCTCTTTAATAAAAAGAAGATCAAATTTTCAAAAAAAGTTTGGTGTCAAGGTGGATATTTAGAATCAGACAATAATAACACATGACTCCTTTTTAAAAGCTGAGAGAAACCACAAACATTCAAAATCCAAACGACAACATACTTTTTATTAATCAATAATGGATCCATTAACAATTCATTGATAATTAACAGCCTGAAACATCTCTATCATACTCTGTTCCTTGTACTTTTTGCCTGCATATTCTGATCACCTCTTCATATGATATTTTGTAATAGCATCATCTGTAGAGAGAATAAAGAGATAACTCAGCATTTTCTCTATGATGGTTTGCTTAAGAGAACTGTGGGGGAAAAGGGGCCATGAAGATGAGAGGTCTAAGGGTTCCACTGAGATAGGAAGGCGGAGGAGATACATGGAAAGGACGGAGTTCCAGCTACTGCAGCAAGCCCTTGAGGAACTGAGGGTGACAAGACCTTCCAGTGTCCCTCTGATCTTTCTATTGCCTGCTAGGAGGGCTTCCTTTGAAGCTGATCAGGGTGTGGTATCTTAGCCACATGTAGTTATCTCTGTCTGGCAGGTTCCTCATTTCCAGTTGGTGACCTCCCCTCGGAAACTCTACCAGCTCTGCCACTTAACAATCTCAAACCCTTGGGGGAAAGCAAGGAGGGGAAATAGGAACCGAAAACATGTATAAAATTGCCCTTATTTTTGACAGCAATCTACGCAATTGCTGACTTCAATCTTTTATAGCATGTCCCTGAGAGAATAAAAAATCAAGGATGCTACAGAGTCCTGGGGGCTGGGGCTCAGGAGATGTCAGAAAGTGTGAAGGCTCAGAGCTATTCAGTTTGGGTCTTAGTTTGGATCACACTGGTGGCGGGGTCCGAGGGGCAGGTAGAGAGAGCACAGTCCAAGTGGCGGGATTAAATCTACTTGCCCCTGGTCTTTGAACATAGATTGCAGCCCAAGACTAGCCATCTTCACATATGCCCTTTCTCGCTGGGACCCAGAGGTAGTTACATGGAGATAACTGGTAGCAGTGTGGCATGGTGATTGTGAGTACAGGGTGTGGGATTCAAACCCCTGCTTGATTCCTTACTAGCTATGTGACCTTGAATGAGTGTTGTCACCCCTCTGAGCTCCAGGTTTCTCAGCTGTAACATAAGAACAATGAAAATGTACCCACCTTACAGGGTGGTTGTGAGGTTGAAGCAATTTCACTCAAAGGCAGTGTCCAGCAGCATGGGGTAAACACTGGCCTTGGTGTTGACACCTAATAGATGCTGGGTATTACTGTGATACTTCCTGTCCAGCATGGCCTTTGTCACCACCAGAGCCAGTGAGAGTCACTTTCCCCCGTACTTAGCCCCAGGGAAGGGCTGAGATTGGCTCTCCTAGTATCATATGCTAGTCCTGCGCCAAATCTGGTACCTAGGGTAACTGAGAACTGTAATGGTGTCTATTGTGGCCCTAGGTGGGATACAGATAAGGCTGTGTCAGAAAGGGAAAAGTTTCTGGAGAGAACGAAATAAAAATTTACAGTTCCTTATAACTACCTTCTTACTTGGTTTGCCTCACAAATGGGAAATAAACACTCCTAATCCACTAGATTTTCATCCTGTCCCATCCCTTCAACCAGACCCCAAGTGGCCGACAATTCCAGTGCTATTTCTCAGAATCTCCCAGAACTTGGAGAGAATGAATCCATCCCACACCCTTACTCTGTTCCTTGAGGGAAGGGACCGTATCCAGCTCATCTTCACATACCAACTGCCTCGCACTGTGATAAGCCTACAGAACACATTCAGTAGACACATTAACTGAATGTGCAAATGAAAAAATGGGATACCAGTTTGCAAGGGAAAAAAACCATCAGAGCAGATAACCTAACTCCTTGAAGATCAAAGACAAACTTTCCAATAGTTAAAAAAAATTTTTTTTGCTTATTTTCTTTTCGTAATCAGCAATCAAAGAGCACTAATGGCATGTCAGGCAACTGGGCTAAGCACTTGTCTATCGTCATGTTAATCCCTCAGAGCCACATTGAAAGCTGTATTTCACATAGGCAGCGTGGTCTAATGGGTAAGAACACAGGCTTTAGAATCAGACCGAGAATCAGAATCAGAATAGATCATGGGTAAGAACACAGGCTTTAGAATCAGACCGAGAATCAGAATTAGAATAGATCATGGCTCCAGCATTTTCTAGCTGTGAGATTTTTTTTTTTTTTTTACAGGGTCTCACTCTGTCACCCAGGATGGAGTGCAGTGGTGTGATCACAGCTCACTGCAACCTCCACCTCCCAGGATCAAGGGATCCTCCCATCTCAGCCTCCCGAGTAGCTGGGACTACAGACATAAGCCACCATGCCTGGTTAAGTTTTGTTTATTTTGTAGAGGTGGGGTTTTGCTTTGTTGCCCAGGCTGGTTTCAAACTCCTGGGTGCAAGCGATCAGCCTGCCTTGCCCTCCCAAAGTGCTAGGATTACAGGCAGAAGCCATCACTCCCGGCCTAGCAGTGTGTTGTTGATCAAGTTAATTCTCTCTTTTGGGTTTTCCTTATCTATAATATAGAAGTAACAATACATACATGACAGAGTTATATGAAACATAGTAAGGCTTGGGAAAATTTAACATAATGCCTGGCCCATAGTAAATGTTCAATAAATAGCAACTGTTATTTTTCCTGTCCCTTTCCACTTATATGGAGAAAGAACTCATCAGAGAAGCCTGAGATGCTCACCTTAATGTGATTCCTGGGCTGAAATGTAATTCTGACCTTGAGAGAGGTTGGTAGTAAGCTTCCTTCCCTTCCCACTCACACATGCTATGAGACTGCCCTTTCCAGTTATCTTAGCACCCAGGGAAACTTGTGACAAGCTTTCACCAATGGAATTTAAAGAGGAGTGTTGAGTCACTTCCAGCTGAGGCAGCTTAGAGTAGGTGGGACCTCTCCAACTTGTTCACTTTCCTCATCTTCCATCTGCACTATGCCATGTAACTTTGAAGTCATGCCATGAGGGTGGGTCCCTGTATGCCATGAGAGGCACAGCTCTCCTTCAACCAACATGTGGAGGATGAAGACAAGAGCAAGAAGGCTGGGCACTGTGGCTCAGGCCTGTAATTCCAGCACTTTGGGAGGCCAAGGCAGAGAGATTACCTGAGGCTGGGAGTTGGAGACCAGCCTGACCAACATGGTGAAACCCCGTCTCTACCCTAAAAATACAAAAAAAATTAGCCGGGCATGATGGCACATGCCTGTAATCCCAGCTACTCAGGAGGCTGAGGCAGGAGAATAGCTTGAACCCAAGAGGTAGAGGTTGTGGTGAGCCGAGATCGTGCCATTGCACTCCAGCCTGGGCAGCATGAGCAAAACTCTGTCTCAAAAAAAAAAAGACAAGAACAAGAAATGAATGTATCAATGAAGCCACTGAGCTCCCAGAGTTCATCTGTTATAGCTGCCAATCTTCCCTATCCTAACTGTGCCACCCTCATTTGATGGCCTTTTTGTGACAATCCAAAATGGTGCTATTCTGCTTATTCTTTGAGCCCAAATGGCGTGTGCAGCCCAGGGATGATTCCTCATGGCCAGAGACAACTTTCCTTGGCAGAAAAATGGTGCTGGTCTGAGAGATTCATGGGAAAGAGGATAGGAAATGAAACCTCACCTGCCTCCCAGATTTCCCCATTGGCCTAATGATCCCGTGACTATGAACAGTGATGAGCTTCCATTCAGGTTAGGCTCTGGCAAAATGCCTCCCTTTCTAGCTGTTTCTTGAGAAAACTCACAACGAATATTATTATAGCCCAAGAATAGGGCTGTGCATGGTTAGATGACTTGTAATCACAAAATCTATGTTCCAATGGTAAATATATTTTATCTGTCCTTCTTTTTGCCTCTCTTTTTCCAGAGATGTCTCTTGCACCTAGAAATAGTTTAACCCAATTCCGACTAAAGCTCTGGTCTGACCTTGCCTACGTGGAGACCAAGAACACTGAGGTCTTTAGTACGGGGCCAGTCACAAGAAACACAGGGTCCACTGGGGTCAAATGTATCAGGAAGTTCACAGCTCCTTGGTCTGAGTCCCTTCTTTTCCAGTGACGGAGGTCACGAAGGGGATGCTAAGAATAAACTTGTGTTACTCCTCAGTTACAGATGACTAGGCTTATTTTAGCCAGTCACCTTGTTTACTTTAGCAAGAGAAATATTAGCTCACTGCTGTAAAACGACTCCGAGTGTGTGGCTAGGCAGCTACAGCATATTGCTCTTCTTTGATGTGTGAGGTGTGCCGGGCTCTTTTCCCATGTGTCATCTCCAGTGCTCACAGGACTTGGGAGAAAGTTATTTCCCCCATTTTATAGATGATAAAATTGAGGCTTGGGGAAGTGGAATATAGTATAGTACAGAGGTTACTTTGCTGTGCTGTAGAAAGTTATCATATTATGTAGTACGTTCTGTACAAAATACAAAATATCACGTGTCACAATACTGTACAAAGCACAGCGCAGAGCAGTAAGTGCCTTCCCAGCTCCTGGCATTATTTTTGAAGTGTCAAAGGATGTCAACAAAACAGTACTTGTTCCATGTAGCACCTAGTATTAGAGTACCACACTAAGGCACAAATATACATAAAGTGTTTGGGAAATTTAAAGCACTATATACATGCAAAGTATTCATTAATAAGCTAATTAGTTGAATGACACGGAGGTAGCACAGCATAGAGGTTAAGAATATGGGCTCTGGAATCAGATGGGACTGGGTTTGATAAAGTTTTGACCTCTCTGAGTTTCAATCTCCGCAGCTGTGAAATAGTTACAAGAATATTTCCTAAGCTGGGCACGGTGGCTCACACCTATAATCCCAGCACTTTGGGAGGCCAAGGCAGCCAGAGCACCTGAGGTTGGGAGTTCGAGACCAACCTGACCAACATGGAGAAACCCTTCTATTTTAAAAAATACAAAAAATTAGCCAGGCATGGTGGTGGGCACCTGTAATTCCAGCTACTCGGGACAATCGCTTGAACTTGGGAGGTGGAGGTTGCAGTGAGCCAAGATCGTGTCATTGCACTCCAGCCAGGGCAACAAGAGCGAAACTCCATCTCAAAAAAAGAAAAAAAGAGTATTTCCTGTCTTAGAGGGCATTATAAGGCTTTGATAAGTTACTGCATACGAAATACTTAGTATAATACCTAACATATACTATTGTTACTGTTGTTATTATAAATAACTCTGTTAGTCTTAGTTGTTCCATCTATAAAATGGAAAAAAATGCAATTCTTCCAACCTCACAGTGATTTCATAATTTGAGACTCTTTAAAATGCAATATACCAATGTTGCAAATAAGATAAATCAGCCCCCAAACTTAACACAGGCAGGACACAGCTGGGAAAAGATGTGGCAGAATAAGATTGGGCTCCCTGAGGCTGCCCCTCCCTGCTGCCTTCCCCTCCAGCCATGACATTCAGGTGCTCCTGGCAAGACAAAGCTGGCATTGTCCCGACTCTGAGTTCCAGAGCCCCAGCAGCAGATCCGGCTCCTGCAGCCTCCCAGCACACTGCTGGCAGAACACACAGCCAGAAATAGCTTCCCAGGTGCAGGACTCTCCCTCCTGGACTTGCCTGATGGTATCACGAAATGTGTCTGCATAGCTTGGTACCCTAGGAATCAGCAGTGTGGGGGCTGGTCCTTGGGCCCCTCACATCCTTCCAGACAGGATAAACAATACCTTTGTCCTGTCTTCACCAAGATTGTCTCCATTATGTCTTCCCATTCCCACCTAGTAGCCAATTCCTCTAGCACTCATGGATTATACAAATATTTATTATGTACCTAGTAATGTCCAGCCTTAAACTAGACACTTTCCCACGATATGCATGACAAAATCTCTTTACATCCCAAACCACTGTCTTGCACAGGGCCTGTTCACAGTTCTAAATAAATATGAGCTGGGCATCAGTTGTGTCCAGAGCCCTGTGCTAGTCACTGGGAATAAAGAGATAAATAAGACAGATCCCTCTGGCCAAATATATACATTCCAAAACCAATTAACAGGTTTCGGGATTGTTTCTCGATTGACACTTCTATTCATCAACCTCATGGTTTATGTATTCCACAGTAATTATCACAGCTGGTTAGCCATGGACCAGCTATTTTGGCCTTGGGCAAGTAACTTCACCTTTCTGACGTTCTGTTTTCTCCTCTGCAAAATGTGTCAGGAGAGGGAATCCGGTGATCAACGTTAAATGAAATAGTGAATGCAAACAGCATGGCACCAACAGCATAGTAAATGTTCAATAGTTAGCACTTGATCTGATTCTTCCAAAAGCTGTAGGGGACTTCCAGGTGGGGGAAAGATAAATACATCGTATGCATGCTACATCCCTCCTTTCCCGCACCAATGACAGACATTACTAACTGATCCAAGCACTCTTCACTACTAACCTCAGATACAGCCCTAAAGTCCATCTCAACACAGTGCTCCAGGCAACCACTACCAATTGGTTACAGATGTTGTCACTCTGTGATCTTTTTTGCCTTATTGCTCTTATCCCCTCAGTTGCACGGTTCTGTAGCTTGGCTAGTGCTCTAAGAAATATCTCTTTCTGAACATTTTTCTTGGGTGTTGAATGTAGCCTTCTCAGAGACCAAGCTAGGTGACCCTTAGACCCAGATGTATGCAGATAGTGTCCATTAAATGTAGGTCTTGATTGATGTGCCTCTGACCAGCAAACTTGGCCCCCATTCTATTGACTTGCTGAACAATCTTGGGCAAGTCCATTTTCCTTAGGGAACAATTTTGATACATATTTTTCCCACACAGATAGTGTGTCAGGAGGATGTGGTAGTTAAAAGCTTGACAATTAGTGCCTTACAAGCTTGAGTTTAACTCCTAAATCCACTTCCTAGCTGTGTCACCTTGGAAAAGGCACGTAATGTCCCCACACTTCAGCTTCCTCTCCTGTAAACTGGAGATAATGACAGTATCCACCACAAACACTTAAGCAGCTTGAAGTAGGTGTTTCGTGTGCAATGGGCCAACATTTTGAGATAATGATCTGTGTGGATTTTTTTTCCCCTCTCCCTATATTTTCTCCTTTTCTTTTTTACCATTTAAGCCGACCATGGGTTCTACTCTTATTGCCTCAGGGAGGCATGTGTCAGGCTGAAAACAGAAAGAATATGAGAGTGTTTTTGCGTTTGCTTTTTGGAAAACTCAAAGCCCTTTGGGGAAGGGAATTTATGGACTTAGGAGAGAATCATGAAGAAACGCAAAGGAACAAAGATTTCTCCGGAATAAAAAGAGATTGCCTCCAGGCTGGGGAGAAGGGAGAGAGAGAGACCTATAAGGCCAGAAAGGTACCACATGGGCAGGGATAATGGACGCTTCCACAGTAATGTGTGTGGACTGATGGCCAATAGCCAGAGCTCTGCCAAGTTGGGCAGCCCTGGGCAAATAAAATAACCTCGCCGGGCTTGTGTTCTCCCTTACATTACAAGGCTGTTTTCAATCACCCCTTAAGTGACTATAAGGAAGTAGAAATGCCGAGCAAATCCAGTGCTTAGAGAAGGTTTACCCCAATATATATATATATATATATATATATATATATATATATAATGTTCTTCCTCACTACCAGCGACTCAGTTTATGCTCCTCTGGGGTGCCATCTTTGAGTTGAGCTGTGGTCAAGAACACATATGGTTAACTAATATCTCTTGTTCCCTTGTCTTGAAGGGTTTTTCCTCTTCATGGATAACCTTCCTGCTGAGAAGACACTTCCAGACTGGTTGATTCTTCTTCTGAGTGATTGCCCAGTTCAGGCTGGGACCCATCCCTACCCCACTACTGCTCTATTCAGCCCCACGAGGTCCACCTCATCTCTGCAGAACCTTCCTCCTCTATCTGAACTCTGTCTTGGGATGGACTTCCACAGAAGGGATCACCTGGAAACTCAAAAGCAGGAGAACAGTTGGGCCTTACAAGTGACATTTTCTGCTCCATACCTTGATTCTGGGAAAAGTTTTATGGGAGAGAAAACTGTGGAAGTAAGTATGCCTGGGCTGACTCTGACCCTTACGAAGTGATAACCTTGACCAAGCTCCTTAGACTCTCTGAGTTTCATATCTATAGTCTATAAAATGGAGACAGTAATACCGATTTCATAGAGTTGTAGTGAGGATGCAGTGCAATCTGTCCATAAATTGCCTAACACAGAGCTTAGTTTAGGAATAGAAGTTATTTTAAATTACACAGTATTAGTATTAACTTGTATGACCTTGGGCAAGTCACTTTACCTGCCTTGGCCTTAATTTTCTTTTTGATACTGTTAACTCCTGCCCTGCTTCCTAGTCACTAGTTATTTATAAACAGGTCTCCCATACTAAAATGTAAACAACTTGAGACTAGAGACAATTTTATTCATTGTGCTTTGCATATGTGAAATCTCTTTGCACAAGTGAAAAATAAAAGGGTCATAGCATTTGTTGTGATCCTTTGTTGCCGATATAAATGAATATGCATGATTATTTAAATATGCACAGTAAAAAACCCCAGAGAAGAGAAACAAGCCCAAGATGCCTGTGGTTCTTTGGAACTGCAGTATTTTAGGTGTTTTGGAGAGAACTAGGCTTGGAAGATCAGGTTTAACTTTATCCCTGTGTGGTCTTGAAAAAAATAATTTGAGCTGGTAGTTCTCACTGTCTGTTAAATGAAATGAATAAATCTCACTTTACCATAAATGTAGGGAAATGGTGAAGAAAGGCACCATTTCTTACACCAATTGATCAGTCAGTAAATATTCTGACTGCCAAACCATAAACAACTCCCCATCAGTAGCTAACTTAGATGCTCCATGAATGTTGGTTGGATGAGGTGGATGAATGGGTAGATGGATGATGGGTAGATGAATGGGAAAAGAAAATAATTGTAGAATGGGCGAATAGACAGTTGGAAAATGGATGGATGGGTGAATGAAATAATAAATGCATTAATTGTTGTTTGATGGATGGATAAAGGGTGGATGGATGGATGAACAGGTGATGGGTGGATAAATAAATGGATGATGGAATAGACGATGAGTAAATGCATAATAAATGGATGGGTGGATGCATGAATCAAGTTCTCATCAAGCATGTAATATTGTGCATCTGAAGAATAACCATGATTGCACAATGACTGCACCTAAGTGGGTCAGCTTGGGCTAAGCATTGCAATTAGAAGTCCCAAATTTCTCACTCGAGAAAGACTTATTCTCCTTGTCTTTTTCTCATTCCTAGGGAAACTTGTTTCCAGAAAGAGTTCTACATTAACGTAGAGTCAGACTGGCAAGTCCCAAAATAAAACTATGGGGTAGTGCTGGTGGACAGACATCCTAAGCCACGTTCTCTCTGATGCATCACTGTGGCCCTGGGATGGAGCAGAATGGAGTCACGTATTGGAAGATGTAAACAGCTTGTCAAGAACTTTCTTGTTTCCATGTTGTGCTTCTAAGTTTTCTCATCTCTCCTTATCTCAGGAGACTGGCAGAACAGGTGTTCCCAATAAGAGTTAGTGAGAGCTACCAGCACAGGATTCAAATTCTGGTTCTGACATTATCTAGCTGTGCAAGTTATACACATCACTTAACTCTCTGATCCTTAATTTTCTCATCTACAAAATGGAAATTGCCACGGTATTTACCTCAAAAGATAATTGAGCAGATTAAGTGACATATTGCAGACAAAACATTTTTTTCAGTGCTGGGTGTATAGTAAGTAGTCAGAAACTATTATTAGTAAGCATTATTAAGCTTTTTGGCAGATGAAGAAGTTGAAAAATTTACATTTATGAGGTCACTGAGACAGAGAAGTGAGCTTTAGGGTGAGAAGACCTTGATTCCCATTTACTGTGTGACTTTGGGCAAATGCCTTTCCCTCTCTGAGACTTACTTTCTCCATCTGCATAATAAAGAATGAAACCCACGAACTGTGAGGCTTAGCATTCTTGACCAAGGATATAATCCTAGCATCTTTTCTCACTCCACAACCACTATCAAACTGAGTCACTTTTGAACATGTGCCTGAATGGCCAAAGGCAACCATTCCAAATAGTCATACCAGGAATTAGCAACCACTTGAGTTAAGAATTTCTATCACCATATTACAGATGAGGGCACTCAGGGTAGTAAAGGGATTTGCCCAAGGTCACACGGCTAGTAGATGGTGGAGTAGAATTCAAGCCCAAGCACATTAACTGCAAAGCCAGTGCTCCTTTAACTACACAACACCCTCCCTTTGCATGTGTCGTAACTAACATTTGCTTGGTGACTGGGAGTTGATGCTTTCCTTAGGCTAGAGGGTTAGAGAGGTGGTAATGCAGAGCACACTATTTTCCAGGGAGAAAAAAGGCAAAAGGCTTTTAAGAACTGGAATAGTGACAGTAAACATCAGGGTGGTGGAAATTGCATATTGCCCAAGTCAAAAGCTGGGAGTCCCTGTGGTGGAAGTCTCAGCTTGAGCTTCCCTGGAAAACATTAAATGCATCTAGGAGTACTCAGACCATAGCCTCTAGCCCCTGCATTCAAATCACCATATGGGGACAGTTTGAGAGTTGATTTGTTAAAAGGACATAAATGCTATAGAGGCAGGGTGGAACAGCCAGTGTTCTGGGGTGTGGATAGGAGTGGTCAGTGGAAAGCTATCATTTTAAATTTTTATTTATTTTTACTATTTTTTTTTTTGGGAGTTGGAGTCTTACAATGTTGCCCAGGTTGGAGTGCAGCAGCTATTCACAGGTGCGATCCCATTACTGATCAGCATAAGAGTTTAGAACCACTCTGCTTCCGACCTGAGGGCCAATTCACTCTCCCTTTGGCAATCTGATGGTTCCCAGCTCCTGGGAGGTCACCATATTGATGCCAAACTTAGTCCAGACACTCCATTGGCATAGCACACTTAAGCCCAGAGCTCCTGAGCTCAAGGGATGGATCCTCCTGTGTCAACCTCTCAAGTAGCTGGGGCTGCAGGCATGTGTTATGGCACGCAGCAGAAAGTAATCATATTAGTTTTTCTCTTTCCAAAAACCCACAAGTGCTCTACTACGAACCCCTTGTCAATGGCATTAATTGCTTGAGAGACCGTAGGCAAGTGACTTGACTACTCTGTGCCAGATTCCTTCTGTGAAATGAAGAGTTAGGCAGGGTTGGGCTACAGTAATCTTGAGGTCACCCCTACCTCTAGTTGTCAAGACGTCTTTTCTTTGGGGGCCACATATAACCAGGACCCACCATGGAAAGTCTTCCTGACCTGCATGCACTCTTCTCACTGCAGTTTGGGGGGCCTCTTTCCCCTCAACCTGGTCCCTGCCATAATGGGGTACAAGATGTTTCTTTCTAAGGCTATTGGTCTCTGTCTGGGTTCCCCTTTCAATTTTGGGGGCCCACTCTAATCCTCCCATGCCCCCAAGGCCATTAAGAAGAATGTCATTCTAAGAGACTCTCCATGCAGGAAAAAGATACAGTATATACAGAGCAGTTGAGGAAGGCATGATGCTGGCACTCTATGGGTGAACAGAAATGAGGTGGATTGAATGGGATTGCTTAGGCAGTGCAGCCTGGGTCAGTTATTAAAGACAGTCACAGTGTTCCCACCTTTGCCTGGTGATCCCTGCTCAGTGCACAACCTCTTGGGGGGTCAGAAATCTTGCCCCCCAGTGGGATGAGAGCACCGAACTTGGAGTCAAGAGATCTGGAGCTTATTTCAGGTCTTCATAAGACCTTGAGCCTCAGTTTCTTCATCTTTAAAATGGACATAAAACGAACTTAATATGGTGAGGATCAAACAAGATCAATAGTAACTGTTTTACAGTGACAATAATAATGATATATCATTATTTCATGATGTGACTTTAGGAAAATCATTTCACAACTCTGAGCCTCATTAGTCTGTTTGTAAAATGTGAATGAATTGATTTTTCTGTCTTCTTCCCCCAAGGAACTCTGAGCAGTGTGGTATCTTGGGACTGGGTGCCAAGCAGACCATCATTTAGCTACAGCTTTGACACTAATTTTCTGATGCAGTGTAGAATTCCCTGTGCTCTTTCTGTGCCTCAGTCTCCCCATCTATCAAATGAAGAGGCTATATTTGAGTTCTGAATGTGCCCTCTGGCTGTGGACTAAATGCCTTGGTGAGACGACGAGGAGTTATAAAGAACTGGCCATTGAAAAGTGCTCTAATGCGTTCCTGCAGCAAACAACCATCCATATGACAGGTGTCGCGCCACTGCTCAGTTACCTACCCCTTCTGGGTGTGGGCTGGGTCCCAGAATCACCTGCCACCTGGCTGTAGATGAGAGGCTGGGGCAAAACACTGGCCAAACAAAAGCCCCTTATCAGCCGGAAGCTCTGAAATCTGATTCCAGAAACAGCCAAGGCTGCTCACCTGCTCTGCTAGGCATAGGCTGGGTGCAGATGGACATCTTGTCAGGATCCCTAGACCCGTGGGTGGGCAGCAGATGCCACAGGAGACCTCGAGGGGGAAGAATGTCATGTATCACAGGGTGAGTGGGGTGACCAGAGAGAACCAGTGTCTGGTCACCTGGTCACAGCAGAGAAGTTCAGAACCAGTGTCTGGTCACCTGGTCACAGCAGAGAAGTTCAAACAGGAGCCCTGCTGATATAAATGAATATGCATGATGTTAGCCCAACAGGGCTAACATCAGTTCTCTGAACCCAGAGCTCACCTACAGGCTATACATCTTAGGCATATCTCTCTCCTGTTGCAGGCTTCAGTGTCCCTCTCTGCTAAAAGAGGAGCTGAGTTACATCAGTGGACCCCAGAGTTTCTTTTATCTCGTATCTCTTTCAGTGAGAAATGCTGAGACCGAAACCCCAACATATATGTATTTACTTACAAATTATACATGTGCACTATTGTTCCAATATATTACACACGGTACCAAACAGATCCCTCAGCCCTCCACATACAAAATGAGATTGGAGGATCCTTAAGGTTCTGTTAGCTCCACAATTCTAATACTACACCCTTGTAGGTCTCTGAGTTTTCTCATCTGTACAGTATGTATACAGTTGTATTGCCCTCATTAACAATTTATTCAACAAATATTTAAAGATCACAAACTTGAGCCACTGTACTAGATGCTGGGATACTGCAAGGAATGAGACAGGCGCAGTACCCATCTGCAGTGGTTCAAAAATTCTCCCATGAATCAGAAAAAAAATAACATTGCTGGTTTTGAATATTGGCAATTCCATATGGTTCAGACTATCAGGCGTGAAAGTGATTCAATGAGGGGAAAGTGCTGCAATTCATGCATTCTACCAACATGTGTTTGGCCCCCTGCCTTGTATCTGGGGAAAGAGATTCATTCAACAAGGAGCTCATAGTCACAGTCCCTCTCCTCATCATGCCTCATCCATTAGGAGAGGTATGCTTTAACCTGTGATCGCCCAAATCCATATACGATCACAAACACATTGAAAACAGTGATAAGAAAGTAATGTCTGTAATGAGGGGTATGACTTAGTCTCCAGCATTGTGGAAGAATCCCCGAGGAAACAGCAATTGCTCTGAGCTCTGGAAAGTGGGGTAGGTATAAGTCAGGCACTGTGGGAGAGGAAGAGCTTTCCTAGCAGCACGTGCAAAGGCTCCATGGCAGGAAGGAGCCTGGGAAATCTGAGTAACTAAAACGAATGAGATGCAACTAAAGCAGAGGAAGTTAGAGGTGGCGCTTTAGAAATGGTCTCAGGGAGGTGGGCAGGGACTGGACCATGAAGAGACTAGAGGCTGCAGCAGGGAGCTGGCTCTGTATACTTAAAAATAACCATGGGTTCGGGCGTGGTGGGTCATGCCTGTAATCCCAGCACTTTGGAAGGCTGAGGTAGGTGGCTCACCTGAGGTCAGGAGTTCGAGACCAGCCTGGCCAACATGGTGAAACCCCATCTCTACTAAAAAATACAAAATTAGCTGGGTGTGGTGGTGGGTGTCTGTAATCCCAGCTACTTGGGAGGCTGAGGCAGGAGAATCGCTTAAGCCTGGGAGGCGGAGGTCTCAGTGAGCCGAGTTCACACTACTGCACTTCAGCCTGGGCAACAGAGCGAGACTCCATCTCAGAAACAAAAACAAGCATGAGAACGTGATAGAGGGCTTTAAATGGACGGAGAGAACACTTACATGGTGTAATGTGCTTTTCAAAGAGGTTCTTCTGGGTCTATATAGGGCGTGGATAAGAGGGGCAAGGAGAGAGGAAGGCAGTATTGCTGTAAGTGGTATGAGATGGGATTATAACAAAGGCAATCATCTAAGCTGATTGAACATAAAACAAGATGAGAAATACAAAACAAAAACACCTCCAACCTTAAAACCGAAACCACAGTGACAGGAAGTCCAGCCAGGAGAGAAGAATATACTTGCAATCAGGCAGACCTGAATCCAGTTCCTGCTTTCATCACTTACAAACCATGTGATTGTGGGCACACGCTGAATTAAGATTACGCAGAGACAAAGCCAAACCAAACAGAACAATGCCGAACCCTGAAACAGTCATTAAGCAATTCACATCTCCATGTGTCTGTTCAAAACAAATAGTAAGATCCCTCGGATGCAAAGGTTTCTCAACTAGAGACTCCCTGGTTGCTGGATTCCCAGGGCTTACCTCCCCTCTCTGATATCACTTTTTTCTCCTCTGCGAAGTGTCTTCTCCTATAACCATGTTGGTTAAGAGATCTGGGTTCTCAACCCAATTCTGACTCTTACCAGCCATGCGCCTGTGAATGGATCACTTCTACTCTCAGAGGCTCCGTTTCCTCATCTGTAAAATAGGGTCTTGAAGACAGCTCCCTCCTGGAGTTATGATAAGGATAGAACTGGATAAGAGATGAAATGTGTTCAGCACAGGGCAAGGCACACAGTTTAACACGAGGCTCTCAGCACACACATTCCCACCACGAATGAGCACGCGCACACACCATGAAGATGCACGCTTCGGGTCCAAATGGCACCTCTCTTTCTGCAGAAGCGGCAACTGTCTTCTAAATTCCTGCTCACTTGCCTAAGCCTAACTTTTAATGAAGCCAGAGAACAGTGATCCGTTGGTGCTTGCACTCAGCAAAGCTGTCTGACAGCAGCATCTAAGCTCTGGGAATCCAGAAACCAGGGGATTCTCCAAATGAGAAATATTTGCGTCCAGAGGATCTTAATATTTGTTTTGAACAGACACATGTAGACGTGAATTACTTAATGACTGTTTTAGGGTTCAGCATTGTTCCTGTATTTGGTTTGGCTTTGTCTCTATGACATCTTAATTCAGTGTTTTATTTTACGGAGCTCCACACACAGGCTGTAGCATAGAGGAGTTCCCTCAGTAAAATTTCAAATGGAGTGGAGGACTGGAAGGTAGTGGGGGTGGCGGTGGGGGTTGGAGGGGTGGGGTTTGTGGGGGAGAGATACACAGAGGGAGAGACAGAAAGAGCAGACTGTAGTTTCAAGGGTGTGCACTGGAGGGGGCTATTGGGTGCAAGGGATAGTCTAGGTTTGCGTGCATGAATAAGAAAGACCAAACCCTTGAATTGTGGGAACAAAATCTATCACTGCTATCTGGAAGTCTAAACAGAGTCTTTAAAATTCCCTCATCTGATTGATCACAATCAAAGAGATTGTAAATTTCATGCTTGTCTATAACACACAAAGGGGCCCAGCCAAGCTTCTGATGCTGCTGTTCGAAGTCATCCCTGGCTGCATCAGAGTCAGGAAAGAGGAGTCAAGAGAAGCAGATCAGACCTGGAGCCCTGCCTGAGAAGGCAAGGAGTTCCCTGGGACCCCCTCCTGCCCCCAGCCTAGGACCTAGGAATTTCCTGAACTGGCTTACAAGGCCCCACTTGATCTGTTTTCTGCCTACATCCTGAGAATCATCTTCCGTCACTTTCCCACTTACTCACTCTGCTCTAGCCACACTGACCTCCCTGCTACATCTCAAACACACCGAGCATCCTTGTACCTCAGGGCCTTTGTGCTTGCTGTTCCCTCTGCCTCAAACACTTTTCCCTCACTTATCCTCACAGCTCACTCCTCCCTTCATTCAGGTATCTGATCAGGCTGTCCAACAAAGCAGCTCCTTCCCTCACTCTCTATTCTTTTCCTTGGCTTTATTCTTCTTTACAGCACACATTACCACCAGCTCTCAATTATTTATTTGGTTCTTCATTCATTGTCTTTCTCCTCCATGGGAACAGAGAGTTCCTGTGTTCGTTCACTGTTACATTGAGTAGTGGTTCAATAAAAATGTTAAATGAATGAAAGTACAACTTAATTTTTTTTAAGCCAACATGCAGCTTCTTCCGCTTTGTGTATTCATTCCCCTGTGATTAATTTTATCTTCAAACACTTGCAGGCTTGCTATAATCCCCCCATCACTGGTGGTTGTTCATGGAATGCAGACTGGATTTCCTATTAGCCAGAGCTAGTCCATGAAGGACAAGAAGCCTAATAGCCCACACCAGAGACTGTATCCTTGAGCTGGAAAATTTATATTATATGGGCAGCTCCCTTCCATGGCTCCTCTCCACTGGCATTGACTATTCCCCAGCAGTTAATGTTCCCTTCAGAGAGTTCAGCCTGCTTTTTTCTCCTGGGAAAAGAAATGGTCCTCGGGACCCTACTGGGGGCAAAGGCCTGATATTTTTCTGATTATTCTTTGCATTTGTAGATAAAGTTGATGAAATAGAAGAATCATCCCCATTTCTCAGATCAGATAACTAAAAATAACTATGTGACTATAAGCAAGGGACTCCATGCTTCTTTAAAGGTCTCTCCCTCCTCTGTTTTTTTTTTTTTTTAATTCCTCTGTTTTTATTCCTCCCTATGTTATCGTACTTAGGACAATAATATGTTTTATAGTTTCAAATGGCTAGAAGGAGAATATTTAATATTTCTAATAAAAGAAATGATAAATGTTTGAGATGATGGACATGTTAATTACACTGATCTGATCGCTGTATATTATACATATCAACCATCACTGTGTACCCCCAAATATGTACAGTTACTATGTGAAAACAAATTTTAAGAATTAAAAAGACTATCTGCCTTATGAAATATGTACTTATTTTGTGTCTACCTTTGCTACTAAACTCTGAGGCCCTCACAGGAGGACACTGCATTGCATTCAACTTTTTTCTCTCCAATGGGTCTGGCACATAGTAATTAAAAAAAACAATAATTTGTTATTTATAGCAAGAGCTAACACTGATGGAGCCCTGACCGGTTGCCAAGTAGCACTTTCCATAAATTAGCTCATCCAATCTTCATAGCAGCTTTTGGAGGGAGCTGCTATTATTAGCCCCATTTTATGGATGAGAAAACTGAGATTGAGAAGGTCAAGCTGCTTGCCAAGCACCTAGCCTGAAAGCATTTGCAACCAATAAAATAAAACATTTCTTTTGATTAGTGTGCCCTTGGGATCTGTCAAATGTTTTAAACCACTCTACCCATCTCCAGTGGCTCTTTAGGGAGCACCAAAACCACATTTAAAACTGAATATGGAGCATTGGCGTGCTCAGGAGTCAAGTCCACAGAACCAAGGCATCACTACTGAACAAGTGCAGCCCAGGTAGTAAGGGGCTTTAGCATCCCACCTCTGCATCTCGTTGGATAGCCCCTGGCATAGCAACAACAGCATCTGCTTTAATGGAGGTCTGGGCTGTACCAGGCACAGTGCCAAGCTCTGTATGTAAGTTGTCTCATTCACTCCTCACTACAACCCCAACAGGGGAGTATTTCACAGATGGGGAGGCTGAGGCACAAAGAGATGAAGCGGCTAGCAGGTCCTGCAGCTTGCAAGTGGCAAAGAAAGATTTGAGCCTGGATGGATTTCACTTCTTCAGAGCTCAAATTCTTCATTATTCTACTTTCTCCACCTCAGAAATATTCTCTCACACTTCAGTGAAAGTCTTAGGAACAAGCAATTAAAGAGCTCTAGTTTTGCTAAGCCCCTGTGAATTCTTCCACTTCATATGGAGGTAAATCCAGCCACTCTAAAAAAAATGATATTTTAAAAATGTATTGTGCTCCTACAACACGCCTGAAATGTTCATGGAGAAGAAGGCGCATGACCTGGACTTCCTTCCCCATTTAAAGGAGCTAGAGTTTTAAGGATGTTCCCAGTTTTGGTGGCCTGGAACAGGGGTGGAGATAACAGACACTCAGAGGCCTGGAAAGCACGCCCAAGTGGCACTGAGTCCAACCTCCTGCCCCCATACTGGCTGACACGTCTCCTTGCCCAGCCAGACAAATGTCTCTATCTAGGGAACCTCATTCTGACACCTGGGAGAGTGAAATCTATTTGCAGTGTGTGTGTCTTTCAAGTTGCATTGATCAGAAGCCTCAGTGTCTCAGAATTGGAGGTGGGGAAACAGCTAATCTGTTGCTGGGTTTGAACCATGCACACTCATCCAATTAATGCATCCAACATTCACTAAACATCTACCACATCCTGGTTCTCTAAGATAGCACGTTTGCCAGGTGAACACAGCAGAGTGTCAGGAATGACCCCTGCGACCGTCTGACCCCTGTACCCCATTCAACAAAATTAGCCTTTCAAAAGGAGAAAGGTTTGACCCAAACAATAATCCTCCCTTCCTAGAGAAAAACGCTCATTCACCACCAGGGCAAGCATTTTCTGTGACCCTCAGTATATTGGCTCTTAACCACAGGCTGCTGCCAGAAAATCGCCTCTCAACAGCCCCTCACCCTGTTCCTGGTGACCAAGTCAGCACAAACATGCTAAATGATCTCTTGGCACTGAGGGGAGTCTTAAATTAAATGGTTCAAAGACATTTTTTTTTCTGCCTTACAATTTGGGCATCTTTCCCTTTATGCAGTAAAATCTCCAATAGTTTGGAATTTATTGCCTTTTGGACAGGGCTTGGGCTGAAGTCTCTGCTTCTGGTCTATTCTGCATAGAAAGTATTTTTGAAGAAAATTAATAGCTTGCGAAAAGAATCGTAAGGAAAATGTGTATTCTGTTTAAGGGAGTCTCTTTTCTAGCCCTTTACTAACACTCATACATCCACAAACAATTGATATACTAATTTCAAATGATTTTTACATGTTCATTAAGTCCTTAGCTGCTACTATTTGTCAATATGGTGATACGAAATCATATTGTGGTTTGATCTAGCCTTAAACACTAGGTTTTCACTAAGCTGAAACTTCATAGGTACAAACTTTTCTGGACTAAGCAATCAAGAAAGAGAATTAAGTTAATGCCAGGCAAAATGACTACCCTTCCTGTGGGGGAGATAAAAGGGAAATGGCTCTTTACGCTTTAGAAATTCACATAACGTATAGATTCATACTGGTTCCCTTCCTGTTGGTAGATGGAGTTTGACTAGGACCACTCTACATCCTGGCTTGCCTGGAATTATTTCTGTTAGATCTTCCATCCTAGAATGATTACTAATGACGTCCTCTTTCATTCTTAATGAAAGACATTTTGATATAAACTATAAATCACATAGGCACTGTAGATTTGATGAAACCACAGAATTGAGCTTGTAATTTTTGAAGGAGTTTGAGCTTTCTTTAGACTGACAGTACCTGATCTTCTCTATACAAACCAACAGAATGCTCCATGGAAATGTTATACCAATCAATTCCAAATCCAGATTATTATTTATTATCTCCAACCCTCTTAGGCGAAACAGTCAGATCAGAAAGCAGCTAACCTGTCCTCAGAGACGAGAATTATGGGACCGCTCTCTATCCTGGCTCATGTGTGTTAATTTCATCTGAATGTAGTTGTGCATCAGGAGTTGAAATCCCAATAAAAACCATCAGCATTACCTGGGGGAGAAATGGGTAGGCATGGAGAAAACAATAATGAGAAACTGTTGATTTCCTTTTGGCCACTATAAGCCTTGTTGCAGAGTCAATGTCTACTAAGTGAACACCATGTATCACACACAGGGGTAGAGCTTTACCTAATTCAATCCTTACAACCTGCTTTCTAAGGGGCTGCTGTTATTATTTCTATTTTCAACCTCAGTGTGGTAAAGCTACTTGTTCAGGATACACAGCTAGTAAATGATAGAACCAGGACAGGAATTCAGGCTGTCTTATGCTCAAGTCTGAGCTCTTAACTACTATGATATACTGCTTCCCACTCTGCTATACTGTTCTGACATTTGAGTCAGACATCTGCTTGCAATTTGATACATTATAAAGCTATTGCCTCATCAAGTATGCCTCACAGAGGGGGAGAGGAGAAAGAGAGACTAAGTGGGGGTTGCTTGGATTGCAGTTGTATGATGTATGCATATTGCTATGAAATCAACAAATTGAATATATGCTTCAATCCTGGTACTAAATTACCTTCAGAGATAGTCTAAAATATCCTGAGGAAGTTTATTCAGGGGGGGTGGCCTTCGTCGATAAACAAATATTAAATGTGTCACCAACAGAACGGACTAGTGGTTCCTCCACTCACTCCCTACTGTCTCCCTGCAGACTGCTGCATGTGCTGATCTGCCCACTGTGATCTGGGCTTGACTCATGGAACTAAACAGCATTTCTGATGAGACCAAGTCCCCAGATTGCCTCTAGAGGAAGCCACCAAAATCCAGCTGATATTGTGCCAAAGTCTCTGTCTTTTTTCCTCCTGAGAACTCAGCTTTGGAAACATGGCACTTTCACCCTTAAGTAAGCGTAGAATATTGAAAAGGAAGTGGAAATTGAATGTCACTGGATGTGGCTGGCTTGGGTGAGAATGGGGATGATTCAGGTTTTATCTGGTCTATTAAAAGACAACTCCAACCCAACCTTTCCTGAGGACTTGGAAACGAATGTTCCCTTCTCACTCTCTACCCCAAACCAGGAGTAACAGCTCTACTGAAACTGGGATCTGTTCTACAGAGAGGCCACGCCTATTACAGAAGTATTACGCAGGATTCTCCTAGCTTGACATAAATCGAGGTTTTATGGCTCAAGCTCTAACCCCAGGGGTGGTTTCTCAGGGAAAGGAGACCCATGACAGTATAAGACACCAAGAGTGAAATGATACTGGCTGCAGAGGGGGAGTAGTGTTGTCAAAGTCTCAGAAGGAGATTACATTAGAATTAACAAAAAGCTGCAGAAAGCATGGGGATTGAAAGATCTTGTGGGCCATTCATATAATTGCACATATGACCAAGAAAAGGGCAGGACAGTAACAGACAGACAGACAAAAGTGGAAAGTACCAAGCAAGGTGGGCATTAGGTGTATTTTCCTGAATCAAAACACCACCAGGAATCCGCTTTTCTCTCCCTATACCCCTAAAATAGATGGAAGGCTCTGGAGTAAGTGCCATACTTCTAGTTTCCAGTTAAATTTCCTCTAGTTCCTTCTACAAGGACGTTTTCTTTGGCCAGTGCAGCACCTGATTAGCCAACAGTAGGTATGTGTCAAAGGTGGAATAGACAGCAGAAACTCAGGAAGATAAAACTGCTGACGTCAAAACTCCATACAAAGAACCTCCTTCCAAGCAGAGAAGCATCAGCTTTTAATGGCATTTGGTATTATTGTTCCCCTTCTCCAGCGTGTCAGTTGGTGGGTGGGTGTCCCCTCCTTCCCATCTGCAAACACTGGCTGGTGCTGCTTCTGCTTGCAGCCTGCTACACCCTACTGGCCTGTTGTGTTGCTTATCCACCCATTCCCAAAATGGGACACCCATTTTTCTAAAGACCTGTATGATCCTCTATAAGACGGTGAAGAATAAACTTCTTCAGTCTGTTTCCTCTTCAGACATAATGTTTGATTCTTCAGACATAATTCCCCATACGTCTTCCACCTCACACCCACCGGAAAGTTCAGAATCAGTTGTGCCAGAACAGACGTTCAGTCTGTCCGAAGCACTTTTGCAGACATGTTTTCAATCTGCTCCCTAATGCAGACTGCCAGGATTAATAAATCATCCAAGTGATTCCCCCGTCCACTTCTTTCTTTTCTCCTACTAAACCACTCATCCAACACCAGCAAAAGATGAGTTTTCATACCGCCTTGATTTTCCCTGACAGAGGGCACAGTCTTCTTCCCTTCATTCTCAAACTCCTCTAAATTGAATGATTTATGAAAAGAATTGGATTTCCTCCCTGTCTTGGAATGCTTCCATTTTCCCCCAACCTTCTCTCTCTCTCACCCCACCTCTTGTCCCCCTCTTTCTTGCATTTCTTCCCTTATTCTTCCTTCCATCAGCACCATGTCTACCACCATGGAAAGATCTATTCTCATCCCTGAGTTCAAAGCAATCAGATTCTTTTTGAATAAATAAATAAATAAAACTCTTCCAAGATCATCTTCACGATCTTGGAAGGCTCCTCCCTGACTCCCGAGCTCAGAGTCTTGGTTTTGGATGCTGGAGAGGAGAGAATTCAGCAGCAACGGCAGCAGCCGCCAGAAAGGCATGGAGGAGGGTGCTGTTTTGGGTGTATTTGAGGGAACAGCATATGGGCTTTTGTCAAAAATGTTCAAAGCTCTCTAGTTTCTGAGCCGAGGATGGAAATGTGCTGCTATCTCTGAACACTGCTTGAGCTGGCTCAAGTCTCCTTTTCTGGTACAACACCCCCTAAACACCTCAGATCCACTATACCTTGGCCCACCTGCCCTCTGGACTCTGTGACACCAAGAAAAGTTTTTCAGTCAAGTAGTACCCCACCTGCACCGCCCACCCTCAGGTAGCAAAGCCTCTTGAATAGGAGCTACGGGGGTCCGTTGAGCGTTGCTTCCCCCAAAGAATTTCTGTCCCCTCTCACCATCTTCCACCTCACACAAGCAATGAGTTCCCATGTTCCAGCGGGAGCCGCCGAGTACTGACGGGAAAAGGCAGGCGCCCTAGCCCGGCTGCCTGCATCCACCCCTCCGGGCTCTGGGGCACAAGCCAGAAAAGAGGACCTTCAGGATTCCCCCTTTTAAGAAGGAGATCATTACCTTGGCAGCGGCTTGCGGGCCGTGATACTGGCGACGATGATGCTCTCGGGACGGGGGGTGGCCACCGCTTTGAAGGTTCCTCGCCAGAACTTCTCAAAAAGCTGCTTCTCGCCTTGCTGAACGCTTGCCATCACCTACCCAAAGGGCCCGGGGCGTCCGGGCGCTGTCCGAAGTGCTGAAACGTGGATTCCAAACGGGGGCGACACCCAGCTCCGGGCTCTGTCCGGGTGAAACCCAGAAAGGGGTGGGGTGGGAGAGATCGGAGTTAGGGGCGGGGGAGGGGACGCCCCAGCCCGGGCAGGCAGCAGAGAAAGGAGCCTCGTCCGCCAGCTTTCTTCGCCCTTCTGGGTCGGCTCCGGGCTGCGCTCTGAGCCGGCTGAGCCTCTGCGCCCCGAGAAGGGGAGGGAGGGCTGGCTTTCTGGGCAGCGCCAGTAGAGAAGAGGCGACGGGGTCGTTTGTGTGTGCGTGCGCGTGAGAGCTCCGGCGCGCCCGGGTTTTGTCTCTCGCACAATGTGACGTTGGAAGAGGAGGCTGGTCGCGCGAGCTGCACTTTCCTCCCCTCGCTCTGTCTCTCCTCCTCCTCCCCAGCACCCTCCTCCTCCTAAGGCTCAGCCTCCCTGCCGCCATCTGCATAACAAAAGCCCGCAGGTCTTGGGAGGAGAGAGGGCGGGGCGTGCGCCTGTCACAGGGGCCCCGCGGCGACCGAGTTGCAGTGCTGACCCCTCTGAGAAGCAATCCTGGCATCCCAAGCAGGAGATCCTGCTTCCCAGACCCCTCTCTTCTCCCATCCTCGCCGGCCTTGCCCAGCCCTCTCTTGGGTGCCCTTGGGGCCAGGCCACCTTTCTTCCCAGCCCCTTCACAAGTCTTGTAGCTGGCCTTCTGGTGTGGAGGGATCGGGGGAAGTAAAAAACTTAACCTATCCGCCCCAGCCGGCCTCCCCCAACCCTCACTTTTGGGAGAGACTGCGTAGGCCGGTACAGAGGGTCACCTGCGTTCCTCTTTGCGCTGGGGGCGAGCGAGGTCTCCACCACCTAGAAAGTGCCATTTGATCGGCAATCCGTCACCAATTCGGCTTCTCGCCATCTGCTGAGCCGGGCCCCAGCCCGCCGAGGGGCGCAGCGTTACATCTGTGCATGCGGAGCTGTCAAGGGTATCTCTTTTGTGTCTCACAGCCGGCCTGCCCAGCGTCCCCGCCGCCAACCCCGTCCAAGGGAAAGAGTCCTCCTCCCACCCCACCCCGCCCCACCCCCATCCACCCTCCGGGAATCCGCTCGCAGCCACTTTTCCCACTACTTTTCCTACTGCCGCTCGTCTCGGGAAAGGAGTGCGTTTTGGAAAAGAAAGCGCTTAGTGGGAGGGTTGGAGAGGAAAATTTCGAGGATCAGCAGGGGGATAGTTACTTTTCGGTCTCTCCTCCGCATCTTATTACCGCCTCGCAGTTCAATCGTAATCCCAAGCAAGTGGAGGTTTAGAATCCCAAAGCAACCCCAGATACAGAGGATTTGGGTAGAATGACTTCTTGTCTCCCCCCAGGATTTTCATCATAAAAAAGAGATCGCGGCGGGACCCCTCAGCCCTAGCCTTCCTGGAAGCCTTTTAATCTTAGCAGAAATGCGACTCCCCCATCTCCCACCTAATGCCCCCCACCCCCAACTTTTCAGGCTGTAAATTCCTAGGAGGCCTCTCTCAGTCTTAAAGGCCTCCAAGCACCTGGCGCTGGGTCCCAGACAGAGCGAGAATAAACTCCTGCTCCTTGCTAATGCAGATAGCAATGGGGACCCTTAGGGCGGAGTAGGGCGTGGGGTTGGGGGAACAAACAATGGCAACTTCAGAAATTCTCTGAAGGGGAGCAGGATATAACTAGGAAGTGAAGAGGCAGAGGAGGTAAGAGAGGATTAGATGGGAAGGGAGAAGAAACAGCTTTGGAGTAAATGAGTGCCGTCCCAGAGAATATCTACGTTTGAAGCCTGTGTGTTCGATGTTCCTGCGTCCGCTTGAGAGCCTGAGAGCACTGCTCGCTCTGCACTGACCCCTTCTGGTCAACAACGAGAGGAGCATTTGCTGGCTTCTTAAGTGGGTTGTGGGGGGACCCGAGGTGGAGTCAGGCCTGGGAAGGTTGGAGGTGAAGCAAAGCGGAGATTAGGCTAGCCCCTTCCTCCCTCTCTCTCTTACCGTGCATCAAATTTCCCATTCCCCGATTGGTCCCGACCCCCATTTCCCACCCAGAAGTTGATATCGTTGTAAATGCAATCCAGAACTGGCGTCTTTCTTAAGTAGCCTGGCATAGTTAAAACTATCCTTAATCATGACATTTAGGGTATGAACTGAATCACTTGCAGGAGAGAGGTAGGTGGGATCCTACTTCCACAAGATCAATCAACATCTTCCAGCTGTGTGCCTGCTCTTAACCCCTAGAATGTTGATAAAGCTCCCACTTGCAAGACACTGCCCTTTTAAAATCCCACAGTAGCCAGATGAGGTGGGAGAGAAAGCTGCTCTTATTCTATTGTATTTATTTATTTTATTTCAATAGCTTTGAGGGGGCAAGTGTTTTTTGGTTACATGGATGAATTGCATTGTAGTGAAGTCTAGGCTTTTATATACCTGTCACCCAAATAGCACCTTACCGCAGAATGGCCATTGTTAAAACATCAAAAAAACAATAGATGGTGTAGATGCAGTGAAAAGGGAACACATATACACTGTTAGTGGGAATGTACAACTATGGAAAACAGTATAAAGGCTTCTCAAAGAACTAAAAGTAGACCTGCTCATTCTTTTATAAAGACGAATGCATGTGTATGTTCACTGCAGCACCATTCACAATAGTATGGATGTGAATCAACCTAAATGCCCGTCAGTGATAGACTGGATAAAAAAATTATGGTGCATATGCACCATGGAATACTACGCAGCCATAAAAAAGAGTATCATGTCCTTTGCAAGGACATGGGTGGAGCTGGAGATCATTATCCTCAGCAAACTGATCCAGGAACAGAAAACCTAATACCACATGTTCTCACTTATGAATGGGAACTAAATGATGCGAACACATGGACACATAGATGGGAACAACATACCACTGGGGCCTTTTGGAGGGTGAAGGTTGGGAGGAAGGAGAGGATCAGGAGAAATAACTATTGGGTACTACACTTAATACCTAGGTGGTGAAATAATCTGTTCAACAAACTCGATGACACAAGTTTACCTATGTAAGAAACCTGCACTTATACCCCTGAACTTAAAATAAAAGTTAAAAAACATAGACCTGCTATTCAATCTTACTCTGTTTTAAAGATGAAGAAGTTGGAAATGGATGCCATGCCAAGGACTGCTGTATTTACCTTTGCCTGTGGGATCACACATCTCTGACCCAATAAATTGGAATCTTACTCTAAAAATATAAATAAATAAAAATAAAGATGAAGAAGTTGAGGATGACCAAGTGACTTCCCCAAGGTGATTCTGTAGAAAGCGAAGGAAATCTGTGAAAAATACAGTTTCTGTTTTTGCTTGGCGAAGCGGAGGATGGAGTGGCATTCTATGTATACCAGGATGGGGGTGCGTCTAAAAATAAATCAGGTAACAATGAGCCACATATTTAGAAGCACTTGGGGTTGAGGCTCCTAAACTGGGAATCTGCAGTAATAAGTTCAGGACTTGGAATCCAGAATGCCTGGTTCAAATTCCAGCTCTGCCTTTTCCTAGCTGTGTAACGGTGGAGGAGTGACTTCATTTGCCTATGCCACAGTTTCTTTATCAACACTATGAAGATTATGTAAAGATTATAAATAATATGTTTAGATGAAATAGCTGTGAGGATTGAAGGAATTAACAAGTGTACAAGTTATAGAATGGTGTCTAAAACACAGTTTACTAAAAAAGATCAGTTACTCAGGTGGCTACAAGCACAGCCTGTGGATTTAGAGAGAACTGGGATATGAAGCCCAGTTCTGCCATTATTTTAGCTGGATGACCTTGGGCTAATAACTAACTTCGGTCTTTGTTTCCCCATTTGCAAAAATGGAGATGCCACACGGTGGTTGGGAAGATTAAATGAAATGTTACCTGCAAAGGACTTTAGCGCATTGTCCAGTTTATAGCAAGTGACTATTCAATGGTAGCTCTTCTGGCTGATGATCTTGGAATAATCACCTGTTAGTATATTAAGTCAGGCCATGTTAGTTCAATAATCACTAATTGATGCCCAATCTTGGATCTGTGCAGGTGCAGTCCTGGGCATGGAGGACTCAAGGATAAACCAGATATAGTCCCTTCCCTGAAGCAGTTCATAGCCGGATTCACCTTCTGGATCCCCACTGACTAACACTTGTCCCCTTTCCATCTTATCACAGTGACTTATACTTGAGGTCTGGCTTCTCCAGTATAACGTGAACTCCAGTTCCTCCATCACTGTATTAAAATAGAACCATTGTGAGTCTTATTCCCTCAGGGTTTTGCTTTCTCTTTTCCCAGATGTAAGCCAGCCCACTGCATAAACAAGGACCTATTAATATGCTGGTTAATGAATATAATGTAGATATCACTGATCCATCACAATGCTCTTTCTCAGACTGACCCTCAGAATCTTTCTCAACACACAGTTTCTAGATAGCCACTACTAATAAGTTGGCTTTGGCATTCCAGATAAAATCACTTTGCCATCCATGTCTAGAGGGTGTTTCTTGACCTAATTATCTATTGTTTTTCCATTTGAAAAAGGGGGCAGCAAGAAGAAATGATTGTAGGATTTGCAAACCCAGACATTCTAGAGCAGGAGTTAAAGAGATTCTTATGCGTCTTTCTCCCTAGTGATCCAAAGATACAGCACCTCCAGCTCAGAGAAATAGCTACCCCTTCTCTCGAGGCAGTTCAAATCCCACCTCACTAACATTACCTTGTTACCTTGGATAAATCTCTTAATCTTTCTGTGTCCACGATTTCTCTGAGTACAACGGAGTCAACCATTATCTACCAGCACCAGATACATCAGAACTTGACAGTCTGTACCCATTTCTAAAAGTCCAGGGAACAGTGAAAGAGTCAAATAATTACTGAGAGGACAGGAAATATGATAATGAGATCAATTCATCTGTCTTTGTGTCTTTAAACAAGATCATGCTAAACCATTCAAATTACAAGATTCTTTATTTCTTCACATATAATAGATGTCTGGGGAGAAAAATAGGACTGCACTACTCAAGGTTTGTTAATCCTCACTCCTTGACTTCTTCGTTCCAAATTTGACTTCTTCCTTTAATCCTCACTTCTTGAAAGTTCTACCTTGTGTCTAACCTGAATCCGACCTCTGTGGTTTATTGTCCATTCTTCTTCTGGGACATACCTATGCACTACTTCAAATACTCCTGGACTAACATGGATAAACCAGCAAGCCTCCTTCCGACTGCATAGATCCCAAGATTCCACAAGACAGATGGATTCATTGCTGTCTCAAACAATAATAATTGCTACACTTATCAGGTATATGTTACTATGTTCTAGACACAACATGTGCTTAAACCCTTGATAAACATTATCTCACTCAATTCTAACAACAGTTCTATGATAAAGAAACTGTCATCATCTAAATTTTGCAGATTTGGAAACTGAGTCTCGGAGTGGTAGAATTACTTGCCCAGAGTTGCATAGCTAGCAAGTAGAGGAGTCTGCTTTCAAATCCAGACATGTCTTAATCTAAATTCTAGGCTATAATGACCTCCAGCAACAGGATAAGAAAAGTATAACATTAGGAGAGTGTATCCATCCTCTCTTTATATTGTGTCCATGTCTAGAGCTGCCCATTAGTCTGCATATCTATCTATGCTACCAAAGATGCTACTTTCAGACCCTCCATCTTCTTCCTATAGAATAGCAAAGAATACTTGCTTGGTACTACCCTAATATGAGAAACCTGGTATTTTATATGTAGTTGGCAGGACAGGACATGAATCTCCAAGGCTACCATATTGATTTTGTTGAAGAAAATCAAACTGAAGAATCTAGTGGGAGCAGAAAGATGGGGCTGCTCAAAATCAAGACTGGACTAAGGGGGCCACTCTGCCTTCCTGCTGCAAGAATCCAACTTCTGCTAACCCATCCTATGTGCTTATTGTCTCTAGGGCATTTTTCCTTCAAATTGGGGGCCTACCCATAACTTCCTTCATTGAAAACCCCGCACTGACTCCCCCAAATTAGTAGGGTAAGTGCTAACCCCTCTGCATTATGGCGCTCATGATCTGGTGCCTGCCTTCTATCTGTCCTTGAACTTCACCCTACAGTCCTACAGTCATTTTGAATTGCTCATCGTATCTCTATATACCCCGTTCTACTCCATAACTCACCAAATCATGGGAAACGAACCCCTCTGATGTCTCTGTCCTTTTGAAAATGTCCTATTTGTTCTTTGATATTTCTTAATCACATTATCTCAGATGTCTTATATTATGCATTGATAGCTTTCCATACCCATAATAACATCTTCCTCTCTTGGGCCGCCTTTGAGCCATGGGTATACTTTATAATTTATTTAGTTACTTGTAATAGTATTGGCCAGGAGATCCTTGAAAGAACAGACTATGTCTATTTCTTATTTGTGTCACTAATGCCTAGTATAGAATTGGCGCATAGGAGAAGTTCAGTAAATGCTGGTGTAATGAGTAGATTCCATATGCAGTACACAACTATACTAATGTTCAAGTTATCCAGGCCCACAGGTGATAAGGTCTGATTTTATACTTACGTATTACAATATAGTATTCACACTGTGCAATATGTTAGCCTTGGAGATTCATGTTCTGTCCTGCCAACTACCTATAAAATACCAGGTTTCTCATATTAGGGTAGTACCAGGCAAGTATTCACATGTGACAATATAGTATTCACACTGTACTTACTGGTATTGTATGTATTCACTCAACTGTGAATTGATGAGAGAAAAGCAATATATTTTATGTATACTCTCTATATATTATGCATAGCATTATAGTATGTATAAGAATAATGATATGCAATTATAACAATATATGTTTATAGGCATTTTTCTAAGTACTGTTACAAATAGTATCTCATTGAATGTTCACCAAATGGATTCACCTATGGATTAGGTCCATAGGTGAGTATTTCATTCAATAGTATCTCATTGAATGTTCACCAAATGGTTCACCTACGGATTAGGTCCTGCTATTAACCATATTTTATAAACCGAGATACAGAGAGTTTAAGTAACTTACCCAAGGACACACAGCTAGAAAAAGGTGGAGCCAACATATAGATTCAGTCAGTCCGACCTGCAGAGCCCTTAATCATTCTTATATACAGCCTCTAATATAATTTTTATATCCCATTCATTCAATGTGCAAGTATGTATTGGGCATAGCAATTGGACAGGGACTAATATAGGTCCTGCTCTCCTGAAGGCTTCAGTCCAGTTGGGGGTGGTGGTAATTATGTTAAATAAACATCATTTTTAAAACCCTGCCTCAAAAGAGAAAGTGATATAAAACTGGATAACTGGAGAATTTATTAAGTGTAAAGAGAATGTGCTGAGTGTAAAGAGGTAAAGTTTCTCCAAGACAGTTGCATTTAAGTTTCAACTAAGTGTAAGAGGCATTTGCCAAGTGAAGAAGGGAGATAGCATTTCAGGAAACGTGGTCAATATGCACAAAGACCACACACTGGGAAAGAGTTGGGTGTACTCAAGGGAGAAGCTGAAGCCCAGAGAACACAGTGATGAAAAAAATGGAGGCAAAATTTTGGAGTTAGTGATGAAAATATGTGCTGCATGCAATGAAATTATACTGAGTCTCATTTTCCTTTTAAGTGAGTCTCATTTCTCTTTCAAATGCATAATGAGAGAATCACCATTATTATACCCAGTTTTAAAAGCCAATTATTTTATATCATTTTTTCTTAAAGTGAGGAGACTTGGAACCCTAGCGGTATCCCCCTGCCCCGAGTAGGTTTTAGGTGATATCCAGGCAGATCAAGCACACTAAATAACAATGGAACACATGTGAGAAAGTTTTTTCCAGTTCTCTTTCTAGCCATTGGGTTACTTCCAGAAGTCAATCTAAACGCCTTGATTTTCTTGAAATGTCTTGAACCTGTCTTAGGCCCTACTTTTCAACAAGAAAGTGACTTTAGATTCAGAGGTTTGGACAAATACAATTTAATAACCTTGATTTGCTTTCACTGAATTTATTTTTATAGTTATTTTCCATCATTGGCATGTGATACTGGTTTTTCATTTCTGAAATGTCCTCTTTAGGTAAATTTGTTAAGTAATGAAGTAAACAGTTTTTTAAACTTTTTATTATAGAAAATTTAAAACATACACAAAAATAAAGAGACTAACATAATGAGTCCTGATGTCCCCATTGTCCAATTTCAACAATGATCATTACACAGTCAATTTTGTTTCTTTGGTACCCTGACTCATTCTCCACACTACTAAATTATTTTGAAGCAAATCTAAGACACTGCATTATTTCCAGTTGTAAATACAAAAAGATGCATATCTAAAACATAAGAACTCTTTTTTTAAAGCATAATCGCAATATCATCACACAAAACAAAATTAACAATAATTTCTGAATATCATCAAGTATCCAGTCAATGTCTCCCTTTTTCAATTGTCAATTTTAAGTATTTGTTTCTTGTTAGTTGGCTTGTTTGTGTGAATTGGAATTCAAATAATGCCCATTCCTCATGGTTGGGTGACATATCTCCTTAAATATCTTTTAATTCCAAGGTTCTCCGCCACTGCCAACATGCATACAAGCATTCTACCTCTGTCTTCATTTTTCTTTTTTTTTGTCCCATTTATTTATTTTATTGCATTTTAGGTTTTGGGGCACATGTGAAGAACATGCAAAATTGTTGCATAGGTACACACGTGGCAGTGTGATTTGCTGCCTTCCTCCCCATCACCTACATCTGGCATTTCTCCCCTTGCTATCTCTCCCCAGCTCCCCACCCTCCACCGTCCCTCCCCTATTTTCCCCCAACTGACCCCAGTGTGTAGTGCTCCCCTCCCTGTGTCCATGTGTTCTCATTGTTCAGCACCCGCCTATGAGTGAGAACATGTGGTGTTTGATCATCTGCTCTTCTGTCAGATTATTTGCCTAGTAGAGTTTTCCATAATCTGTATTTTGCTGATTTTGCAAGTCTGTGGCACTGATAATATGTTTCTCTGCATCCTCTATTTTTTGTTAAGTAGTGGTAAATTAGAGGCTTAATCAGTTTAGGTTCAAAAGAAAATCCACTGGGAGGTTAATAATGTATGGTTTTCTCTTTCCCTGTGATGCTAGCTGATACTGAAGACCATTGCTCAATTTATTAATTTACTAGTGGTTGCAAAACAGTGATACCTGTATTCTAATCTATGATTTATTTTTTCATGTATTAGCTGGAATATTTCTATAAAGAAATATCCCTCATCAACTATTTGGTTAACTCAGAGCACCATTAGTATAGAAACGGCAGAACAGATATTTGATTCTTTCCCTTTTATTTCTTAGTTTATAAAATAATAGGTTGAACTACTAGTATCCTTATAAGGTACTACTGGTTAATTTGTTATTGTCATTTTTAATCCTCATGATGAACTCAGATTTAAATAAATTTTACGTGCTTCAATAAATTGTCATTATCATTCTAATTGATGCTTTAATTGTTCCACCTTTAGCCAGGAGAGCCTGTTCAATTGGTTCCTGAGACCTTTGATATGACCTAGAAAGCTTTCAGTGGCTTTCTCACTTTCTGATATGTCAAGGTGTTCCAAGCTTAACTTACAAATTTCCTGACCCAGACCAGGAATCAGTCATTTCTCTAAAATACAATGGTCCCTTTTAACAGGTGTCAAAGTTTTTCATCATTATTGGATTAGTTGGTCATTGTTTCCAGGATATTTTTTAGCGTACAGACCTAGGACATTTTATTTTAAGACCAAAAATATAACATGAGTTTTAACTTGTATTTCTAGTTAAAATAAGGGCTACAGATATTTTTAGCCTCATAAATTGTACGCTTCTGTCTCTTTTTCTGATATGCCCACAATCTACATTTAGTGACACCAACATAATTACTCATTTCTTTATCACACAGCATGCACACACACACGCACACATACGCACACATATTTTAGGATGACTATACTTATCCTACCTCTGTAATATGATTACTAAAATCAGTTAAAGATTTTTCTTTGCCCCTCATTTGGATGTTTATTCAAAAGACTGTTTTAAAGTCAACTGGAATGGGATTGTATTGAGGTTTATCTGTTTACTTTTGATTTTTAAGGATTGGTTTTTCAATATAACTTTATTCCTTTAAATGTAAAATATTTACACGGCTTTGAAGTCAAAATCATCAAGAAGGTATATTTGAACAAGTCTACACACCCGGTCCTGCCCACCCTATTCCCTCCCCCTCCACAGGTAATTCTAACCATTTTTAATGGTTTATCCTTTCACTTAAAAATAGTCCTCATTCAGAATTATTCCATTTTTAAAAAGCGTAAGTAGTATATAAGAGCACCAGTGAAAGAAAGATACTATAGAAACCCTAAAGTGGTATTCAAGCTATTAACATTTGTGTGCATTGTGTTACCTATCTATGAGTAACAGCTTAATATCGCTGGGACTTCCTTTGCCAAGGCTAGAAAGGGTACATCTGGCCTTTGACTCGACAGCCTTTTTGTGTAGAGGTGTGTAGCTTAGTCCCTTTCCTTACAAACAACATGTATTTGATATACACACACTGTGAGCATCTTACCTGTTGTATGAAGCTAGTGTAATATTTAAATATAGATGTGCAAATCTCTGTTCCTGTAAACAGGAAAGTGGAAAAAAACTTGCCTGAAAGAATCCAGTTTTGCATCTAAAAGCCTCTCTCTATCTGTCATGGCTCGTCTTACTTGTGTGTGCATGCGTGTGTGTGTGTATGTGTGTGTGTTCTGTGTCCATATATTGCCTCAAGTGCCTTCTGCCTTGAAAGATAGGCTGCAACTTTTAAATGTGCTTGCTTTGTCTTGTCTGTTACTCTTTTCTACTGAAAAGAGTACAGAATTCTCTCCTGGAATGCTTTGAAGCAGAAGACAAAGGCAACTGACCTTTGGTTTGGAAGGAAAAAAAAGGACAAGGAAGAGAAAATCAAGGCTGTTCACATGCCCCCGAACACAGAAGATTTGGAGGCAGAACTGAAAAACGAGTATCCTCCACAACCAGGGGCATTGGCGGAAAGCTCTTTGCAGCAGCACCCTCCCTTTTGCCTTGCCCCTGGATTGGATGTTGCAGAAATAATTACTGAACAAATCGATAGTCAGTGTTGTGATGTGACCACGTCTATTAATGCATCATTTTCCTCCTGGAAACTTAGTTTGCCTTATAGGCAGGCCAGATTCTATGTAAGCTCCTGACAACCCAAAACCCAGAATAACTTCTGGAGCATTTAATATTTTCTCTTTGGTATGAGCATTTTATGTACACATTCGCATTTAATTCTCACAGTGACCCTTTGAAGCAGTCTCAGTAAGAAGTGAAGGGACATGTATGAGGTCAGACAGCCAGAACATCTAGACATCTAGAATGCATTTCTCTTTTATTTTTCCATGGCAGGGGATGAGGAGGATGCATTTGTGATTATAATAAATATGCCATAGGATTTTGTCTTTAAAGGTGATAAATGCTGATTTTTAAAAATCCCTTTCAATTAGACTTTGTGAAAAATTCCCTAGGTCTATTATTCAGGAATATCAGCAACGAATCATGGCTACCAGTCTGATCTCCTTCAAGGGGGACTTTAGATGAGGTTTGGCAATGCACTGAGGGCTTGAAGGGCCAGCATTCTGGTCCTCGTTGAATTTAGGCAACTCTTACTCCTAAGTCTGGGCCTCAGTTTTGTCATCTGTGAAATTAAAGGGTTAGGCTCTCAGAGGTCTCAAGCTAGCAGCCCAGAGTATTAACCTGGCTTACAGTTGTGTTTTGTTTGATGGTCACAGTGTCTTTAAGAATAGAGAATGTGAATGACCACAGATAAGGAAAATGCTCTCCTTTTGCCACAGACCCCACCAATCCTAACTGCATTTCATCCAGGCCTTTTCACGTATATATATTTCCCCTCTTGGCCATTGCAACTCCTGGGCTTGAGGATCTCTAAGGGCTTTCTTAGGAATGACATTCTGTAGTGTCTTTGTATTTTTCTTTCCTCAGAATATTCATAACAATAACTTTAATAACAGCAGAAATTAGCATTTGTTGAGTGATTGCTACGTGCTTTGCATTGGAACTAAGTACAGACGTCATCTCACATCCTTCTTATACCAACGCAATGAGGGAGCTGTTATTGGAATCCATCCTTTGTATATGATGAAGCTGAGATTCGGCAAGATAAAATGTCTTGCCTATAGTCACGCAGTGGTGGTGGATGAAAGAGCTGGAATTTAAATCTTGGTCCTTCTGAGCCCAAAGCCCATGACTCTTACCCAAGAGTAATATTCAAAGTGGTTAACAACTAACATGGGCTGGGTGAGGTGGCTCACACCTGTAATCCCAGCACTTTGGGAGGCAGGGGTGGGTGGATCACTTGAGGTCAGGAGTTTGAGGCCAGCCTGGCCAACATGGTGAAACCCTGTCTCTACTAAAAATACAAAAATTAGCTGGGTGTAGTGGTGTGTGCCTGTAATCCCAGCTACTCAGAGGCTGAGGCAGAAGAATCACTTGAACCCAGGAGGCAGAAATTGCAGTGAGCCAGGATCACACCATAGCACTCCAGCCTGGGCCACAGAATGAGACTCTGTCTGAATAAACCAAACCAAACCAAACAAGCAAACAAATAAAACTTATAAGGATGGCAGGGCTCTGGCCTTTCAGATGCATACTGGGTATAGGACAGCTGGGGTTCCAGGGAAATGGTTGCAGTGGCCAGGTCAGTGCAGAGGGTGGGCACTGGAATGAGATCATAGGAGAAGCTATTTCTCAAGTTAAATGGGAGTATTTCTATATTTAGCATCCAGTGTGAGTGAACTGAGCTCTCTGGCCGAGTGTCCAGCTCTTAACCACCCCACTTGCCCTTTGTCATACTGACTAGGAGGCATCTTTGTTATCTTAAGAACCTACCTCTGACAAAACGTATCAGAATCTCTGAGACACAGCTAAAGCACTGTTTGGAGGGAAATTTATAGCACTAAATGCCCACTGGAGAAAGCATGAAAGATCTAAAATTAACAGCCTAACATCACAATTAAAAGAACTACAGTAGCAAAAGCAAACAAATTCAAAAGCTAGCAGAAGACAAGAAATAATTAAGATCAGAGCAGAATTGAAGGAGATAGAGATGCAAAAAAACCCTCAAAAAAATCAATGAATCCAGGAGCTGGGGTTTTGGAAAGATTAACAAAATAGACTACTAGACAGACCAATAAAGAAGAAAAGAAAGAAGAATCAAATAGACACAATAAAAAATGATAAAGGGGATACTACCACCAATCCCACAGAAATACAAACTACCACCGATCCCACAGAAATACAGATCATCAGAGAATATGATAAACATCTCTACGCGAATAAACTAGAAAATCTAGAAGAAATGGATACATTCCTGGACACATACACCCTCCCAAAACTAAACCAGGAAGAATCTGAATCCCTGAATAGACCAATAACAAGTTCTGAAATTGAGGCAGTAATTTATAGCCTACCAACCAAAAAAAGCCCAGGACCAGACTGATTCATAGCTGAATTCTACCAGAGGTACAAAGAGGAGCTGGTACCATTCCTTCTGAAACTATTCCAAACAAAAGACAAAGAGGGACTCCTCCCTAACTCATCTTATGAGGCCAGCATCATCCTGATATCAAAATCTGGCAGAAACACCACAAAAAAAGAAAATTTCAGGCCAATATCCCTGATGAACATCCTCAATGAAATTCTGGCAAATCGAATCCAGCAGCACATCAAAAAGCTTATCCACCACGATCAAGTCAGCTTCATACCTGGGATGCAAGGCTGGTTCAACTTACACAAATCAATAAATATAATCCATCACATAAACAGAGGCAATGACAAAAACCACATGATTATCTCAATAGATACAGAAAAGGCCTTCGACAAAATTCAACAGCCCTTTACAATAAAGACTCTCAACAAACTAGGTATTGATGGAATGTATCTCAAAATAATAAGAGCTATTTATGATAAACCCACAGCCAGTATCATACTGAATGGGCAAAAACTAGAAGCATTCCCTATGAAAACTGGCACAAGGCAAGGATGCCCTCTCTCACCACTCCTATTCAACATAGTATTGGAAGTTCTGGTCTGGGCAATCAGGCAAGAAAAAGAAATAAAGGGTGTTCAAATAGGAAAAGAGGAAGTCAAATTGTCTCTATTTGCAGGTAACATGATTGTACATTTAGAAGACCCCCATCATCTCAGCCCAAAAGCTCCTTAAGATGATAAGCAACTTCAGCAAAGTCTCATGATACAAAATCAATGGGCAAAAATCACAGACATTCCTATACAGCAATAACAGACAAACAGAGAGCCAAATCATGATTGAACACCCATTCACAATTGCTACAAAGAGAATAGAATACCTAGGAATACAACTTACAAGGGATGTGAAGGACCTCTTGAAGGAGAACTATAAACTATATTGCCCAAGGAAAAAGACATGACACAAACCAATGGAAAAACATTCCATGCTCATGGATAGGAAGAATCAATATTGTGAAAATGGCCATAATGTCCAAAGTAATTTATAAATTCAATGCTATCGCCGTCAAGCTACCACTGACTTTCTTCACAGAATTAGAACAAACTACTTTAAATTTCATATGGAACCAAAAAAGAACCCGTATAGCCAGGACAATCCTAAGCAAAAAGAACAAAGCTGGAGGCATCATACTACCTGACTTCAAACTTTATTGCAAGGCTACTGTAACCAAAACAGCATGGTACTGGTACCAAAACAGATATATAGACCAATGGAACAGAACAGGGGCCTCAGAAATAATGCCACACATCTACAAGCATCTGATCTTTGACAAACCAGACAAAAACAAGCAATGGGGAAAGGATTCCCTATTTAATAAATGGTGTTGGGAAAACCGGCTAGCCATACGCAGAAAACTGAAACTGGACCCCTTCCTTATACTTTATACAAAAATTAACTCCAGACAGATTAAAGACTTAAACATAAGACCTAAAACCATAAAAACCCTAGAAGAAAACCTAGGCAAAACCATTAGGACATAGGCATGGGCAAAGACTAAAACACTAAAAGCAGTATCAACAAAAGCCAACATTGACAACTGGGATCTAATTAAACTAAAGAGTTTCTGCACAGCAAAAGAAACTATCATCAGAGTGAATATGCAACCTACAGAATGGGTGAAAATGTTTGCAATATAGCCATCTGACAAAGGACTAACATCCAGAATCTATGAGGAACTTAAACAAATTTACAAGAAGAAAAAACAAACAACCCCATTAAAAAGTGGGCAAAGGATATGAACAGATACTTCTCAAAAGAAGACATTTATGTGGCCAACATATGAAAAAAAGCTCATCACCACTGGTCATTAGAGAAATGCAAATCAAAACCAAAATGAGATACCATCTACTCCAATTAGAATGGCGATCATTAAAAAGTCAGGAAACAACAAATGCTGGAGAGGATTTGAAGAAATGGGAACGCTTTTACATTGTAGGTGGAAATGTAAATTAGTTCAACCATTGTGGAAGACAGTGTGGCAATTCCTCAGGGATCTAGAATCAGAAATACCACTTGACCCAGCAATCCCATTACTGGGTATATACCCAAAAGATTATAAATTATTCTGTTATAAAGACATATGCACACGTATGTTTATTGCAGCACTATTCACAATAGCGAAGACTTGGAACCAACCCAAATGCCCATCAGTGATAGACTGGGTAAAGAAAATGTGGCACATATTCACCATGGACTACTATGCAGCCATAAAAAGGGATAAGTTAATGTCCTTTGCAGGGACATGGATGAAGGTGGAAACCATCATTCTTAGCAAACGGACACAGAACAGAAAACCAAACACTGCATGTTCTCATTCACAAGTGGGAGTTGAACAATGAGAACACATGGACACAGGGAGGGGAACATCAAACACTGGGGCCTGTTGGAGAATGGGGGGCTAAGGGAGGGCTAGCATTAGGAGAAATGCCTAATGTAGATGACAGATTGATGGGTGCAGCAAACCACCATGGCACGTGTATACCTATGTAGCAAACCTGCACATTCTGCACATGTATCTCAGAACTTAAAGTATAATTAAAAAAAAAAAAAACTACATCTGAGAAACATGAAGAATGTGACAGTGACCAGAGGGCAGCAATACCAGGTGATTCTGGGGCTGGATGGGATCTCCTGGGAGATGAGGAAGTTGGGAAATTCAGAAACAATGGCGAGACTCCCTGGTTGCAGAAACTTATAAATAAGAAAGGAACATGGTGTTGACCTAGAGAGATAGGTAGGTTTCCACATGAGTTAATGAGGCCAGAGTTAATATTAAGTGGACCACTTAACACGGCTCTGGCCCCAAACCACGGAGAGAGTGTGGCTGACTGCTAAAAAAGTAACTCAAGTCAAGAGACCTTTCTAATTATCATATCACATTGACAAAATGTATTGGGCACAGACTAAACGCCAGGCATTGTACCACGTGTTGAGGTTTCAACAAAGCAGTAGGAAAAGATCTCTGCCTCCAATCCAGGGTGTGGGTGGAGTCATCTGTGATATTAAGGGCTAAACTTAGAGGGCTGGGGATGTGCATGAAAAAAGACTTCTTCTCTGTGTTAGGGCAATTAGGGAAGATTAAGATCCAAAGTATGAGTGATCCAAGTCAAGGAGGCAGGGAAAGGGTGGAGGCACTTCAGGGACAGAGTTCTCCATATACAAAGACCCAGAGGTAAGACAGAACTCACTTTGCTTACAGTAAAGCTGTATTTCTTGGAGTGAAGTTGGGGCTAGCAGCATCAGCATCTCCTGGGAACTTGATAAAAATGCAGATTCCCAGGCACTACCATAGCCTTACTGACTTAAGAGCTTCTGCTCAGCAAAGGAAACTATAGAAGGTGGAACCCAGCAATCTGTGTTTTGACAAGCTCTCCAGGTGGCTCTAATTCAAGTTTAAGCTCAAAAACATTGAGTACAGAATTTCATGGTTGAGTGGTCACAGGTGTGCTTGGAGAGGAGGGCGGGAACCAGGTCGTGAGAAGTCTGATGCGACTGAAATTTTATCTTCAGGGTAACGTGCTTTGGAGGAACTTTAATAAGAGCAGTGACATGACACTTGGATTTTCGTTTCGTAAGTGTTCCTCAAAATTGCTGAGCTTGTTACTACTTCTAAGACTTTGTGTTTGCTCTTGCATTTGCCTGAAACACTCTACCTCCAGATTTTTAAAAATATGAACTCCTCTTTGTTGAGATCTCAGTCTAAATGATACTTCCTCTGATCACCCACAATAAGTGGTCCTTCTGCTTCCCTCTTCCATCAGCTTGGTTTATCCCTGTAGCTCTTATCTGCACCTGCAATCGTCTTGTTTAGTATGTGTTTGTTGTGTCTCCCTCTACCAAAATGTAACTCCATAAAGGAGGAAAACAGTCTGCCTTGCTCACCCCTGCACATCACAGTGCAGTACTCTGCACATAGTAGGTGCTTTCAATCAGCAAACTCAGTGAATAAAGGAAGCACAAAGCCCACGGCAACTCTCACCATGGAATTCTCACAATGGTTATCAAAATAGACTCTGAGAGAGCTCAGAGGAAAGAAGTTCTGGACCAGGTGGGTTACCTGGGACGTCTTCCAGGAAGAGGCAGGCACTTAATTTTTTTTTCAGGACAATAAGGTGAGATAAAAAGAAGGGAGGCAGTAATTCAGAAAGTAGACTCAAAATTAGCTCAGAAGTCAAAACCAGCAAGGGGAAGGCAGGGAGTCCAAGTAGATTAAGTGTGTAAAGGCAAACCAGAGAAGGAAAATGATGAAGAAGGTGGGTGGGGAGCAGGAAGTCAGGTGTGATTTAGGGGGAGCCTCATGAACTTGGAGAACATTAATGAGCTCTTCCTCCTTGGCCATTGCTCAAAGTGCCATTGGGCTTTCTGTCCCTCAGTCCATCCATCCTTCTCGGGATATTGATTCCTTCCAAGTTAGAATGAACATTCCTGGATAGTGGGTTTTCACAAACAAGCATAACTTTTTAAATGTAAATAAATGAAATAAATAGAGGCTGTCACTTTTTCTGTCAAGTGTAGACAATTTTTTAAAAAGAATCAACTATCACAAATTATCATGATCATTTCACAAAAGGAAATACATTTTAAACCCAAAATGTAGGAAAGTGGAAGACATCTCAGAATTATTGACTTTTCTCCTAAATGGACTAAATCTCACTTGCTGACAAACTCCCAGCATTGTCCATACTGGTTTTTTTTTCTCCTATTGCTACAGATTGGCAAGAAAGACCCACATTAGAACAGAGGTAAGCACTTGGAACACTGCCTTGGATGTGATACAGCCAGTCCCAGAAGGAGGCTGGGTGAGGACTAAGTAAGTATATTTGAAATAAAGCTAGGCACGTTGGCTCATGCCTGTAATCTCAGTAATTTGGGAGGCTGGGGCTGGAGGATTGCTTGAGCCCAGGAATTTGAGGCCAGTCTGGGAAACAAAATGAAACCCCATCTCTACAAAAAATAAAAAAATTTAGTTCAGCATGGTGGCACGTGCCTGTGGCCTCAGATATGCAGGAGGCTGAGGCAGGAGGATTGCTTGAGTCCAGAAGGTGGAGGCTGAAGTGAGCTGTGTTTATGCCACTGCACTCCAGACAGAGCGAGGCCATGTCTCAAAAATAATTAACTAATAAAAATAAATAGCAAAATCAGTGGCTTCTTACCTAGCCTAGAAAGTTGAAGTTAACCTTACAGGCTCACTAGTGTTATAGATTCATCTATTCAATCTTCATACTTGCATTTTTTGTTATGGTAAAACATATGTGACATAAAATTTACCATTTTTGTGTAAAACTCAAGGGCATTAAATATGTTCACAACATTTTGCAATCATCACCAGTTCCACTTCCAGAACTTTTTCATTATCCAAAACAAGCTCTCATTAAATAATAACTCCCCTTTTGTCCAACCACCCCCTGCTCCAGATCTTGGTAACCTGTATTCTATGTTCTCTTTCTATAATTTTTTATTTAATTCTAGGTGCTTCATATAAGTGGAATCATGGCCAGGCATGGTGGCTCATGCCTGTAATCCCAGCACTTTGGGAGGCCGAGGCAGGTCGATCACTAGGTCAAGAAAATCAAGACCATCCTGGCCAACATGGTGAAACCCTGTCTCTGCTAAAAATACAAAAATTAGCTGGGTGTGGTGGCACGTGCCTGTAATCCCAGCTATTCAGGGGGTTGAGGCAGGAGAATTGCTTGAACCTGGACCCAGGAGGCGGAGGTTGCTGTGAGCCGAGATCACGCCACTGCACTCCAGCCTGGCGACAGAGCGAGACTCCATCTCAAAAAAAGAAAAAAAAAAAAGTGGAATCATACAATATTTGTCCTTTTGTGTCTTGCTTACCTCACCAAAACTAATGTTTTTGAGATTCATCCACACCATAGTATGTCTTAGCACTTCATTCCTTTCTGTGTCTAAATAATATTCCATTGTATAGATATACCATATTCTGCCTATCTATATATTAGTTGATGAACACTTGAGTTGCTTCCACCTTTTGGCTACTGTAAATAATGCTATTACAAACACTGGTGTACAAATATCTGTTTGAGTCCCTGCTTTCAATTCTTTTAGGAGTGAGATTGCTGGATCATGTGGTAATTCTATATTTAACATTTTGAGGAACCTAGCCCTCTTTTTAACTGTCAAGAAATTGAAGTGGGTTTGAGGTCACGCAGCATTGAGGAGGTGGTAGAGTTGGAACTGGACTCCTGGACTTTCTGTCAATCCCAGTGGATAATAACAGATGGAGGGGAAAAACGAGAGAGCCATGATCAAGGTGAGTGATGGGCGCTGGGTATCCCAGGGCAAGAGAGTCTGCTTTTCTGCAGTTTTTCCAATACTGGGCCAAGCACAAAAATATTCATGTCTCTACAACTGTCAACCTAAGAGACTGGGTGAGCAGAATGGTGTGGAAGAAGTCAGTCCAGAAATGGATAGGAATAAAATTAGAACACCTTTGTTCAAGTGCTTGAGGGAAAGCACCTTCATCTTGGGAGAAGTTAGAAAACAACGAAAATTGATGGGAATGTCCTGACTTCAGAACTCTGGGCTACTCCTACAAAAGAAAGGCTTGCTTCTAAATAACTGAAAAGCAAAATTTGGAGGCATAAGATGCCTACCCATGATACAAGCTCGAGCCTTAGTACAGCAAAGGGTAGAAACACTTACTTGTGAAGAGTGTGGATCTGGGATAGAGGCTGCAAGCCTGGGTGCAAATTCCTGGTTCTTCCAATTATCAACTTTGTCACTTATGGTAAGAGATAACCCCTCCTTGACCCTCAGTTTACACATCTGTCAAATGGGGCAATAATAGTACCTATCTCATAGGAATTGATATGAAAATGGTGCTGATGCTGCTGTTGCTGATAGATCATCTCATCCCAATGCTGCTGGATCCTGGTGGCACATTAGATCACCTAGACAGTTTTAAAGTTACTGATGCATGAACTCCACACCCAAAGAGTCTGATTCAATTAATCTGAGACTGTGCCTGTCTCCCTCTTTTTTAAGCTCCCCAGGTGTTTCCAAGGTGCACCAAATTTGAGAAAGTGTGTTCTAGTGCTTTTCAATAATCATCTGGGAATTTTTTTTTTTTTTTACAATCTTGCTGTGTCACCAGGCTGCAGTGCAGTGGCATGATTTCAGCTTGCTGCAACCTCCAACTCCCTGGTTCAAGTGATTCTCCTGCCTCAGCCTCCTGAGTAGCTGGGACTACAGGTGTGCACCACCATGCCCAGCTAACTTTTGTATTTTTAATAAAGACGGGGTTTCACCATGTTGGCCAAGATGGTCTTGATCTCCTGACCTCATGATCTGCCCACTTCAGCCTCCCAAAGTGCTGGGATTACAGGCGTGAGCCACTGTGCCCAGTCCTGGGAATCTTCTCAAATTGTAAATTCTGATTCAACAGGTCGGAAGTGGGGCCAGAGATTCCATATTTCTAAACAGCTCCCAGGGCATGCTGGTGCCCAAACCACACTTTGAGGAGGAAAGTTTTTAAAAAAAGACTACCCCAGGACTGGTTGGATCTGGATGAAGTGTGTGGTAGATGTCAGTAAGAAGAAATAATGTCCTTAGACGTGATGTTTAAGATGCCCACTGGGTGCTGGAGCAAGGAGAGTGATGCAGTAGCAGGAGTAAACCTACAAAGTTTCCTACAAAAGGCAAAGGGCCTGTTGCTATAGCGTGGGCTTCAGTTGATGTGAATAACTTCGCAGTAGCTCCTGTTGCTCAGAGAGATGGGAATAGAAGGCCTAAGAATAACTATCATCGTGAACTAGAGACCCTTGCCGCGGAGTCAGCTGGAGTCTCAGTTCTCACATTGCCTGGGGGTTTGCGTCACACAGGAATCCATGCTTCGGGGCTAGGAAGTGAATGTTTGGGGATAAGAATTAGCACACTCCATTCGTTTCTTCAGGAAATGTTTACTGAGCATCTCCTAGAGCACAGTGTTATAGTAGGCACTGAGGGTCTAGCTTTAACCACAGTCCCTGCCCTCGAGGAGCTCACAGTCCAGTAGGAGCGGGACAAACCATAAAACAGGTGAAACCCAAAATTCAAGGGGATCACTTTAGTGGGGGAAGCCTTTGTGTGTGTGTGTGTTGGGGGGTCTTTGGCTCAGCCTGAGGTAGTTGGGAAATAATTCTTAGAGGAAGCAACGGCTGAGCTGAGCCTTTAAAGATAAGTATGAGCCCCAGAAGAGTGGGTGGAAGTAGAGGGGGTCCCAGGCAGAGGAGACAGAGTAGGCGGCTAACACAAGAGGCAGAGAGAACAGAGCCTCTTCCCAGAAGTAGCTCAGTTCCTGGGCGTTGGAAATGGGGATGTAGCCAGAAAAGAGTCTGGTGAAATACAAGGGACTTGAATGTCCTACTAATGCATTTGTATTGTGTTTTGAAGCCAGAGGTCTATGGGGTCAATAAACTCCCTGAAAAGGTTGTGTTTATATATCTATGTGCATTATCCTGGGATAAAACTATTGCGTTTTCATCAGACTTTCCAAGGGACTTTAGATCCCCAAATAGATAAGAATCCCTGGGAGTCTCCATTGGTTAGGCTGATTCTGTGCAGGCAACAAAATATCAGACACTGGAGTAGAAGGTGCAGTGACAGAAGAAGAGCTCACCATGCCTTTGTTTCTTCCCCCTTGAATCTTTCCACAGCAGTTGTCTCTGCCTGGGACACTCATTCTCCTCCCCACTGCCACCCACCTCTCACCCAGATAATTCTTATTCATCCTTAAGATCTCAATTCAAAATCCGCCCCCTTAGAAAAAGACTAGCTTGACTTCCCCTGTGACATCAACCCCCCATTACACACACCCAGAGCTTCTTTGAAACAATTGTCACATGTTATAATTATATAATACATAACGTAATTCATCACTCAAAGCTATCTGCTCTCCCCCATCTACTAGTAAACACTCCTTGTGGGCAGATAACATCTTAGCTATAATCTCAATTCACTAAACAGGTTCAGGTACATGGTGGAGGCTCAGTAAATATTACTGAGTGATTACATGAATATTTGAATAAAAGAGTGGATTCACATAGTTGATCATTACACCATAGTATGGTGGAAAAGAATTGCAGTAGGAAATTGACTGTATTGGGCAGGTTTCTGAAACCTGTCCTGGTGGCTTTATCGGAATGTTTTTAATCACTTAGTGAGCAGGGTGGAGTCTACATGCTAGAATCCTGGGACCTTTCCAAAGTGGTCAGTGAACCCCATCATTAGCCAGCACCACCATGTTACTCACTCCTTTTTTTTTTTTTTGAGAACCTGATATCTATTTTTCTGTGAGCCTGTTGCCCTACTTTGCTTATTCTTTCTTTCTGAGCTGTCAGGAAGGTGGGAAGACTTTCATTTGTTCTACATCATCCTGTGTGAAGAGAAGAGGAAAAAAATACCCACATTACAATAGCAGCTTGGGATTTAATATTGTTAGAGTAAGGATGAGTAATTCTGAAGGCAAAGAGTGCAACTCGGGTGAGTCAACGAAGTATTTCAGTGGATGTCAAATTAGCAGAATCAGCCTCCTTGTTCTAACTCCTACCCGAAGGCCAAGACACCTCCAAATCTTCATATTACCTCATCTAGCCTGAACTTTCATGAGCCTCAGCCTCCTTACCTTACCTTACTGAGAACAATATTTATCTGTTAGTATTGTTGCCAGGGTTACATGAGATAACACATGCAAAGGTTCTGCCTCTATATTTCTTTCTCCCTGTATACTAGCCTACACCTCCAGGAAACCTTTAGGTTAACGTAGCTGTTGAACCCCCCATTCTAGGCAGTTCCAGTAATACAGATGACAAAAAAATGTGAAGCCTTGCATCAGAGGGCTTGCAGAAACATAGTAGAACAAAAAAGAAAATAAAACATATTGAGCAGCTTCTTAGATAGTATTAGCCCAAAGGTTTGATTATGCATCTTTAACCAATAGGGAACTTTTTATGTCTGTAAGCATTTTCTCTTCAAATAATTGCTGGCTTTTTTTTTTTTTTTTTTTTCAAAGCTGATGGAACAGGAAAGAAGAAGGAAAGGAAGTCACTCTCTTTTTCATTTCTTCAAAGGCAACCCAAATTTGATCCCGATAGTGAATGGCTCAAGATAAAAAAAACTCCACTTCAGTCTGCTTTCTGTGATTAAACAACTCTTTTGTTTGTCAAATAGCAGAGAGACGAGAATAAAGGGGGAAGCTCTTGTCACTGGTAAGTGCTCTAAAAGTGCACTCCCTCCCAGCTCTCAATGGGTTAGGTGTGCCAGTGCCTACAAAGGGATTCTCAAGCTGGGAGGCAAGGCTGGACTTCAACTGCTTAGACCAGGAGAGAAAATGGGATGGGGATGGCAGACCCTGAAAAGCCCGCATAGGACTGTGGAATTCTCATGTTGGGAAGGTTGAAAACTCATGTGCTCTCCCATCTTTTTCCACAGATATTGAGACATTGGAAACCAGCCACGACATTCTCCATACAGGAAGTCATATTCCTGAACAAAACAAACTGCTCAGAAAGATTGTTGAGAGTCTGGAGGAGGGGTCTAACCTACATCTTGCTTCAATGAAATTAAACTTCCGCTTGGCAATGTGAGAACTTGGGTTTTCATGGGAGGCAAAAAATTTTTACGTAAATTGCTCTTAGGTTTTGAAAGTTCTGGTTGGAATATGAAGGCAAAGGTGTTGTCCCATTGAAAAGGTGGACAGATGTAGGAAATAAAAATATAGGACACCCAGCTAAATTTAAATTTCAGGTGAACCAGGAATATTTTTTAAAGTATTAGTATATCCCATGTAACATTTAGGATATCCTTATACTAAAAAAAAAAAAAAAAAAAGTACTCAGCTGGGCATAGTGGCTCACTCACGCCTGTAATTCCAGAACTTTGGGAGGCCTAGGTGGGAGGATAACTTAAGGTCAGGAGTTCCAGACCACCCTGGCCAACATGGTGAAACCTCGTCTCTACTAAAAAATACAAATATTAGCTGGGCATGATGGCACACACTTGTAATCCCAGCTGCTTGAGAGGTTGAGGCAGGAGAATCACTTGAGCCAGGGAGGCAGAGGTTGCAGTGAGCTGAGATTGCAGCACTGCATCATTCCATCCTGGGCAACAGAGTGAGACCCAAAAAGAAAAAAAAAAAACATATTCATTATTTGTCTGAAATTCAAATTTAAATGAGCATCTTGCAATACTTGGTTTGGCAACCTTACCTATTGACAATTTAACTCCATCTTTCATTTCTTGTTTCATTTTATTATAAGCAGCTTGGGGGGTGTGGCAGTGGGGGTGGATATGGGTAAGATCAGAGAGGCTTTGAAAGCTTTTGGAGGACATCACTGGGGTGGTTTGATATCTAGGTTTTAATATCAGGCAGGGCTAGATTCACACCCCATGCCTGCCTCTTACTACATGATCTCCAGCAAGTGACTCCCCCCTCCTAAGCCTTCCTTAATATTCAAGAGTTTTAATATTCACCTTCTACAGTTGCTGAGTTGAAATGAGGTGACATTAAAGCACCCAGCACACGGTAGCTCCTGGATAAATGACACCTCTTAATATACACCCTCTAGTAGGCAGCTCCTGCCTGGAATGCCCTCCCTGGACTCCTCCTTACCCATGAGGCTTTCTGCATCTTTCCCTCCTGAACACTTAAAGAATTGTGACTAAACTGCTAGCAAAGCCCACATCACTCCGACGTATTGCATTGGTATCAGCATCATTGTTTATAAATGTTTTCCCAACTAGACTGTAAATGTTTTGACATCAAGATACCCAGTTTTCTCCATCTCCACAGGTCCAGCATCTAACACAGGGCTTGACACACAGGAGGAGCTGGATATTTCCTAAATGAACATGTTATCAAGCCATTAACACTTTGGCATAAATTATCTGTGATGGCAGTTTCTAAATGATAGTCCGTGGTGCAAAAAAATAAAGTCGATGTAAGGGAGTTTCTTACAAAGCTAAAATTATTCTATTTAAAGGATTGTCTTTTATTTGAGAATATTCTTATTTGTTTAGAGGTTTTTTTAAAACCATGTCATTTGTGTCCTTATGTCATTTAACAATTTTTAAAGGTATTTGGAAGAATAAGGAGTTGGCAATCTCTAATTCAAGCTACATCCACGTCTCTGTATTTGTGTCTATATCACTGTCTCTCTCTATGTTTCAACGTGGAAGTTTCAACATGAAAAATGCACTAGTACTTGAAATTCACAAGTCTGAGAACCACTGCTTTATGAAATGAGTAAAAAGCAGAATTGCAGGGAATATCATCCAGGATTGGTCCATTTTCATTGGAAGAAGAAGAGAAGAAAGAATTACAGCATGAGACATACCTGGAAAGGTATTTTATCTGACTAAAAAGGAGTTTGGGGGTGCAAAATGAGGAACTAAAGAAAACAAACTTTCCCTATTTTCCAACTCACCTAGGGCTGAACCCCACCACCACGGAGCTCAGGAAGCTAACTTACTTGAGTCTGAGGCCCTCCCAACTGTCCCTAATCCAGTTGCTCAGGTCAGCAACCCCCTTCAAAGAATAACAATACAGTACAAGGAGGGACGTCCATCCCATTGACTTCCAAGGACCCTCCTGTCTTCAGAATCTATGTCAGGCTCCTCCCTCTAGATGAGAACTGCAGGACCAGTGCCCCAAGCAAATTCTGGGAACTCTGCCCTTGGCTCGGCCTCAGAATTACATTTCTCTAAAGACAGTCCCTTCAACCTCTGCAGCTCCACTGACCATGATTCCAGGCATTGTGAGGTCATTCCTCAACCCTACCTCCCTCTGGCCCTCCCCTCTTTGTCCTATCCTAGATGGACACATCTGTCACTTTTAAGTCCCTATTGCTCATCTGTCACGGTCCACAACCCAGAAGAGACAAGGGAAGGGGCCAGATGAATGTCCTGCCACCAAAAGGAAGACTTTGACATTTAAAAAATTCTCCAGCTCTCTCCATGTCTTCCATCCCCGACTCAGAAATAATAATAATGGTAATATTAACTTTATTATTGTCATTGAGAGCTCATTGCGTGACAGGCACTATGTTAAATGCTTTACATGCATTATTCTATTCAACCCTCAGAAAAAAACCCATGGGGGAGACATTAGTATGTTGCAGATGAAGACACTGAGGCTCAGAGAACTTAAATTGCCCAAAGAGCTTCTCACACCTGGTAAGAAGTGGCAGAGGGATTGGAAAGCCAGTGTTCCCAATTCCAAATTTCTGTGCTTAACCCTGCTTCACACCGCCTCCACTCAACCACCTCCAAAGTCTCCTAGCTGTCCACCAAATGGAGTTCAAAATTATCTCACAGACTCTCAAGGCCCTTTAAAGCCTGGTCTCCACCTCCTTCTGCAATCTCATCTCCCAATAGTGCCCTCCTAGAATCCTTCGTGGCAGGTATTTTGGAGTCCCCTTTCTTTAAGAAGTCTTTCACCTCTAAGCATCCTCCCACATTGTTCCTCACTCTGTTTTCCAATCCCAAGTCTACTCATGTTGTAAGTCCCAGTTCAAGTTCCAGCTTTCTCAGTACACCAGGCCCAATGAGTTCACCCTGATCTTAATCTCATAACACCTGGAGTTTGGTGAACCATGTAGCGTCCCTCACCCATGACCCCGAGTTGCTAACAATCATCCCTCATGTATATTTTCTGGCCTCTCATCTTGACAAACACCCATGGGGTGGAGCCGTGTACAGCACCCGTGTCTTAAATTATCTTACTCTTACTGGAAACACAGTAAATGCCTAGTATTTTATGACTGATCTCTTTCTCGCCTCTTCCTTTCTCTGCTTTCTTCTTACTGTAACTGCACTAGACCAATCTGAGTCAACCTTTATGTAATAAAGCTGTAGAGTCATTTTTTTTTTTTTTTAGTTGCCATGGATTCCCAGGTTGAAGGTCACATAATCTTAGCATGCCCAGATAAACCAAGTGTGCAACCACAAGGGGAACCTAAGTGCTCAGACCAAGGAGCAGCGACTGAATTAAGACATGGATATCACATGGCAGAATCCAACATCCAATCAGATCAAGCTCTGGTATCACCCCATGGTGGGAGCCAGTCAGCTCATTCCTCTTGGCATCACCTCATTGCAAGATCCAATCAGATCACATCTCATTACCCTATCCTTATAAAACCTGACTCAGCCTCCAGCTCAGGAAGGCACTGCTTTGGGAGCTATCACTCCTGTTTCTCTTATTTACTGCAAGTAATAAAATTCCCTTGCTAAATCCTCTTTGTTTGTGGTCATTGGGCTATCACCTGACAAGTGCTAGAACCCAACATTGTGCGAGTAACATTCTTTCTTCTTCCTCATCCCCTCCTCATCCTCTCCCTTTGGTATTTCCTTTCCTTCTTTCTCCTCTCTGTTCCCCTCTGCCTTGCTAAGCATGGCAGGCAGCTGCTGATGTGGCTTCCATTGATCCCTGTTTCCTGATATTTGCAACCTTGTACAATCCTCTCCCATTGGTGCAGGGTGGACCTAATGACTTGCTTCTAATGAACAGCAAATGTAATGGCATGCCACTTCCATGATGAGGTTACAAGAAACATGACTCCCTTTTGTTTAACACTTTCCTGGCAGCTACTCTTTCTTGTCCTTTCTCTTGCTCAGTCTATTGAAGGCAGCTCCCATGTTGTAAAATGCTCTATGGAAAAGCCCATAGCACAAGGAATCAAGGAAAGCTTCTAGCCAACAGCTCAACTGACAATTGAGGGCTCAGTCCAGCAACCACAAGGAACTGTGTCCTGCCAGCAACCACAGGACAGAGTCTGTGAAGTGGATCACTCCCAGTTGAGACTAGTGAGAGATACAGAACTGGAGGACTCAGCTAAACCATACCCAGACTTTTGACCCATAGAATGTGAGATCGTAAGTATGTTGTCTTAGAGGATGATTTGTTAACCAGAAATAGATAACTTATACATTAAGTATCCATTTACTCAAACATTGGTTGAGCATTTAACATGTTGTCCAAGTGAAATGAGGGAACACTTAGGTGAATCAGTTCTCTAGTTTTGAAAAGTTCTAGCTAGCCTAGAGGAAAATTGTGAAGAGAGACAAGTTGTGATATTATTGCAAAATCATATTTTAAGAACTCTAATAGGAAAAAAAAAAAGAAAGACCTAGTAGAGTTTTGTTGTTGTTGTTGTTTGTTTGTTTTGTTTTCTTTGAGACAGGAGTCTTGCTCTGTGGCCCAAGCTGGAGTGCAGTGGCATGATCTCAGCTCACTACAACCTCTGCCTCCCAGGTTCAAGCAATTCTCCTGCCTCAGCCTCCTGAGTAGCTGGAATTACACGTGCTCACCACCATGCCTGGCTAATTTTTTTTTGTTGTTGTATTTTTAGTAGAGACAGGGTTTCACCGTGTTGGCCAGGATGGTCTTGATCTCCTGACCTTGTGATCTCCCTGCCTTGGCTTCCCCCTAGTAGAGCTTTTAAGAGCTCTAGCCTAGTTGGGAGTTGGGAAGAGGGACAAGTTATCAGCTCATCATAATATCTAATAGGAGAAGGAAGAAGGAGCTAGCAGAGGTGTGTACAAGCAGCACCTCATTCTGCTTGGGAGAGTTGAAGGAGGCTTCAAAAAGGTGAGTGTTAAGCTCTTGAAGGATAAGTGGGAAGTCATCAAACTGTGGGAGTTGATGGTGGGGGGGCAGGGAAGAACCGTGTAAGTAGGAGAAACACCATAGGCACAAACACAGTGACACAAAGAGGCTTGCCATAATTGGGCAAACAATGAAAAGCTTAACATTCCTTATTCTGACTCCTCTACAACCAAAAAATATGCATTCATTCCACGTTTGCTCTGCTAAGTTTTAACACTCAGTAGCTCACTGAATTCTTATAAATGGCAAAAACACCCAATTATAGGCAAAGAAATTGAGGCCCAAAGAGTAGAAGTGACTTGCTCAACGTCATAGAGCAAGTCACTAGCTAAACTTGAATTTGAATGTTGATATGTTTGACTTTAGAGCTGTTCTCTCAACCACCCAATGCCTGTATTATGTCTGTATGATACAATTGGTACCTGTCTTATATCTGTAATAGGCAACACAACACTGAGAGGGAGGGGTTTCTAGTTGCCACTGAACAGGACAAGTCTCCAAATGCCTGTAGACTCACACATTTTTCTCATGGTCTGATATGTAAACAAACAAACAAAAAAGAGGCTATCCTGAGGCAGTAGTGGAGTGGAGTACACAAGGGCACAAGCCTGGGTTCAAATCCTGGCTCCTCCACCGGATAGCTGAGTGACCTTAGACAAGATATTTAATATCTCTGAGCCTCAGTTTTTACATCAGTAAAATGGAGAGATAATAGTACCTAACTCATAGGCTCAATGTGACAATCCATGAAAAGCAGTTGCAGGAAGAAGTTGATTGAGTCAGGACCTCAGTATAAAATCCCTTCACGTAAAAAAGTCTAGTAATGAAGAACTAAAAGAGTAAGGGGAAACAGCAAGAAAGTGAGGGGGGGGAGAGAGAGAGAGAGAGAGAGAGGGAGAGGGAGAGGGAGAGAGATGCCATTTTCTTGAAACAGTCTGAGGTTGTTGGGGCAGGGGGTGGAACAGGAGGGGGAACATTTATTCCCCATTCCTCATGTTTCTCTATAGAGGGACCTCCAGTAGAGTGACATTCCGGACCTCTTGCCCCACTTGATTGGTCCATCTGGAAGAAGGAACTGAAAGCACTCATCTGAGTCATCCCCCCACTCTCTTGGGATCCACTTGCCTGCAGAAAATGTGCATTCTGAGGTTAGAGGATTGGGCATTGTCCTACTGGTTTGGCTGAAGTGGAGTGAGGGAAACATTCAATTCAGGATAGTATTTGCAAGCTGTGTCCTCCAGCAGAGCTTTATCAGTAATAAAGGTGACACTTTGATCTCCACCTGACTGAGTCTTTCGTGTCTCTCGTAATTAGTTTTGTATTGCCCTGAAAAGGTTTACTCCTCTCTTTATGTTGCTCACTTCAATTCTTCATTAAGTCTTCTTGTTACAATTCCAGATGGCTATCCTAAGAAACTTTCTACAAAGAGCTCTTCCTCTGGCTTTCTTCTCCCCTAATATTCTGGCTCCCCCGCCGCACAGGTCCTGAATCACGGGGCAATTTGGCAGATCCACTTTATATCCATGCCTTACCCTCTGCCAGCCTTGCAGATGCCCCAGTCTTTTCCAATTACCTCTTGGCTGATAGCTATTCTTGCAATTTCTTCATGTCTGGTAAATGTTCCAATTTCTGCACTTTGTCTTTCTCGTTGACTACTTAAAAAAACCTTGGTAACTCTGGTATTTTTGAATCATCATTAATTTCAAGCTTGTCTTCTTTTATTAGCTGTCCTACATTCCCACCAAGAACTCTTTCCTCTTTGATGCATTTGAGAGCCTCCATTTATTTTCTTTCCCATCACCGAGCTAGGACTAACATGGACTAACTTGCTACACTAATGTCCTTGCAGAAGCAGCAGTAGACAGAGCATCAGGGTGGGAGTTCCCAAGGGTAGACAGCTGGCACTGTGCACCCTCAAAAATCATTTCCAAGGGCTTGCTGCTCATCTGTCTGTTCTGAAATGCTTTCCAGGAATTAGTTTTCTCAACTAATGGGAGGCAGGCAAAAGTCTCCAGAAGGACACTAATGATGTCCATATTTACTATGAGAGAAAGGTAGAATCAACTAGATTTCTCCCATTAACATATATGAGATTATTTCCTTTTCTCTTTCCAGGTGAGCTACCTTGTCACTAGCAGATATTTCCCTGGGAGGATAGGGCATGCAGAGGTTGTTTTTTTGTTTGTTTTATTTTTATTTATTTATTTATGAGACAGAGTCTCACTCTGTCACCCAGGTTGGAGTGCAGTGGCATGATCTCAGCTCACTGCAACCTTTGCCTCCCAGGTTCAAGTGATTCTCCTGACTCCTGACTAGCTGTGATTACAAGTGCCCACCATCACGCCTGGCTAATTTTTGTATTTTTAGTAGATATGGGGTTTCACCATATTGGCCAGGCTGGTCTCAAACTCCTGACCTCAAGCGATCTGCCTGTCTTGGCCTCCCAAAGTGCTGGGATTACAGGCATGAGCCACAGCACCCAGACTGCAGGTGTATTTTATGGGAGATAAAAGGCAGAGAAAAGGGATGGGTCTAGTGTCTGATTCTCAATAAGGCTGCCTGCCCAGTAAGGCATTCTGTGATGATGAAAAGGTGTTATATCTGTGTTGCCTGACATCGTAGCCACAAACCACGTGAAATGTGGCTAGTGTCATTAGGAAATGGGATGTTATCTTTTATTTAATTTCAATTAATTTAAATATAAATAGCCAAATGTAACAGACGGCTACTATATTGGACAACGCAGCTCTACAAGATATTATTCTGTGACTATCTGGGTCTCCTCCTTTTACAAAAGCCATAGTTCTTTGTGAGTCTGCAGATAACATACAAGAAGACAAAGATTAATCTGACTTTCAGAATCTGGAGCCAATGGATGGATGTCATGGATTGTAGCTCCATGCCCATGAGAGCTGCACTCTAGAGGTTGTTTCAAGCAGCAGTCACAGATTGGTAGTCTTCAAGCTAAATCCAATCTGTAGGCATGTTTGACTTACACAATTAAAAAATTAATTAGTTGCTGACATTTAAAAGATAAAAAAATCTTTATGCAAGAGATTTTGCATAAAGATTTGGATTTCCAGCTAATCTTGAAAAATCAAAAGACCCCCACCTCCACCCTCTCCCCTCCCAAAACACACAGCACCTGGCAATATTCAGATGGAGATGGGTAGCAGAAGCCACCTTTACTCAGGGTAGGAATTTTTCAGTTGCCCACATTCCCCGCCACTCTCTGTCATCTAAGATTCCCATGAAAGCATTTGGGTTTATTTGTCCTTGAATCACAGTTATAGGCATAGGCTTTGCTCAGCATCAGTGAGTTTGAATCCCACTTCTGCCTTGTAACAAATTGTATGACCTTGAGCAACTCACTTTGCCTCTCAGAACCTCAGCCTCCTTGAAAGTGGGGGTCAGGTGCAGTGTCTCATGCCTGTAATCCCACCACTTTGAGAGGCCGAGGCGAGTGGATCACTTGAGGCCAGGAGTTCAATACCAGTCTGGCCAACACGGTGAAACCCCATCTTTACTAAAAATACAAAAAATCAGCTGGGCGTGGTGGTGTATACCTGTAATCCTAGCTATTTGGGAGGCTGAGGCAGGAGAATCACCTGAACCTGGGAGGTGGAGGTTGCAGTGAGCCAAGTTCGTGCCATTGCACTCCAGCCTGGGCAACAGAGCAAGATTCCATCTCAAAAAAAGTAAAGTGGGGAAGGTCAAAGTTGTACTTCAGAAGATTGTCATAGGGATTCAATGGAACAATACTTGTAAAATTCTTGAAATAGAGGCAGGCCTATGCTAACTTCTCAATATATGGTAGCTGTTAGAAGGAGAAGGAGGAGATGAAGGAAGAGGAGACAAAAAAAGAAGAAACAGAGGAAGAGGAGAAAGAAGAGAAAGAAGAGCTCCTGGTCAGTTTCCAAACACGTCTAAGATAACAAAGAAGAAAAAGTGCTATTTCCCCAGTGAAAGATTCCCTAACCTCTTCCAGCATAATGCCACAACCACCCACATTGTAAACCCATGGATGGGGGTGGGGAAGAGAAGGAATGTGTGAATAAAAGCAAGGAAATAAATCAGCTGGTCCCTGAGACCTTTGCCCTTGGATCTGCAACCTTTGCCCTGAGAACCAGGTCTCCTGTTCACTTCTGTTACCAGGTAACAGCTCCCACACTTGGGACCTTGTAACAGAAGCACCAGAGGATCTGGACTTCCTAAAAATCTGTGGGGGCTCAAGCCCCTTTCCCACTTCACTGTCAGTAATTAGAAAAGGTTTCCACACAGCACAGTTTGTACAAGTCTACGAGGGGAAATCAAATCCTATAAGACAAATAGAGGGGAAGTTACCAGGTGGCTGTTTGCAAGAAATAAAGCCAGAAGACTTTATTAGATTCTCAAGCGGTTATGACTTCAGGTTCCCCAGTGTTTTACACAGTTTCTCAAAGTTGATTAGAGAACCATGTAATTTAGAATATTCTGGGGGAGTACTATCCAGTGTCCTGCATCTAGATACCTAGAATTAGTCCATTTTGGGGTGGGGTTGAATCTGTATTTTGTAGATATACAAGCTGTTTTACCAATCAAGGCACCTTAATGATGGAGATGAATAGTTGGTCACACCTCTGACCTCTGGGGAAGCATGAGGATTACTGCAAACTGGGTAGTCAGAGAAGGCCTCTTGAAAAGGGGAGCCTTCTGCTGGATCTTGAAGTATCCAGATGGGGGCGGTAGGAGGAGGTTAACTTACTCATGCATTCATTTACCAAATATTTCAAATATTTACTGAATACCTCTTGTGTGACTACTTTGTTCTAGGTTCTAAGAACAGAGCAGTAAAAAGGATAGACAACTGGGCATGCCTGTAGTTCTAGCTACTTAGGAGGCTGAGGCAGGAAGAATTGAGCCCAGAAGTTCAAGGCTGCGGTGAGCTATGATTGTGCCACTGTGCTCCAGCCAGCCTGGGTGACAGAGTGAGACCCTGTCTCTAACAAATAAATCAATAAGCAAATAATAAAAATGTTTACACTGAACTTTGAGAAAAAACCTTCTGTCCTCATGGATTTAGTTGGGAAAGGCAGGCAATAAACAAAATATGTAAGTAAAATACTTACCTTGTAAGACAGTGATAAGTGCTAAAAAGAAAAATTAAAGGAGAGATCTTTGGTGGAAACACGTTTCAAATTTGAATGTAAGATGATGTTATATAAGCATGGGTCTCTGTCCAGTGGGGAGATCTTGGAGGGAGGCTTCCAACTAGGCGAACCATCACATTCCAGATCTACCTATACATATACCCACCCATCCACCCATGTATCTACCTGTCGTCTATCCATCATCCATCCATCCATCTATCCACTCATCTATTCACCCATCCAAATGGCACCTGTCCATCCCCCCCATCTATTCTCTGTCTTCTATTCTTTTCTTAATTCATTTATTAAATCTACTTATCCAACTGTGTGCACTTGACCTTCTGTGAAGTTCTGGGAATACAAAAGTGAACAAAACACACATTGTTTAGGGCTGAATTACATACTCCATTTCCCTAATTCCTATTTAAAAGCCCTAACCCACAGGACCTCAGAATGGCACTGTATATGGAGATAGGGTGTTTAAAGGGGTAATTAAGTTAAAGTTGGGGTCATCAGGATGGGCCTTAATTCAAAATGACTGGTGCCCTTATACGAAGAGAAGATGGGGACACAGAGATACCAGATACGTTCAAGTGCAGAGAGACAACCATGTGAACACACAGTGAGAAGACAGCCATCCCCAGCCAAGGAGAAAGGTCTCAGAAGAAACCAAACTGCTACCTTGATCTTGGACTTCCAGTCTCCAAAACCGTGAGAAAATAAATTTGTATTGTTTAAGCCACCCAGTCTGTGGGATTTTGCTATGGCAGCCCTAACAAATGAATTCAGACACCATCGCAGAAACAGGTGTTCACAATTAAGAGGCAGAGAAAGACAATTAAACAGACAATTACAATACAAACACATCTCTTTATCCTGCCTGAAAGCCTACTGATAAAAATACATCTATTTGAATTAATCATTGCTTTTTCATTAACCCCATGAATATTTATTGAGTACCTACTAGGTTTCTGGTGTTACACTAGGCATGGGGGGTAAAATGACAGATAAGGTAGATATGTCCATTGACTTTAGAAGTACAGAGGCTCTTCTACACTTCCCTGCAGACTTAACTCTGATGCTACTCAGACTGTAATAAGGAGACACAGTGTAATGTGGTAGGTAGAATCATGTTCTTTGAAATCAGACAGTCTGGAGTTTGGGACCAAATTCTGCTGCTAATAGGCTATGTGACCTCAGCAAGCTTAACCAGTCTGAGCCTCAGTTTATCTCTGAGATGGCCATAACAATGCCCAGGTAAGACTGTTGTGAGACTTAAAAATGATCATGAACATAAATTAAGTACTCAGTAGATGTTTGCCATGGTTATCACTGTAGCTTCTGAGGCACAGCCAATCGGGTGATAATAAATATTATCACAAATACGGAGTGCTTTCTTAATAGCAAAGCCTCTAAGTAATTTGCATGTATTATCTTTTTAAAATGAAGGAAGCCTCTTCCCTACCTCCCCAGCCTTTCCTAGTTTCATTTTCTGATTTCTTTTGTCTACTTAGTTTTTTATAATTCTCAAGGAAGTACTTAAGCCCCAAGACAGTGTGAAGGAGAGGCTATAATCCTGTCGGGAAAGAACTTGTGTCTTTCTTCCCAGCATAGCTCCCCATCTCTCCATTGTGTACATTGGCTCAGGCAAACCTGGAAGAGATGTCTGGAGGGAGCTGTGCTGCAAGGCTCTCCGTTACAGCTGCCGTCATGGACAGCACATTTGATTACAGGTCCCCATCAAGGTGATGCTGTTGTTTCTGTATATGTCATCTCTGCCGGGTTTTGTAGTTAAATTTCCTCTAGCACTGTAGGGAGGTAAGATCTGCTTTCCCTTCAGAGAGGCCAGAGATGGGAGACAGCAGAGAGTCATTATCATGGAAACCACGTCTCCCCCTGAGCCCCAAGGGGCACTTCTGGAAATGGTTCGGAATTTGATCACAGTCTTCAAGCGTGGTTAAAAGCTGTTATTTCCTTGAATCTGATAAATGGTTGTCGAGAGCTGACAGTTCTGGTTTCACTGGGGAAGATTGGATTGGGGGAGGATGTAGGTCAGAAGAAGAGGAACAGATAACAGGATGGGGGTGGCAGATCCTTGGACCCCGGTACAGCACCCTGGACTGACTGGATGGTTTGGAGATGGTCCCACCTTGGCTCCCTGTCAAGAGTGAGAAAGTCAAAGGAGCATTGAGGTTAGGTGGCGCATCGAAAGTGATGCACTCTTACCTCACAAGCGGCTCAGCTTTAAAGAAAGAAATAGAAAAACTTGGATAAGAATCATCAACTCTGAGAGCCTTGGAAAAAAATTCTCCAAAAACACGTTGAGGGGTTGCAAACTCAAATACCTGTAGGAATCAAGAGGAAGACGCCACAGAGTTAAGTTGAGATGAGCTTGGTGAGGCTTTGGGGGAACAGGAGAAAACATGCCTCATCTAAAGGGGGTGGCAGGTACCAGCTCCAGCCCTCGCCGATTCCCCATTTCTCTAGGAAAAGCCCCAAGTCTGGATTTCCAGATCAAAATCTCCCAACATTGAAATGTGAGCTAAGAATTCAAACATTTTTTAATCACGTCGAAGGCCAAATAAAACACGCCTGAAGGTCAAATCCAGTTTATTCATTTCAGTTTGCAAACTGTGCTATGAATGCTGAAATGAAATCTGAAATTCCAGAAGCAGAGGGGAACTTTATCGTACCTCAATCACCATAATAAAAGACACAATTAGAAAATAGTTATGATTTAGTCAGTCTTCCCTGTGGTTATACTCCTCCACTGGGTCCTCACCACAACCCCTGGGGTGTGAGGAATTTTTACCCCAACCTATAGATGGGGAAACTGAGGCTTGCAGAGGTTAAGACACTTGTTCAAGGCCACACTTTGCTACACTGAAGTTTCTGCAGAAGTTTTTTCAAGAGGAAAACTCTGTGGCATTTTCCTCTTGATTCCTACAGGTATTTGAGTTTGCAACCCCTCAACATGTTTTTGGAGAATGTTTTTCCAAGGCCCTCAGAGTTGATGATTCTTATCCAGGTTTTTCTGTTTCTTTCTTTAAAGCTGAGCCACTTGTGAGGTAAGGGTACATCACTTTCAATGTACCATGTATCTCCATGTATCTCTGCAGCACAGAAGGCCCCAGACACTGCTTCCTCCTTCCAAATTTTGCCTTGCTATATGCATTAGGCTTGTTCTAACGTAATGGCTTTTAACCAGAGCAGAGGGCATTTCTGACCTCCGTCCAGGGGTATCTGGCAATGTCTGAAGACAGTTTTGGTTGTCATAACTGGTGGAGGCAGAGGGTGCTTCCAGCATCCAGTAGGTAAAGGTCAAGGATGCTTCTTGGCATCCTACAGTGCACAGAACAGCCCCACACAACAGAGGAATCTCCAGCCCAAAATATCAGTAGCACCAAGGTAGATAAAACCTCATCAAAAAGAATTAGGGGAGGGAGAGCTGAGGGCTGGGGGTTACTAAGGAGATAAGCAGGAGCCAGAGGATACTGCAGATAATACCTGTAAAAGCAGCTGTGCCGTCAGAGAACCTGTATGATTTGCTAAGTGTTCTCAACCACACCGTCTCACCAGATCCTCACACCAGTCCCACAACACATCTTATTGCCAGTCCACAGATGAGGATACTGAGGCCCAGAGAGAGAGAGACTTTCCCCCAGGCTTCATAAGCGGCATTGCACAAATACTTATTGAGCATCTGGGATATCTTGGTTCTGGTTTAGGGATCTGTCCCTTCTGCTAACGATTATGAAGTATTTACTTACCTGCCAGGCACATCACTAAGAATTTTACATTCATTGTCTCATTCAATCCTTCCAACAACCCAGCAGAACAGGTACTCTGTGCATCTCCATTATTATAGTTGGAGAACTGAGATTCAAAGAAGTGAAGTCACTTGCCCAAAGTCATTGAACTCTAACCAAGGCATTTATAACCTTGACTCCTGTGATCTTCACCACCTCACTGCCCTGAAGCCCCTGGCAATGCTAATCCAATGAGGAAACATGTATCGAGTTCCCCATTTAGAGTAAATTAGAGACACACAAAACCAATGATGGGCCAGGTGCAGAGGCTCATATGGGTAATCCCAGCACCTTGGGAGGCTGAGGTGGGAGGACTGCTTGAGCAAAGAAGTTAAGACCAGCCTGGGCAACACAGCAAGATCTTGTCTCCACAAAACATTTTTTAAAAACAAATTAGCTGGGTATGGTGGCACATGCTTGTAGTCCTACCTACTTGGGAGGCTAAAGTGGGAGGATCACTTGAGCACAGGGGTTGGAAGCTGCAGTGAGCCACGATCATGCCACTGCACTCTAGCCCGGGTGACAGAGCAAGACCCCAACTCTTAGAAAGTGCCGTTCCGGAATGCATCCTGACTTCAAGGAGCTTATGTTCAAATGAAAGATCAAGTACATTTGCCACTAGCTATAACACAAAATGAAAAGTGATCGGAAATGAATAGTCCTATAAATCACTGTCAGACCTGAGTAAAATTATGACCTGCAGGCCAAATCCAGCAGTCTGCCTATTTTTGTAAATAAAGTTTGATTAGCATGCAGCCACACCCATCTGTTTACATATTGTCTCTGTGTTCTTTTTTTTTTTTAGATGGAATCTCCCTCTGTTGCCCAGGCTGGAGTGCAGTGGTGTGATCTCGGCTTGCTGCCGCCTCTGCCTCCCCGGTTCAAGTGATTCTCCTGCCTCAGCCTCCAAAGTAGCTGGGATTGCAGGCATGCACCATCACACCCAGCTAATTTTTGGATTTTTAGTAGAGATGGGGTTTCACCAGGGTGGGCCAGGCTAGTCTCGAATTCCCAACCTCAGTGATCCTCCTGCCCCAGCCTCCCAAAGTGCTAGGATTACAGGCATAAGCCAATGTGCCCAACCTGTGGCTGCTTTTGAGCTGAATAGTTGCTACAGAGACCATCTGACACATAAAGACAAAAATGTTTAATATATTACCCATTACAGAAAAAGTCTGCTGGCTTTTGACATAGGAGAAAAAAAGAGGTGATCAATATTAAAAATTACCCACCTTCCATGCATCGCTCTAGATCTATTGGTGACTGGTTATTCCCCAAAAACATTGGAATGATGACCCCAGGAAATGAAAATATTAACAATGGAAATAACAAATTTCATGCACTGGGCGTTGACTATGTGTGAGGCATGGGGCTAATCCTCTCTAACTCCCCCAACAAACCCATCAGGTAGGTGTTATTCACCACCTTTTATATATGATGAACATGAGGCTCATAGAGTTAAGTGGTAAACCCAAGTTCAGTTAGCTAGCAAGACACAGAAGCAGGGTTCAAAGGTAAGCATGTGCAGCTCCGAAGCTCTTAGCCACCTCTGTGTGAGAACATGCAGCACAAGTCCTGGCTCCTGATAGGTCTTCCCCAAATAAAGTGTTCTTCTCTTTCTTGATCAGGGTTCCTACTCCTGCAAACCAGTAAGAAGCACCTGCAGGGCCCAGAAAGGCCAGAAAGCTCTTTTCAGAACCAGGCTGCCTGTTTCAGACAACATCTGGCAAGTCCTAATTTCAGCATGTTGCAAAGCTGCTAACTCAGCCTCACCTCGGGAAGCTGGTGCCGCTTCCAGCCCAACTCAAATGCCTTCCCACTCCCAGTGGTCCAGCAGTTGATATTTACACAGCACTTTACAATCTCCCTTGGTTAATCCAATGTGTTTCCTGGTCACTTCCCATTAAGCCAAGTGGAGCCTCCTTTTCACTTGTTCTGAATTAAAGTGTCACTTTTCCCAGCAAGAGACTGAAGGTGGAAAGGATAAGCACCAAGCTTGGAAGGCAAGGGAGGGAGACTGGGACAGCCCCGAGTCAGCTCCCAACCCCTTGCCCAGACCCATAAAGATACCACCACACGCAACTCCTTCCCACACACAAGTTACACAAAAATAACCCCAGAACCTCAGGGAGTTTTAAAGGCTAAGGATATCTGGCCTAGCTGGTGCAGGAAAATATTTGAGAACAGCAATTTGCCCTGTAAATATCTTGTGTGGCATTCCCAGGCTAGCCAATTATACCAGCTGTGCAGCCAAAGCCCACCTGGGATGTTTCTGAGACAACTAGCTCATTGCAGACCGCTGCTCTGATGTCAGCTGTCCCTGGTCAAGGAGCCCAGAGCCCCAGCTCTTTCTCCCCAGCTTGACTGCAGACCATAAAAGCCAATCGCCTCCCAAGGTATTCGGTGACTGACAAATTGCTGCCCTAGCAATGGTGAAATTGTTACCTGGCCTCCCTTTGGCTGGTAAACCAGGAGCAAGAGAAAAGGGCACCACGTATTTTAGTAGAAAGGACTTGGGTTTCAATTCTCCAGCTCTGGTTCTCAGCTATTTGATACTGAGCAAGTGACTTAGCATCTCTGAACCCTGATTTCTTCTTCCAAAAGACAGGTTATCATCTGGGGCTGTCTTCAGGATGTAATTAGAGAACACAACAATATGTTTTTTAAATTGTAGTAAAATACACATGACATAAAGTTACCATCTTAACCATTTTTAAGTGTATGTTTAGCCATATTAAGTACACGCACATCGTTGTGCAACCATCACTGCTGTCTGTCTCCAGAACTCTTTTCATCTTGCAAAACTGAAACTCTCTACCCATGAAACACTAACACAATGATATTTTTGGTTAGTACCTGGAACATTGTGTCAGTCTGTTTTGCATTGCTATAAAGTACCTAAGACTAGGTAAGTTATAAAGGAAAGAGGTTTATTTGGCTCACAGTTCTGCAGACCGTACAAGAAGCGTGGCGCCAGAAGCCTCTCCTGGTGAGGGCCTCAGAAAGCTTCCAGTCTTTCCTGGTGGAAGGCAAAGGGGGAGCAGGTGTGTCACATGGTGAGAAAGGGAGTGAGAGGGAGAAGAGGGAGGTGCCACACTCTTTTAAATAACCACATCTTGCTTCAGAGCAAGAACTCACTCATTAGCAAAAGGAGGGTACCAACCCATTCATGAGGGATCTGCCCCTGTGACCCAAACACCTCCCACCAGACCCCACCTCTAACATTGGAGGTCACATTTCAACACGAGATTTGGAGGGGACAAAACATCCAAACCATATCAAACATGTTGATATTCAGACCTAATGACCATTACCACAAATGCTGCGAAACCTGAATCACGACAAAATCATGACAAAAACTGAGTTTTTCTTGCAGGTCTGAATGCTTCTCACTCCAGGGTATAGAGCTCTTTTGAGGAGAAATTTGGTATTTGCTGAAGCCTACTGTGAGAATTCATTCTTCTCTGGGCTTCACCAAGATGTTCTGAAGACATATAAAATAAGCCCAAAGCAACCATCTAGGTGGTAAAAGAACACAGTGTGAGGGTCATACAGGCCTGGGTTTGTGACCTACTCTGCCATTTCTGATTTTCACCAAGTCACTTATCTCAGATCCTAGCATAAACGAAGCATTCCATGGATATTTGTTAAATGGATAAATGAGTGAATGAGTGGGTGAATGAGCTCTCACTTATCAATAAAATCATACCTGTTCCTGGAATGTTCTATCAAAAAATAGAATTATTTGCACAGTACTTTGTAGTTTTGAAAATATCTGGGATGCAGTAGAGCTGAGTGGTTCAGGGCTTCCATTTGCATACTTTCAAATAGGCGCATCTGGATTTGGATCCCAGCTCTGCCAATACTATCCATGTGATCTTGGACAAATTATGTAATCCTTATAAACCTTAGTTGCTCCATTTTTTGAATACGAGAATAATAGACTGTGCCAGCCAGCCTCAAAGATAGCCTCTATTAATTCTCGCACCTGATAGTTCACTTCTTATGTAGTCTTCCTTGAAAATGAATAGGGCTGAACTATACAGCCAATGAGATGTTGCTGCCATGATGGAGTGTGACTTCTGAGGTTTCCATAAAGGACACTGCAGCCTTTGCCTTGCTCTCTCTTGGATCACTTAGTCTGGGGGAAGCCAGCCACCATGTCATGAGCATATTCAGGAAGCCCTATGTAGAGTCCACATGGCAAGAAACTGAGGCCTCCTGCCAACAGCCAGCGCCAACTTGCCAGCCATGTGTGTGAGTGAAATACGTTGGAAGTGGATCCTCCAGCCCCAGTCAAACCTTCAGATAATGGCAACCTAATGAGACAGGCTGAGCTAGAATCACTCAGCAAAATCACTCCTGAATTCCTGTCCAACAGAAGCCATATATGAGGCAGTACATATTTATTGCAATTTTTAAGCTGCTAAATTTTTGTTACTCAGTTACTTGGCAATAAATACCTGGTAGACACACCTCATGTAGCCACTGTGAAGTTCAAATGCATGTGAGCGGTCTGTCTTGCACGATGCCTGGCCCATGGTTACAGCTCAGGAACGACCACCTATTATTCTCACTTTGAGCCATAAAAAAAGATTTTTTGCTTTTTCCTCTGATTCAAGAACTCAGGAAATATCTATAAAAATATTCCCTAGAAGAGGCATCCAAAAACATCTGTGTATATAAGTAATAACACAGATGATGCAAGTCCAGGAATAAAACTTCTCTATTACCCACATTAGATGGAGAGGAGATTAAGCAAACAAAAGTCTAAAAGACTAAAATTTCTTTTCAGAATTTCAAGGACTTAGGTAAACCAATGGCAGGAGCACTGGGACCCAATTAAACACAAACTATAAATAATAGAAGATTCAGAGCACTGTTAGAAACACTATTCTTGTTCCTTACAATTTTATAGTCTGTAAAGTACTTACAGAATTACATCTTTTAATGCTCAGAATAACCCCATAGACTGGCTTTTTTTTTTTCCTAAGAAATCTTGTTATAGCAGGATGGTTATTCTTGAGTCCATTTTATGGATGGGCCAACTGAGGCTGAGAGAGAAGGTAAGCCTGCAACCTTCCTAGGAATACATAGTCACCAGGTGCTTACTGATGAGTTTTAGACCAAGGCTCCAGTCCTCTTGAACTTGGACTGAGCTCAGAGCTCATTCCATGATGCCAGGCTTTAGTCTCTTCCTCTCTCACAACCTCATTTTCTTCAAATACAGGTTTGGGAGAAAGCAGGGACCACACATTCAGAAGCTTAACGCACAAGGAAGTTTATTTAAGTAAGAGAAGCAAACTAAGTGAAATCCCCTTGATAAACCTGAGGCTGTTCTTTTTGGTAGGTAATGAGTATACAGCGTGGCTTTTTTTATTATAGGGAAAATAATAGCACACATGCAACAACACATAACAAATGACACTGAGCCTCAGAGTCGGGGAGGCAGTAGGGACTGGTGAGGACTCTGGCAAATTGCAGGGTGCCTTCTTTCTTGAGAGGGCATTTTCTGCTTAGCTCTAGCCAGGTGTGACCATGCAGGAACATAAGCCTACAAAGCTACCAGATCACCTAATTTTAAAGAGAAGCTCAAATCTGTATTTATATAAATTCTCTCCAAGTTAAAAAGTCTGTTTAAAGAACACTAAAATTGAAAAAAAAAAAAAAAAAAAAAAAAAAAAA